>NW_008824446.1:759003-785099 GCF_000699105.1 Pygoscelis adeliae
AGGAGCCGGAGGGCTTCACGCCCGCTCCCGGGCTGGCGGCCGCCGCCGTGCAAAAAGGCGGCAGCTCACCGGCACGCTGGGCTTCTCCAAAAAGGCGGTCACGGCGTAGAGCGGTACTTGGTGCTCAAGGGAGGAATGAAAACGCGAGGGACGGTTTGAGCAGCGCGACGGCGCTTTCGCTGATGACATCTACAGTTACATAGACAGTTATTTCGGTGCAGGCGCAGGGGCTGTGTTGCATTATGAAATAACATAGCTTATGAAATGAATAAAAAACCCAACAATGCTAATGGCAAAACAACACTTTGAGGATTTTGGAAGATCAGATTCAGCAACCAAAAGAAGCAAATACTAGGGAAAAGAAGCTTAAAAAGATTTTTCTGGAGTGAAGAGAGATGTGAAGCGTTATATACAAATATACATATAGGAGATGCATGTCTTAGTCAAGTTTGATTCATTTAGAAATTCTGCTTTTCAGAAAGTATTTGGTGCTGATATTGGTATGTCTTTAACGTTACTGGTATTTCTTTAACAGTTGTGATTTCAGGTGTTTTTGAGAATAAATAATAAGTAAGCAATAAATAAAAAGTATTCCTTATAAGTGTAGGGCTTTTTTACGTTAAAGACAAAAATCCTAAGCTAGAAGAATACCAGAAAACTTACAAATTCAGAAACTTGAAAGTCAGGAATCGCCAGAATCGAGGTGTGCATGTTATCTTGATTTGGTCCATGTGTGCATACATGATGACAGTCATTAAGTTAATAACCATACTGTGCTTTTTCTAAAGACTGGAGATCTCATTTAGTGCACATGAAATGGTAGTTATTTATTAGTTACTTTTCTCCACTTCATCACATATATACCCCTCTGCATGATTTACTGTACAAACCGCACAAGCTCTGCTTTCAATATAGAATTATTGTTTATCTCTTCATAGCATCCTCTGTGTTCATAGCATCCTCATTTTCTGTCTGCGGTTAATGAACTTTGAACTTTTCTGTATGGCACCTAGAAGGCCAGATGATCATATTCTTACCTTGTGGATAAGAGGCTGAGCCACAGAGGGTAAACCCAGCATCTCTCAATGAAATTAATCTCGTACCCTGTACAAGAAAACAGTTCTACAAACTTTGGTGGCTCTTGAGCATCTTGTAATGCATTTTATGTTCAAAGCCCAAACTGGCTTTGGTAAAGCGCTCAGTGCTTTTGCAGGATGCATCCCAGATTTGGGAGCCAGAAGGAACATGAACTTTTGTCCCTGCATGATGCTGAACAGACGGGGTGGAATCCATTTCTCCAAAGCAGCCCTCAGCTGCCTTGGGCAGTCCCTTCTTGCCTTTCTTGACACCCCTGGCCTATCCTGTCTGTTTGGGCCCTTCTGCAACAAATAAAGTATATGACACATTCCTGACACAAAGGCTGCCCTCCTTACCTAATTTTGAGTTCTTGCTCAGAACCAGTGGCATACCAAATGTAGGAAACCGAGTACGGATTCAGCCCTATGCTACACCACGATCGTATCACCGAGGGGCACTGTTGTCTTTGGTTAAAGTACCAGCCCTGGAAAATGATGGTTCGGTGGGTAAAGGATCTCTGTACCCAGCCCTGATACTACCCAAACAAGCTGCCCTGCTCCATGAAGATTGCCCTACCCTGACATGCAGGAATATTTCAGAATGAGAGAAGAAAAAGTGACCCTGTGGCCTAGTACTTGGGCTTTTTGTTGAGACTACCTCTTACTACCGGCTGTGAAATTGCCTTGGAGATTTATCCACCAGGAACGAAGAGAGACGGAGTCATTTTGCATTCAGACAGTGACTGCTCAGTGTGATTCAACTGATCTGAATTAAGGTAGAGGCAACAAGCAGTGTCTCATTTCCAGGCTCTGATTCATTCATTTCTCAAAAAGACCCCAAACTTTAAATTTAACAAAACCGATTTATCCGTTTCATTTCAAACTCCTTCCATCAATGCTGCAGACAACCTAAGGTATCAGATCCTGATCTCGGTTGCTGTGAATGTGGAGTGAAAAAAACACCAGTAGCTTCAACAGATTTATATTAGATTGGTTCCATTTGTGCTGAACTACCACAAAACTGTGTTAGCCTTGGAACTGGCAGCTTAGTTACATTACTGTGAAGGTCCTGGTCACTGCACCAGAGATGAGATTATAGAAGGCTTTTCCTTTTAATGGCATTTCTGCCAGCTTGTACTTCTGTCATGAATATTCTTTTAAAATAACACTCCGAAGGCAATTAAGAAAAACAAAAAAATAAGGAGAACAAAGAGACTGTCATTAGTAATCCAAGTAGGGTTTCGTTTCTGAGAAAGGATTAACAATGAAGACAAAGAGCAGAATGAGAAGGCAATTGATGTTGTCGTTATCAGCAATTTCTTCAAATTAAGTTGGCAAGTCTTGTATTCAGCGTGCAATATTCATTGTGGATTGGCACTTGAAAAGATTTGTAAGAATTAAAAATAAGTCTTTAGAGCAGGGCAGCAAAAATATGGTCTGGATTGGGACCTTGGGTAAATTCCATCAGGACTTCACTGCAGCTCTAGCCGTGCAATATGCCACTTGGTCCTGGGGAGATCCTGTATTTTTTCACTGTTCTCCTGATCTCTCAAGGAAAAGTTAAGCACATGAAGTTTTTGGCAGACCAGCCAAAACTGGAGCATATGCATTGCTTTCTGCTTTGCAGAGCTATGTAGAAACTATGTGGCAGACCTCAGCAAAATTAAATGAGTAGCCTGGTTTAGAGTGAAAGAAACATTAGTAATATTACGGTGAAAGAAATTGAGCTGGGAATTTCCTTCTTTGCAATAGTGAAGAGCTTCACCATGTAACTAATGGTGAGTTTTAATAGAGTGTGTGGTAGGGATGGCTGAAGAACCTCAGCTAATTTATATCATAATAGGATTTGCTTGGTGGGGAGCTCACTCCAGTGAGAGGAATGAAATGTCACTGAACACGTGGAATTTCAGAACAAAAAATAGTTAGTAGCCAATGAACTACAGTGCAATATTAACACTGGCAGTCTCCTTCAGCTCATATCATCAAGCCAATATCATCAAGAAGATGGGAAATATCAGGGTGTTGCCTGTGCCTATCCTTCATGTTCTAAGGTACTGCCCCGAAATGCTGGGCTGGTGGCTTCTCGAGTCTGCCTGTCCCTGGCTTTGCCAAGGAATGCATTGAAACGCCTTGATTTCATCCTGATGCAGAATGAGAAAACTGCACAAAGTGTCCTAGGATGAGAGATTTGTTCACATAATGTCATCAACAAATCTGATGTCTTTGTTTCTGTCCTTTAATATCTTCTAGCTTTGCTTAGCCAAGGCCACTGAGTTCACAAAACAGAAACCAGACCTTGCTATTGTCATTCATCCCTGCACACTTGCTCCTTGCAGTGCTTCTCTTAGCATTTCCCACCATTCTTTCCTGTCCTGCGACTCTGCTGCTCCTGCCTCTTTTCCCCTCTGCTTTCCCTGCTTTCTCTCCTGCTTTTGTCTGCTGCTCCCCACTGCGCCTCTGTTACTCCTTTTGTTGTGTCCCTCATGCCGGTGCGTGCACCACTCCTCCTTCAGCCTCCCCTGCTCCTCCTGCTTCTTCTCGCTGTATATCCAGCCACTTCCCCTCGTATATCTGCCGCTCCACCATGCACAGCTGCTGCTCTTCTCCCCACCTCCACCACTCCCGCTGCTGCTGCTCCAAAAACAGTTTTGACCAGCTCTACTTCCAAACAATGAGGCTTTGACCTCTTTCCCCTGGGAGAAGATTTCACAGCCAAACACGTCTCACTGGCAGGAGCTTTTCCTGATATTCAGCCTGTTTCCTTCTCCCATTGCTCCTACTTAAATCTCTTTATATTGAACTAACAGCTTGCGCCCCGGGCTAGGTGTTTTACCCCTCCTTTTCTGCCTATTGCAAAGAAGGGCTGGATACAGATAGCAGGGCCAAAATGAACAGGGACACCCTCGTAATAGGCAGCACTGTGCATCCAAGTAAGCAAGCTCCTGTCGTACCCAGAAGGAGCAGAACAAACACACTTACCATAATGAAAAATAGGCCACATGCCTTACAAAAATTCACCAAGGGCCAAATCTTGATCAGTTTTTATCCATCTGAAGGAAAGATACTCGTACGGACAGCTGTGTCAACAGTCTGTGAGCCAGGGGCTGAGTGAATCTGAGCTCCTGGAGGGAGGACAGTGATCTGAAATAGGTGAATAAGGCCCAAACTGAATATGTTTGGATGCAGAGGGAGAGGTTTGAACCCAGGAGGTAGAGGAGAAAAACATTAAGCTCACAGAGAGGGCAAAAGCAGGAGAGACTGACTTTAGGTAGCGCAAAAGAAAGGGAAGAAATACGACAGACCGTATGGAAGGGAGAGGGGCAGGACGGCGGTTGGAGCAGCTGGATGTGGGCTGAGGTGCATTAGGTGGGATGACATGGATTGAGTGGGGCCAAAGGCGAGCACACCACACACGCACAGTCAGGTCAACAAACTGTGGAAGTGACTGAAGCCAACTGTGAAGAAACTCGTGTTTTAAGGGCAAAGACTGTCTTTTGACTAAGTATCAGAAAATTGTTCAGCAGAAGAGGGGATTAATACTGATACCAAAGCTTCATTTCCAATATACAGTTTCTGAAGCAGCCAACTGATGTCTGTATACGTCTCAATAGCTGGTGTGAAACTGAAGTGGTCATCTACCCACACAATCATCTAGACTCCTCCTTGCTAAGCTCAGCACAGATGCCAAGGATAGAGACTGTAGTTTTAGCAGGTAGAGTGAGCCAACTTAACTGCTGAAGAAAGGTGGAGATTTTCTGTTCCTTCCTATCCTGTCTCCCAGCTGCATCTTCTTGCCACTTGCTCAGCTCTGGCACTTGTTTGCACCCTTCCATCAGCTGATCCAACTCACTAAACCACCACAAACATATCCATGTCTTTTTTGTGATCAAGTTTCTGCTGGCTTAGTGAATTGGTACATAGAAAGTGTCCAGAGAGCATCAGTTTTAAAGCAGGGAGCAGGACTGTACAGCTGGGCAGGGGACAGTGGAGATGAAGGGAAGATGGAGCATGATTTCTGCTTGTCAGAGGCAAGACTTTAACCTAGCTCAGTGTACAAGGCACTACACCCTGAGCGAGCATCTGCTTCCTTTTCTCCGGTGTTTTAAAATGTGCTAACCAATATGTACCCATTAGCACATTGTAAGGGCTGCTCATTTTCCTAGTCTAGACAGGCCTTTCAAGCAGACATGCAGATCTGCCTTCAGGCATTTTGTCAGGGCAGTCCTCAAAAGTACCTTTCAGAGGCTCAGAAGACAACTTCAGATGGCAATTTGGAATCTTATTCTTAGTGATTAAAATAGCTTATTTTGGCCAGTCCAAAAGCTAAATTATTAATACCAGCTGAATTAATAGCAGTGAAAACTGCTCATTAGAAATTGTAATGGCACTGAACACCATAACAGATCCCCTATAGTGTAAATCAACTTGGCCCCATTTATTTAATGAAGCTACAGCTGCTTACAGCAGCCAAGGACCTGCCCTAACATTTTCTTGCTTTTGCATGTACCTAACATAACATCGCAACCTTCTTGCTCAATTTTTCTGCCATTCTTATAATTTTTCCCTTAGAGGGCTTCTTTAGACATAGCAAAGACTGCTTGGTAATTTTTATGTCTAGCCTCCTATTTCCCTTGCTACTCCCCCATGCAGTAATTTGTGTGGGGAAAAGGTAAATCAGAGCCACATGTTCCCTTTATAAGCCTGAGATAAAGGGCAGCAGCAATATCGTTTGCTGGGAATTCACCAGGATTAGTCAAAATGCTGTTAACTATGGAGAAGATCACAGTATCAGCATGCTTCCTCTGTTTTGCATGTTACTTTGTTGGGGTGAGCTTAGTTTCTTCTGCCAGTATAAGAGGCAGCTGAGGGTGGTATAACACATCCCAGTGTTCCTAGGCAGAGGCCTCCCCCCATCACAAGCTGGCACAACTAAATATGCCATACTCAGCCAACCAAACATGCTGTACCTGATGGAGCGTAGGCACTAGCTGAAGGTATGAAGAACATACAAACATTTTAAAGTTCTTAGTTACTGCCATAACAAAAAGAGCTCGTCAAAATCAGGCTTTAGTTCATAGATGGAAAAATAGGAGAGGTGGATAACACTGAGATTTTTTTCCAAGGTAACAGTATTATTAATGGAAATCTAGAAACATAACATTTTTATTTTGAAATGCCACCATTGGGGGGGTGTGTGTGTGTGTGTGTGTGTGTGTGTGTTTTCAATTATTCTGTCTCCTGTACTGGGGGGTGGAAATGTGCATCACTTGCAGCACTGGTTACATCCCACCATGGGAGATATGGTCCAATCAGTTTCTGCAGCTCTAGAACAAAGATTAGCATTATCACTAGATCAAAGAAAAAACTCTTTTATTAATAGCATGCCTAGGGACTGACAGCCCACCGAGTCACAGCATTGTGAACTGTGTTCTATTCCAATGAAGTCAAGAGCATCGCTGTGGAATTACATTTACATGAGTGGAGGCTAAAACTCTTGGTCTGATTCTGGCTCTCATATCTGTTCCCAGTTATGCTGATTAGCATTTCCCTGAAGACTGACCATTAATCCACCTATCGCCAGCTGAAGAGTGCAATGCTGACTGTTTGAACAGGTATTTAATTCCTCCCACCAGATATTTTTAGGAACTATTTGTTTCATCACACATTTCCCTAGTTGTGCATCTCCATTTGAGGTTACATATGTACAAAAACATACATGTGTCCTGCGCTCACATTTATGCTGGAAATAAGTTAAATCCACAGATCATTTTAGCATTTCAGGTAATGCTTTTGCACTAGAGCTGCTGGCCAGCGCTTGTTTGTAACACAGTTGCTTAAAATCAGTGTTTTCCAGAGTGTTTCAACAAGCAGTTATCAATAACTTTTAATGAACACCTGCTCAACGTGCACTCAGCAGTTCTGGACTCCTCAATCATATCACTTGTAGCCACGCGCGTTCAAAGATCAGTCTTTTCTTCTGCCAAACTGAGAGCGTTGGAGGGCCTTAAGACATTGTTGACACCAGTACTGGAACGTATTTTCCCAAATCAATGCTGTTACTCATCTCAGGCTGAAAGACTCAGGGGATGTTTTCTCCCACTTCATTTTGGACTCTGAGACTTGCAGTGCTTTTCTGAAGCTACTAGGACTGATTCTCAGTGAATGATATCCAGATGTCTTAGCTTTAAAGACAGAAGAAGCTCTTACATTCATACAGTGGGACCTCCTAATACGTCTCTAGGGCGTTTCCATTACCTGGTCCAAATTTTGCACAGAGCCACCATGCTTTGCTGTAGCCCTTGTTTGACAGGAGATACTGCACCTGAGGTGCAGAATAAAGCTCACCAACGTAACTATCCCACTTTTGGCAGAAAACTAACCGTGACTGCAGTGTAAAGCCGCAGCCAATATTTTCACCAGCTTGCTGGTGTAAGCAAGGACAGGCACACACCAGCTTACAACATGGTGAACTTCACTACGAACTGAAGGGGCACCAGCACCAGCTGCATGGTGCTTACCTGATAAGCAGTCACCCAGCATAGCCCAATATAAAGGTGAGGTGGCTGTCTCTCCTCCTCCCAGGGCCAGTCTCAGGTTACTCCATGCTTGCTGTGGGTAGGAGCGTGTCTCTGCACTGGAAGTTTCACAGCCTTTGATGATTTAATGTGTCTGTACCCTGAGGACAGGACTAGGTATTCCTGGTTTTCAGTCACAACCTCTGATCTTTTTAAAACTCACTTAGCTGTTCTTTACTCATTTCCTTTCCACCTTGCTGGCTTAGTCCAGGCTTTGGTCAGGTGAGATGGCTCTGGGAAGCTTTCCCACCGTGGAGATAGCTACTCCGTTACCTCTGTTACTGTACATTTGTTTAATTAATTGCTCATTTTGTTCCTGAGCTGTTGTGCTGGCCCAGTGCACTTACGGTATGCATGAGTGCCTAAAAGGTGACGAGGCTCCGAGGGATGACTCTGTCCCTTTCATTTATTTATAGAAGTTGAGCACATGATCCCTTATTAATTCTGGGCACCGTTGGCTCAGCCTGACTGGAGATAAAGTGGCACAGGCTCCAGCCCCTCTCAGCTGGCACTGACAGCAAGCGAGGCAGTAAGGGCCACGCTGCAGAGAGCAGGACTGATCGGCCTAGATCAGGAAAGCAATTAAACTTTATGTGGCATTTGAACTGTGGACCTGGAGGTGCACAGAATAGCCTTTGGCCACTCTAAGGTCTTTTTTTTTAAGTGCTGTGACTACTTAACAGAGGTAATTGTAAGAGCATAAATCAAGGTTTCTGTTATTCCTCAGGAGGCCGACATTTATCACAGCAGACCTTAAAATGAATTTGAAGCATAGAAATTATGAGAATTTACATAGCAAATGACTTACTGTCAACAGGCCACATAGCAGAACCTTTAGCAACAGCAGCTGAGACAAGCAGCCTCATCAGTATATGGGCTTATATTCAAGCACTGAACTACGGCAACATTTGACAAATGCTTCTTCTGGTGGGCCTGCTGGCTTAAACAGCCTGAACTTCTTGTTCTTACCCCTGAGCTGCTGTTTCAGATGTGCCTTGAGTAAACCAGGGCCACTTGGTCAGTCTGGGTCACCATCCAACCCCACAAACAGCTACACTGGCAAACCAAGGAGGGGGTGGCACCGGGTGAGAAGGGGAGAGGGCGTGAGGGCTGCTCGAGCCAGCACCGCTGCTAAAGCCATCCTTGTCAAACTAGGTCCTAGCAGTCCGAAGCCCTGGGATCTTTGCTCCTTTTCAGCCCACGGACAGCTTTGAAGCTTGCTTAAGTGTCGAGCTGGGGATTGCTGGGTGCGCTTCATCCACCTTCCAGTCCCTGGTGTGCGGGCAGGGAGTGGGTACAGTGGCGTATTGTGGCGTGGGGATGTGCTGCACCCAGGTAAAACATAGTCAATAGAAGTTTCACCTACGTATGCCTAGAGGGCAGTGGACGAGAGGAAGTGACAAGCAGGTGTCCTTTTTAGTAGATCTGTGGGTTGAGGGAGTCCACTGAGGCATAAAGCCTTCCTTGCCAGGCTACCTGAGGTCCAGCGCAGAGAATTTATTGTCCTGGATTCAGGCCCAAGGACTGCAGCTCTGGCTCTGCTGCTATCTGAGTAGTCTGGGACCAACATTTTACCTGCAGTTCACTTTTCACCATCTGTTAAACATCTTAAGACATTTGTGCTGAATGTCGAACATGCCGAGTTCTGTATCGGCTGGGTTATAATTAATGAGCGGTTATGATGTGGCTGTTGGAAGACTTCCACAGAAAGTGGAGCTTCTTTTATCCACAACAGCTCTGCTCCCCCTATTCATCCTCGGCATGTTCTCTGTGGGTATGCGTAGCTGAATAACACAGTACTGATCTGGGTTTCCTTGTTAGTAAGCACTGCTTTTTTCCAATACAAAAAGGAGATGCCAAAGAAGGTTGTTGACTTCGTGTAATTTCTCTGAGGTGCTCAGATACCGAGCTCCTGAGCATACTCTTGATAGATGAGATTAGATAAAGGAGTGAGATCAAATAGCAGTTTTCTGTTACTACCTTCCAGACAGTTGAGATGGAGCTCAGATACTAATGTGATGGGCATCCTAGAAACACCTAAGAAAGATAGGTCATTGAGAAGCAACTAAATAAACCATTCTCTCCCCCTACAATTGCAGCTATACAGACGCTTTCCCGAATCCCATTAAACTTTTCTCTATTCCCAAGAGGCGGCAGTCTGGGTCTCTATAGGTATAATATTTCTAGCTCTTTTTGTCTGCCTGCAGTGGCTGTTGGAAAACTAGATTTAAAGAGGAGTATGTAGCAAAATGTGAATTTGTACATATGAAACTTTAAAAATTCATTAGCAAAAATGCTATCTCTTTTTAAAATTAACAAGAACGATGATTCTAATTCCCATGATGTTTGATTAGAGAGCTAGGAAGTTTACAAAGTGTACTTTTGCTAACAGATCGAACTTGACAATGTTTTGTGAACTAATCCTATGCCTTGGAAAGGCTTTGATATATATTTTGTCTCAATGAATGGATTCCACAGAACACAAGTAGTCAGTAGCCTGTTAGCATTAAATAAGTTCGGAAGAGTGCTGCTCTATTGGGATTTAAATCTTTATCTCAGTGGTAATACTTGCCATCTAATTTTGATCAATTGTTAGAAAAGCATAACTATCTTCCAGGAAAACTTTCACAGAAGCTGTCATAGGAATTATTTTTTGCTGAAATGCTTGGAAGCATTTTTGGGAGAGATGTGGGGAAAAGAGGAAGAATCGAATCTTCTCACATACAGACACAATATTAGAGAAGAATTCCAAGCACATTCATCCAGAGACATCCCAGGTCATCCTTCTCTTCTGTCCTGTTCCCCTTGCATTCTGACAGACCATTTGCACTCCCTCTAGCAAAACGTGTAGAGGATTTGGGACCATGGGATTCATGTAAATACAGTTTCCATGGCCTTTCTGGGACTACCTTCCTCCCGGTCTTCTACCCCCACTGGTTCGGAGACTCTTCCCATGATGAGAGAAGCGAGAAGATTTTTGTGCTTTGGTTCTGAGATCAGTACATTTCAGCCATGGTGCCTGAAATTTAGCAACCAGGGTTGTGCACTGGGTGTGAGAGGCAAACTGCCCTGTATTCAGCCCAGAATCTAGGTTACTGAGCACGCCTGGAGAAGGACAGTGTTTGCAGAAGAGGGTGCTTACAAAGGCTTCCACTGTTTTCTTGAACAGGAAGGACACCTTGCGCACCACAAACTTCTCTTGGAGTTCCTTCTTGAGACGAGTCTCTCTGCCTTGGAGATTAGCACACTATAGAGGCAATGCCCACAGTACAGCAAAGAAACATTCCCCTATACTGAGCCAGCACCGTAGCAACATCATTAGTTACTTGAAGAAATTTTCAGCCAGTGTAGCCATGTGACTTTAGACTGTGACTCTGGTGAGGCTGTATTGCTGTCTGTACTGTTTAGAGCTGCAGTGCCAAAGAATGAAAGTATTTCTAATATCATGTCAGCCAGCTCTGCTCAGGGATATTCAACACTGAAGTGAGTAAGAGGAGATTTCTAGAGTCTCTCATCTCCTGTGGCATCACTGTTTCAGAAATCCTAGCATCCTTTCCTCAGGAGGAAGATTCTGGCTGCCCTTGGCATCACTGAATGATCTCTTTGCGAGCTTGTGTTTAGGCCCTGGACCGGTGCACGGTTTTCAAATCCCATATACTTTGTGCTACGAGGGGTGCCCCTTCTGACCCTGGCATCTCTGTTCCACCTCAGGCTGAGACTACAGAGGTTTGGGCCAGCAACTTCTCCATTACCTCTCCAGTAAGAGTCAGTTCTTCCGACGAGACGTGGTATCCAGAAGTCCCTGGCGCAGCGGTGTGCATTCCAGATTCCACTTCAATTATTCACACGGGGCTGCAGCGCGCTACCTGCCACTCAGACAGCCTCTCTCTCTCACTTTTCTTTTAAATAAGACATGCTCTCCTCTAACCACAGAGAGAAAGGTCTCGGGACCTGACATGTATTTACTCTAAGTGGGGTTCTTGATCCTACCCTTTTGAAAAGGAAATCTCCTGTAAAGTATCAGCGGCAACCCCAAAGACAGTTTTCGTGAAGCACATTAGGAGAGACTTGCACCATTTGAATTGATTTGACAATTAAACAAGAGCAAATGTCCAGGTCTCTGTCCCTCAGGCTTTGGGGACTTTAGGGCCCACACCTGACCTTTAAGGCACTGATGTTCTGTAGGTTTAAAATACAGTTTTAAAGATAGGTTTAAAATATTTTAGAAATAGGTTTAAAATACAGGGTTTTTTTCTGTTTAAAAAACACAAGAACCCTGTACCTGTAAAGCTGCTTTTTGTGCTGAAGGATTCGCTCTCCTTGACCCTGAGAATCCAAACGGAACTGTTCAAAGCCTGGTCTTAGGGATGCTGTTGGTTGCCTGTGACCTGTCAGAAGTGCTTTTCTCTTGTGCTCACACACCTTAGAGAAGATCAACGACTGGCATCACTCTACTGGAACCCAGCAAGCAGCAGCCAGCTCTGTGCAGCACAGCTGGCAGGCCACACCTGGGGTTTCTAAACGTACAAATGGTCAGGCAGAGAGTCTTTCTGGACTACTAAGAATTATGCGATAGACTAATTAGCGATGACATTTAGAAAGGGATTTTCCATTGTAGTCCCAGAAAGTCTCGGATTTCACCTATAAAAGGGGTGCTCTGACTGGCAGCCCAAGGGCCACGCTTCGCCCACAGAAAATTCCTTTGCTTTGCTGGAAATGGGGAACAGCTGCTAGGACTGCACACATGGCCCAGCAGCTGAATGACCCCTATGGTGCCTGTACATAATCAATTATTAAGAGTCAGGACCTGCCACTGTTGCATCCACTGACCTGCAAGACAGGTTATGGGGAGAGGGTTGCAAAGGGATTTAGCCAGAATCACCTGGAAAGGCTGCATTGTCCTAGCACATAGTACTCACAGCTAGCATGTGTGGGGGAGCATGCAGTTTGTTTTACACTAGACTGCTAGGTCAGACAGGGTCAGTAAGACAGTAGATCATACAGATTTTAACTGTGTTCAAATCCTACAGAGCTTTGTAGGATAAAAAAGGCTGGACTGGCATCAGCTATACCAGTGCTAATGGCATTGGCAGGCTTTTTTCTGTGAAGTAAGGTATTGTTTGTACTGCCTAAGAGCAGGTACTATGCATTAGCTGAAGAAAGGTGCATTTTTATACACCAAGGCCAAGACACAGTAAGGCTTGGTTTTGCCAAACATCTCCACAGCTGCTTTATAGGCACTAGCTTTTGAGTTCGTGAGCCCCAATTAGATGACCAACACCCTAGAGCAGCTGGTATTGGGAATGAGATTTACAGCAGCCAGAGTGCTGAGCAGGGGAATACTGAAGGAAATCAGGAAGGCTGGGGCATGTGTGCAGGCTCACCCTTCCCTAGGACTTAGGTATTTACCTGTGGCCTTGAGTTAGGTACCTGTGTACAGTGGGGATTGATGGCCTCCGAGTTATTTCCTAGAAGTAGTTATCCCTTTGGACACAAGTAACCGGCTCGTCAGGCATGTGCTTGACATAGTAACCAACCTAACTATTACACCAAGGCACAGAACACAGCAGCTGTAACCACTTTCATTCAAAAACAAGGCTGGAAGAGGAGACAGCCGCATGCCTCATGTGTCATGGCTGGTGGTTAGCTTCCACACCAAGGAAATCTAAAGAAACAGAGTGGTGTCCTTGAATCCTGGTCCTGCACATCTGCTTCACAGCTCCTACAAAGTCTGTATGTTAACCATGGCATAGCAGGAGCCTGGCAGTGATGCACAGTGTGTGAAAGCCATCGTGCCTTGTAGTCAGTCAGGCTGTGCAAAGCCCGTGCCCAAATCCCTTCTAGGACACCTGTAAGTAGGTCGCACGTGAACAAAGACCTACACGTACAAGAAAAATGGAATTCTTAGAGCAACTTTTCCTAAATTTCCAGCCCTTCAAAGTCTGTGTGTTCAGTCAGCCTTGTTTGGGTTATACATAAAAAGTACAGACTCATTTGTAACACTTCGTATTCATGTACTGCACACCTAGCTGATCACAAAACTTCACTGTCTCCTCATGCTTCCTTTCTGGCCATCTCCTGGTGTTCTAGTTGAATCACAGCACCAGCTTTGCTAACAGTATGTTTTCACTGTGGTTGTGTGAGGGAGTATCAGTATTAGCAACACCAAATACCTAGCAATCATGAACCAAGCCACAAAAAGGCAAGAGTTTACTTTAAAAACACATGTTTTTAAGAAGTAGTAAGTGTGTAGGATCCATTCTACCTGACTTCTTGCATTTCAGTATTGAGACTCTTGCTTTCAAGCTTTTCTCCTCCATCACCATGGTTAGAAATAATATTTTGGTCCACGAGCTGCACGTGCCAGAAACCACTAGATATCTTGAGGCTCACAATGAATTGTTTGCATTGACAATGTTGTTCAGCTGTTTATAAGACTATCTGGCATTTAAACCTGGTGTACAAAAAAATCTGAGGTGGGTAGAAAATGTTGTCAGACTGGAATGGCAGCTGACTTTGCAAAGGTGTAAATGGCAGTGAAGGATGAGTGGTGCCAGCTGCTTGCACGGTCCCTCACCTGCCCCAGACTTCCCGTGTGGCCTTGGGCAAGTCACTTGGCTTCCCTGGGCCTCAGTTTCTTGCCAGGGCATTTCCTCACTGCACAGAGGTGCTGGGGAGATAGGTATGTTATAAGGGAGATGGGATGGGGCAGTAGGGTTTCTAAGATTTGTTCTGCAAGGTGAAAGTAATAGAGAGTTAGGGTTAGCCTGGATTCAGAAGGGGAAATTTTTTATTATGTTAAAACTGTTTCAGGAAACTAACATATTATGTAAAATATTTCCCCTCCCCCGCAAAAAAAAACAACCTACAACTTGATTCTGCTACAACAACTTGTAAAAAAAATCTCACTTGTCTTTATTCTTCAGCTGTTCCGAAATGTGAGTGTTTTTTTCTCATTTTATTCTGAAATTAAAGCTGCATGAGCATTTTCATCTGGGTATAAAACAAAGCTGCTTGGTTAACATTAATTGGTGGGCCTTCAGTTTAGTTCTCAGTCATCTCGCTGAGGGACAGCAACGAAAAAGGTTAAAAAGGTATTGCCGAGTAGGATACAAAGAGGAGTTTGGTTTCGGAATTTATCAAATTGAATGAATTAGTAGGAAGATCCCTTCAGGTCTTCGCACTTCAAGTGAAATAGCTCCGCACGTCTGCAGTGCCGCCTTAGCTTAGTCTCCTTGCAGAAAAGAGCAGTCAGGCTCCGCCAGCGAGACTCTGCCTTGCAAACCTGAACTCGAGCAGCTCTGTCCGAACCGAGCCAGGGACCCCGGTGCCTCACACAGCGGCTCTGGGTTCGGGTGCCTCAGAGCTCACTGCAGCTCCCTTCAGCCTCTTTCGCTATTCCCCACGGGTCTGTAACAAAGCTGAGTTACGAACGCAATAAAGATGTACCTAAAGGAGAACTAGACCGTGTTTTGTAATCAACCCTCCAAAGCTTTTGTGGGTTAGCAACATGGTTCCACTTTTGACTCATCTCTAGAAATGAGCTTCCTTTCTTTCTGCCAAAAAAGGTGACCTGCCAGCCAGTCTGACGCAATGTAATTTGTCCTGTTTATCTGATGACTTTGATAAGGTGTAGCGATTACTGCTCTTCCTTCATACTAAAGTACCAGTTTGTTTATATGCTGTAAGCCCGAGTGACTTTTTTTATGGTGAGAGCTTGAGCGTGACAATAATTTGGAGCAAAATCTTGGTTGTAAAACTAAAAAAGCACTTTAAATGTGCTCTTGGTGTCTTTTCTTCCAGCTCGCACATTATCCCTAGTCCTGGCCCCTCTCAGCAGTCACGAGATAAGCTTCGAAGAAACAAGGCCGTTAATTGACGGCTCATTAGAAGTTGCAAGAGCAGCACAAGGGAGCCTGCCGGCAGCCGGGGCTCGCTGCCCGCCTGGCCGGGAGGCTGCTGGTCAGCACTGGCCTGAGAGGAACAAAGACCGCGGGAGACACTGGAGGAAAACAACATGAAATTTTCATGGTGTGCGAGAAAGGCCAGGTGTAATGGATCAGGGCCAAAGCCTCCCCCGCCCCCACTGCCCCGCCGCGTAGATTTACTTTCTATATATAGGCACAAATGGAGAGTATAGGTTGTGCCACGCGGCACGTACATGCACGCACGAATTCAAGGAATCCTGACTTCTGTATGCCAGACTGAATTTGTCAATCCATTTATAAATGAAAGGCTCCAAGTATGTACAGTGTTAATAGCCGTACATATTAGATGTCACGGCTCCAGTCTTAGATAAGGTCACACACTGAGCCAAACTCACCCCTGCAGCGTAAGCCAGGCAAGGTTTACTAGGAATGAATTTGGCTTAATGTGCCTGCCTGTAGTTATGTTTGTTTTTACAAATCCTGTTTATCCCTCGGGTAAGCATATTCCTCATAGTTAGAAGACTTCTACCAGGCACATGCCAATCCACCTTCAACCCACGAACCGGGATGTCTGTTTCTTTAGCGTTCCTCAGGGGTCCTTCGAGCCCCCTGGTTCATGCTTGTTCATCAGACATCAAAACCCCTTCTCACCGTGCAGGGCTGGTGACAGCCCTCCCTCAATCCTGTGAGTGCTAAACAGTAGAGAGGTGTTCATAACAGATTAATGCAAGGAAAATTAGCCTTTGCCCTTTGTATACAGTGTCATCTGACAATAGCTACAAGTGATTTTTAGTTGAAATTGTCCAATTCCAATTTTTAGTTGAAGTGATTTTTAGTTGAAATTTTCCAATGACTTTTTTTTCCTCAAATTCCCTCTTTTCCATGCTGAGGAGTATTCTATTTAACGTGTAGGTAGGTGTGCTTGATGTCAAAGATTGTATCATTTCTATTCCTGTAGGTCACCTAGTCAGACTTCTTCCATAAGTAGTCAGAAAAACACAGTTACCTGTCTTATCTAGTAGTTATCTAACTTCTAGTAGTTATCTAACTTCTAGTTATCTTCTAGTTATCTACTTTTCATGAAAGTCAAATATAAGGGCTTCAAATTTATGCTTTGTAAGCTTTCATACTAGTAGAAATTCACTATACAAGTGGATCAGCATGGCTGGATTATGTTTCTTTTGGCATTTTAATACGTTAAACACATGCAGAATCTTTTGTAAGATACTCCTAAATCTGGGACACCCTGGAGAAAACACTAGACTTCAAGAGAAAATTTCTAAAAGAAGATAGAGGTGGGCCACAACAGCTGCTGTTAGACTGTTTAAGCTTAGAAACTCTCACATCCTGCTAGAATTTAAGCAACACTTCTATTTACGTAAAGACTTTACTGGTTGAGGAGAGACTGTGTTTTGTGAAATGGATAAACTGAGACCATAGACATTGTTATGACATGGAATTTATTGATAAAACCTAAGCCCATGATGTCTGTTCTTCAGTAAGCATAGCTTAATATTAAATTCCCTTAAGCTAGTAGTGTTACGTGGGCATAAAACTGGGGTAAACAAGCATATAATCTAGAGCTCAATTTCAGATTAAGAAAAGTTACCTTTCCTGTAACACAGTAATAACCTTTTTCGCTTCTTTAATATGCTTTCTCTTCAGATCTCAAACAGTCATACAGGTGATGCATAAAATTATGTCTTTATTTTAGCAACAGAAACTCTGGGTCCTGAGCCAGGCAAGGTGATTTGCCTAAGATCCCCTACAGATTCATTTCGGCCATCTTTCACCCCTTTGTTCTGCCTTCTGCTCATGCCAGATCTAATTTTACTTTCACTTAACCATTGAATTTACTTGTAATTATTCAGAAAAACTTCCAAAGTGCTATCTGCTGTAAAACACGATAAATTAATAAGGATTGGAGCTTGCATACAGAAATCAGCTGATTTCAGTAGAAGGTTGGGGATGGGAATCGGGAGCTCTGAGAGAACACCTAACACACAGCTATAGCAGAAAACCTGTGTGTGCATGTGGAGGCAAATACCCTTTCAAAAATTGCTATCGCAGCACAGCAATACACAAAAAGGCACGAGATGTAACCTTTCTCCTATATTGTAATTCCCCCCTTCCCTAAGTGGCTGCAGTGAATTGAAAGGAAATATTGAAGCAAGCTGCTCATTCTTCTGGCGTGGGGCTGTGTGGGCTTCCTCGAACCCCACGCCACACAAAGGCGAGCACCGCTCTGCAGGGACCTGGCAGTCCCGGGGGGCCCTGCGCGGGAGCTGCCATATCCCTCCATTGTGATTTCCCTTCGAAAATAGTCTCGTGCTTTACAAAAAGCCCAAAACACAATAGTGTGACTCAGCAGTTTGGATCTGCAGGCTACCAGGCCAGCTCTGTAAAGGTGCCGTTGCTTGTGACCGAAAGAGGGGTGATTCCAGTGCCGCCTGCTTTTGAACCTTGCTTCCCAGTCAGCTTCTGGTAAAGGAGTCCAGCAATCTCATGTCAGTGCTGCTGCTGAGCCGCTGGATGTCCTTGGGCAGACGTATCAGCTACTGTGAGATGCTGAAATAATAGGTGTTTAAGGAAAACTTACATAGAAATAACATAACTGTCAAACCTGCCCCGTGATTTTGGGAGGCCAGCTAGCCTCTCGGACTGGATACCAAAAATCATTAGGCAAGCAGATGAGGTAGCTACCCCAGCTTCCCTGTCAACAAAGTAGGTAGGACGTTGGCTTGTCTGCCTCTCTCAGTTACCAATAACCATAGTATTTGTAAAGTGCTTTGACAACAGGAAGCACCAACTACAGCTAGTAACTACAGCTAGTAACACTCCGCGGCGGTGCTGGGGGCCGGAGTTGCCCGTCCCCTTCCTTGGCAGGAGAGAGTAAGAGAAAGACAACTGAAAAATGAGACCAGGTGGTAGAAAGCAAGGGGACAGGCAGAGCAGCAAAGGAGACGAGAGGAAGAAAGGACAAGAGGAGAGACAGAATTAGCAAACAGAAGCAGAGATGTGAGAAAGAAAAAGTAGCAGAAAACTGTAATGAAAGGGAAGGAAAGGAGAAAAAGTATATGCAAGTTGATTTAACCAGAAACAGTCTGTCCGGTTAGTCCTGCGGGAAGGGGAGCGATGAGTCAGGTGAGGCGTGGGGCTGTGCAGCACCAGTGGGGAAGGCAGGGTGCTTCCCCAAGGGGAAACAAACCAACCCTGAGTCATAAACGCAGAGAGGGAGGGCGCTGCCTGTCCCTCGCCTTACAGCTCCTCCGTGCCCCACGCGTTACAGCCACCGAGAGGTGGGACCCACAGCTCTCAGCCGGCTGCCTGGCTCTGCTCGCCCTGGCTTCTCCCCCCTTCTCCGCCCTCTCCTCCTGCCGTTCCTCTGAAACCAGCAGTCAGCCTGCTGTCTGTGTGAAACCCTCGCGAAAGCTTTAACTGCCCCAAGCTCGTGGGTACCCGATCGGCTTTCAACCTTCCCCTTTTGTTTTCCCCACTTTGTTTTCCCCCTAGGTTTTCCTCCAACCAGAAGTTCTGGGCAAGATTTTAAAATCTGTGGTAATGTCAGGCGGGACTTCTGTACCCAAGGTACACACAGACATTTGAAAAGATGGCCATTTGGTGTTTGATACTTTCCAATAAAGTGGCTCTTTGAAATGAAGCGTGCTATTTATTCAGTTGCAAACCACTTTTTCCATGGAATTTTTTGAAACGGTTATGTTAACGTCTCCCTTTCAAGAGGAGACAACTCTTGCACTTTGCTGAGTGTTTTGTTCCAGACTGCTTGATTTTCAGTGAGCAACCCCCCAATTTTTCTTTTCTTTTCTTTTCACAAAAATTGGAAGCAAATAATGAAAATCAGCCCAGAGAGTTTCATGTTCTGTTATGAGTTTTCCACATGTGTCAACCTATTCTGCCTCTGCACACCCTCAGCACCGGGCAGGGAGGGAGGACAGGAGTTTGAAGGAAGACAACCTCCCTTTAACAAAATGGACAAAAATACCATTTGCCACCTGCTGGCACCTTTTGAAGGAGCTCAGAATGTTTTCCACTGCAGTTTGTCCATACCGTACACCTGCAGAACCTGAAGCACAAGCCAAGTGAGTGCACCCCACTTTGGCAGAGCCGGGATGCAGGCATCACCTCCCGATTTCCCTGCCCTCTGCAGCTCTTCCTGCCCTGTCAGTCCTGGCAGTGGGTGACCTGCTGGATTTTCACGAGGGGGCCATAAAAATGAAACAAAGATTGTAAGAAAGAAACAGCGAACACCTCTCCAGATTTAAGGAGAGACTTTACTGTAGTTTTGTAAGAGGATCTCATCTATCTCTTTAATAAGTAAAGAATTTGGGTGACACAGGACCTTCTTGTCTCCAGTGGAGGACATTTTTTCCCCAGGGAACCTGAAGCTCAGTTATTAAAAATGAAAATCTGTCTCAGCTTTTCAACTCAGTTCTTGGAAACACCAGCTGTTAAAAAGGGGAGAGTTAAAAAGGAGCCAAACCGAGGGACCCTTTCCAGAGAAAGCTTTCCTGTGATCTTGGTACCAGGGCAGCTGCATCCTGCTGCACGGAGGAGAAGAGGTGAGCTATGATGCTTGTTACATATCACACAGAAAATGCTGCGTTTCCTCTCAGGTGCTGCCTACCTGGAGTGCTGAGCTGCACATTCACAATTCAAACCCAAAGAAAACCCTCTTCCCAAAACTGACGGTGCAACTCCCCAGGCTGGTGTGGGAAATGGGTTTTCACGAGCATTAGAGGTACTGCGATGAACTGGTGAACCGTTAGTTGCAGGCATTCCTTCAGGAAAATTGTAAGGCGTCCTGTTCTGCCAAATTATTTTCAGACTTGTTTTCCAGGTTTTGAGATTTGTCAGAAAGTTGTTTGTTTTTTCCTACCCAAACTGCAAAAGTCTATCCATTCTAGTTTTACTGGAATTTGGAGATGATTTGCCACTGGATTCACTGGGAGAAGAATAAGGTCCTCAGTTTCATGTTAGTCCTCATAAGTATACATTAAAAAATACTACATGTACAAGGAATACAGTGAAAACAAAAAGCCAAGGAAGCAAAAGGAGATTTTTCTACAAAAAGTGGATTTTTTTTGCCTGCAGAGCAATCTTTAATTTCCGTGTTTTATAAAAAAACTTCTAACACAAGGAGAGTTTATTAATACCATTAGCTGAAGACAATAAAGACAAAGATCAAAAAGTACTTTAAGAATATTCTATGGGTGGTGAAACAGAGGACATAGATTTACATATGAAAATGAAGGGCCTGAATTTACAAGCAACGGTGTCCCCAGCCACAGCCTCTGCTCAAAGGTATGCTGAGCTGACTGAATATTCAACATCCTGCAAGTCCTTTATGAAACTGATAGGAAAACCTGCAATTGGAGCAAAAAAATGAAGTTCTTTTTATATTTTTCTATTCTATATTTTTAATAGTTACCTTTTTTTTATCTATCAAATAGACAACGATGTGAAGCACGCAGCCGCTTCTAGCACTAGATGGTCCTTTTGAACTATTGGCAGAATTAGGCAATTCTGGGTTTATTCCCGCTTTTACTTTCTAGCTACAGTTTAAATTTTATTGCACCTAGGACTTAATGCTCCACTGTGCTGAACACCCTGAATGGTCCTGTATTGCAACAGAAGACACAAACACTCAGCACTGGGGGTCAAGTTTCTTTGCTTTATCTTCACATTCAGTATAGTCGAGCTCTATTTTTCCACCATTTTCCATCCAAATATGAAAGTTTTTGAGGTCAAACCTCAAGAAGTAACGCTGAGCGTTTACCAAAATAAATGCAATACTCTCTGCTGGTTCCAGCCAAAGGTCCATGTAGCCCAATGTGCAGCCTTTGGCAGTTCTTTGCCAAAGTGCATGACACGCAAATGCGATGTTCCTCTTCTGTAAGATGGGAACAGGAATACATCTGTATTCTACTGGGACCACATGCAATGTACTTTGTCAGGACCCGATTCTGCAAGGACTTCTCTATTTTATGTCCTGTGAGTAGCATTGAGAATAATGAAAAATCAGGGAATTTAGAATCCATGTATATGCCCCAAGATAGGGTTGATTATTGTCATTAGTTTAAAAAACAATGGAAAAATAGATTGGGGAATTTTTAAAAAATGCAGTAAGAGTTATCACTTTGATATTTTAGACTTGTTATTTCAAAAGAATTTTCCACCCAAGCTGATTCGCACTGGCACAGGTTGCCCAGGGAGGTTGTGGAGTCTCCATCCTTGGAGATACTCAAAAGCCGTCTGGACAATCTGGTCCTGGGCAACCAGCTGTAGGTGGCCCTGCTTGAGCAGGGGGGTTGGACCAGTTGACCTCCAGAGGTCCCTTCCAACCTCAGCTGTTCTGTGGTTCTGCGATAACAGAGTTCCAGAATCAAATAGTCTCATACAGGCAGGGAGCCCTTGCAGGCAGCGAAGAGTGTGGTGTCAAGCCCCGAGGTTACACATTAGCCAGCTGTGACATCTAACAGCACCATAACTTTTCATGCAGTGATATAGAAGAAAGACCTAATTCTGCCCGGCACTGAGTATATCTGGTGAGTCCTGAGTATCTTCAGTGTTCATTACCAATGACACTCAGAAAAGTTCTTGGTATTTTAGAGTCGGATCTTACCCCTCTGAAGTCAGTTTTCCTTTGCCGTTGGCAAGGAGTGGATCAGGCCTTTACAGAATGAGGCTGCAACTCTATAAACATTATATACAGATTTTACTTTATTATCTAGCACAGTTCCCTTATGAAATCCCAGTAGCAGAGTCAAACATCTGAGGCGGTTTATGGTGCAGGAGTTGGTCCAGAATACAAGAGGGAAAGACAACAAAGGAAGGAGAAGCAAACTCATAAGAATGAGATGGGAAAAAGCAGAAGAGAGAGGATAGGAGTACAGAAAGGGGAGGAAAAGATGGGCACTGGAAGAAACCCAGAGATGTGAACAAATGCTTTTTTTGGTCTCCTTTTTCAATAAAAGGGAAGAGAAATCTTCATGGGAACCTTCCCCTAAATCATTAGCAAACTCTAGAAATTCTGTTCTGTGCAAAGTCTCTGTAGAATTGGACAATTCCTTAGAGAGAATGAAATTGTATAGCAAGGCTTTGTGAGAGGAGGTGAAAGAGAAAGAAAGAAAAGAAAGAAAAGAAAGAAAAGAAAGAAAGAAAGAAAGAAAGAAAGAAAGAAAGAAAGAAAGAAAGAAAGAAAGAAAGAAAGAAAGAAAGAAAGAAAGAAAGAAAGAAAGAAAGAAAGAAAGAAAGAAAGAGAAAGAAAGGAAGGAAGGAAGGAAGGAAGGAAGGAAGGAAGGAAGGAAGGAAAGGCAGGGAGGAAGAATTCAGGATGACCTCGGCATACAAGAGCATGTTCAGTGATACACAGAAATGTGCACACCTCAAGCCCGCTTGTCAGCGTTTCCCTCAGCCCGTTGCCTCTAAGGCCACGGGTGAATTTACAGGGCTGGCAGTAGAAACACTGAATGGAAAATGCAAACTCCTGTCTTCAGTGTTTGCAGTAGGAGCCAAGTGTAGCACCCCGAAAGAGGATGAAGCATTTTCCCAAGTCAGTGCCATTATTTGGGGAGAAAAAGAATGTTTCAGTTTTGGTTTCAGAGAAGTGAAAAGGAGCAACCCTGGTGAGCTGCCTTAAAATTTTCTCCCTTCAGAAGTAAACCCCAACAGCAATATCCTCTCACTATTATTTATAGTCAGCAAGTGATCCTGCTCCCAAATACACCTTTAAAAATGTGCAACACTTTCTCCTACCCGCACTGGGTGCTGAACCCAGTGAGCCCTTCTGTCAGGACGGAGGCCAGCCTTCCCCAAGAGGTTGGCTGGCGTGAGGAATGCACAAGGACGGTCAAAACCTGAAATTCAAGCTGGGCTTTTTCTGCCTCACACAACAGTAAAATGTGGCAGAATACCGTTAGTAAGTCTGTTGATATGTGTCAGAGCAGAAGACAGTGTTTTCCAGTCCTCGGCACTTAGACTGAGCCCCTGAAAAATCATCCCATTGACCAAATGTTCTTAAGATAACAAAATAAATAGAATCAACCCTGAACGTTTTTCTTGTTCATCCTTTGCTTTCTGATCCATAAGGCTATCCTTAATTTCCCTATTCCAACCATGAGAACTAGAAAAATAGAAAAATAGAAATGAAAACTGAGCTCATGAGACAAGACTACCCCCACCAAAGTCAAGTTGGCCCTGTGTGGGTTTCGGAGCCCACCCAGGCAGAGCAGTTAGCAAGACCTGTGCCTAAGATCACAATGTACTCTGCAATTACAGCACAATGCTGACAATAGCGTTGTGTCAGTAAAATAAGAAGAAATAGTTCTGAAGACACATAGGGGATATGCAGAGGGGGCTAACTAAATAAAAGAAACAATTTTGTTCACTAGTCTTTTGAGCAGTAGAGCAGGCTGACAAGAGGGTTATAGGATGGCACGGTATTTCCCTCCACAGATGTCACAGGGACGCTACAGCATGTGATTTAAGATTAATCTCTTGAATCAAAATGCCACCATGTACACTAATGAGCAAAAACTCTCTGGCAGAGTATCTGTCCCTGGGGCTCCCGCTCCCAGGTAAGAAGCTTGTCTCCATGCTATTGTAGAAACTCTCTCGGCAGAGTGCGGTGAGGTTGGTGGTATAACTTGCCCCCGGTTCACAGTTTTCCATTTCAGACTCGCTGTCTCTGTCTTGGTTTCGGTCTATTTACTTGGAGCCATTTCTTAACAATGTCTAATTTCCTCAAGGAATCCCTCTGAGTCCCCTCTCTTAGAAATGCTGCCATATCTTTTTTTTTAATCACTGAAAGGCACAAATATCCTTCCTGAGCTCTCTTACCATCCAGCCTGATTATATACATAGATTTCAGTTTCCATACATTTTCTACACAGTAGGAGTTCCCAAAACGCAGCCTCTGGGGATATAAAGTGTGGCCCCAACTGCAGCTCAATGAGATGAAAACAAAGCCGATCAGGTACTGTTTTTACTGTTAATGAGCCTAACCAGCAGGCAGTTATTACTCAGTCTGGAAGACGTAAGTGGTTGGAATCATAGCACATTCATTTTTTATTTATAGTGATGCACATTCAAATTAGAAGTAGCCCTCCAGCAGCTGGCATTTTGCCAGGGCCTGACCATCAGTGTGATAAAATTTGAACATCTTGAAGATATAGAATGTCTTTTGTTCCTTTTTTTTTTTTTAATAGCATTCTTCTCCCCTCCTACTTGCAAATCCCTTGACTATCAAAAGTGGACAATGAGGCTTAATTAATTTAGGATCCTGGCCCTTACTGAAAATGAAAGAAATTGGTCCTTTTTTCTTCTCACTTGGTGGTGAGGTACAAGGCAAACACGAGCTGATCTTTTCGTAATAAAGCAAAGGCTCAAGCCTTCTGGCAAATAGGAGAGTAGAAATGAACCCTTGGACAAGAACCATGAAGAAATGGGTTCTTGGAGAGGATGCACGTTATTAGCCTGTTGATCTATTAATGGCAACTGTAAATACCTCACCCAAAATCGCGGTGACTCTGAAACATTTATCCGGAGAGGCTCACAGAGCCCGGCCAGGAGAATGTGATATGAGGAATCCGCAGTAATTTGCCTCACCTTGCTAGTCATCTGTTTCCAACCTAACCCCTCCCCTGAGTTTAAGTTACAAACCTCAATAACTGTGTGGCAGACTTGACAGCAATTAACATTACTCAGCTGCCAGCTGGGTTTTAAAATCTCCCTTCCAAGTGATCTTGTTACGTAGGTTTTAAAAAACAGCCTGACAGGGTGCAGCTCCGTGCTGAGGAGCTGGGTCCTGCCTCTCTGAACTCGGTGAGATTTTGCTATTGATTTCAGGGGCAGCTGATAAATCAACGGTAGAGTAAGGGTAAACGGCACCGAGCTGTTGTTCCGAGTGTGAGGCCTGGTTTTTTGTCTTTCCTTAATCTTCTCAGTGAGGGGGCTTCACAGAAAGCACTACTGAGAATTTATCCTTATTAGTCTAGTTCTTTAGTCCTGCGTATTACTCATACACAGGAAGGAGCACGACATGCTGCAAAGCACTCATTGACCCTCATACCTCAATGTTCAGACTTTAAAAGTCAAGGAGAACTTTCTAAGTCACTTAAAGCCAAGAAATAGAAGTTTTGTCGGAAAATAACTAGCTGGAGTCAAACTCCCATCAGTTTTAAACCTAGCGCAGCCGCGCCAGTAGCTCTGCTCTTGGCTGGGGATGATTGCTGTGGCAGTAGGATCAGGCTGAGCGCGGCTCCAGGGACGCCTGGTCGCAGCAGCGAGTCCCGCTGAAGACGGACAGACAAAGACACGTCTTTCCCCCCTGCTCCCACCTGAAACGGGACGGAGCAATTTATTTTCCCGCAAAGGCCAGGGATGGAAAAGCAGTTTTTAAGCGAAGGCTGCTCTCCTTGTTCCGCAGCCCTGCCTCTGGGCCGCAGGCGGGCCCCGCCGGCCGGGTTGGGCCCTCTCCCCCCCCTCCTTCCCACACC
>NW_008824446.1:786283-791145 GCF_000699105.1 Pygoscelis adeliae
GTGCCCCTGCCGCCTGGCAGAGCCCCCGGAGCCCGAGCTGTTCAGCGTCTCTGCCAGGCGAGACACGGCGGGTCTCGGCGTCTGCGGCTCCCAGCACGAGTTGCGTTTTAAGCTTGCGGAAGGAACTCAAGCGGGTTGTAGGGTGACTTAGCCTGTGCGCTGCCTCGGCGTTCTCTCCTCAGCTTTTTTCTAAGAGCTCTGGAAAAAAGTCGGGCCGTATTGTGGGAGGTCGGGTAAAACTTCTTGCTCTCTAAACCCTCTTTTGTTCAGGGTTTGGTCTGCCGGCTAGCTTTGTGCCTTTGTTGCACTTTCTTGCGCCGAATGCCCGTGTCCCAGTGGGGCTCTGACGGATGAGATCTGGCAAGTCTTGCTGCAAAGACACAGTACGCTGTCGCCCTGCCTTTCTGTCAGGTGATCGCGATCCAGCGGCAGAGCTGGCAGGAGATCATCCATGCCTGCATCTCAGGACCTGTAACTCCTTTCGGTGTGCTACTTTAAGCCACGGATGAGAATATTACAAGTGTTATGCCAAGATAGCGCTGCTGTCATCCAGTGGAGCTGGACCAGCTGTGGGGCTGGTACCTGTTCTGCTCTGCGGGCGCTAATTTGGGAGTTGTGGCTGGGTGGGAGTGAGCCCAGGGAGTGAGTTGGGAGTGAGCGGCTGAGATGCAACAACTTAAATAACCGTAGTGCCCCCGAGTTAGAGCCCTGCACAAATAGCTCTTGCACCGCTGGGTCCCTTTGTCTCCTCTAGCATGTTGGTGTTGTCAGTGCTGCTCACCTGGGGGGAGATGGGAGCACCAAGGGGAGCGCTGAACACATCCTTATGAAATTATTATTAATGTCTCCTTCAGGCCTGAAATTCCTCTTGCTAGTCTTCCGTTCTGTTAAATGCTTCGCAAACCAGAGCAAAGGAAGAGACGTGAAGAGTTGAATTTCACTGCCTTGTTTGGAACTGGGTGGAAATCCTGGAGATGGATCTCTTAGGAGACTGTCTTCCAATTGGGTTAGATGCACAGGTAACAGTAAAGGGACTTGTGGCTTTTTTGGTAAATCTGCTTCTAATTGCTGTATGTTTGCAAAGAGCTCTGAAATAGTGATTTAGGGTTTATTGGGGTTTTTTTCCTCCACCATCTTTGTCCAGCTTTGTGCTGCAACAAAGCTAAGGAGTGTTTACTATGGGAGCTACAGAAGTCCTGCTTTAAACACTGACACCAGCAATGTTTTTTCTGTAGTAGTAGAATGAACTAATGCACTGACAGTGCGTGTAGGCTTTAGAGTAAGAGGGGTAATGAAGTCACTGCGTTGCCAAGTTTGGGACATGTCTTAAGTTGAGCAGAGGGAAGAAATGAGAAGTTGAAAGGAAAGTTGGCCCTTACAGGGAGAAGTTACGGAGAGCTTCACAGAAATGGCTTTGCCAGCTCTTGAGTTTTGCAACCACTGGGGTTTCTTAAAAGTCTGGCCTTGCAGCCTTGTGATTACAAGAGCTTTTCTTCATCAATAACTAATAGATGGGAAAAAATGAATGGGGCGTACCATAAAGTTCAAATACGGCAGACCAAAGCAAAGCAGACCCCAAAGAAGCTGACTGGCCACGGGGCAATTTGAAGGATTTGGGTTGCTTTTTAAAACAATGTCTTTTCAGTTTCTATGTGCTGAGGTCGGGGGTTGGCTCCCTCCTTGTGAACAGTTGTGGAACTGGAGCCGTGGGTGGACTCTTAGACACGTGTGAACTTTGTCTCCCTCTGGCCCAGCACTCGAGGACTTTCCACAAAGCCCTGACCTTCACCACTGAGTCACTTGCCTCTCCTGCCCATGCAGATGGGCAGCATTGGGAGGGAGGGAGGGAGGGAGGGAGGCAGTCAGGTGTGGAAAATCAGCCTGTGTTTCATTGTTGGAACAGAAGGCATTCTCTCCTGGACAACGTTCTTGTGTCTTAGCTGTTTCCTCAAATGTCCCTTTATTGCAGGAGCAATGGATCGCCCCAGCTACCTGGAAGAGGACTATTCTAGCCTGGATGGGCTGGACGATGACGTGTTTCACTCTGATGACTTTGGACTTGCAGGTCAGCCTGGTGAGATGACTGCAACTGGCATTTTCACACAGAACCAGTCCTACAGCTGCCTTCTGGGGAGGTTTCAACTATTCCCCCTCACACACTGCTGTGGTCCCGGTATCAGGCATCCTGAGCAGCAGGACAAGGCAACTCAAACACTCAGCCCGTCCTCTTCCAGTCAGGATGTTATGTTGCCTTGTGGAGTCACTGAAGAGCCCCGGAGACTCTTCTATGGTAAGAGCACTCCAGTGTCACCAGCTTTACAGCGAGGAAACTGTCCCTTTAGCTCTTCCCCAATCAAGCAAGGTTTCTTTCATTAGGGCATTGTATTAAAGGACTAAAAACTATTTTGCTTAGGTCCTACTCCCTCAGGAAAGACAGCTTGTATTTTCTTACCCTTGCTTGTCCACTACAGGAACGAGGCACTTGCTCATTGCTTCTGCTGTCCTTGATATTCCCACTCTTTTTCTTTTTGGCTTTATTCTGTCATGTTTTATTTTACTGCTAGATGTTTAAGTGCTCACCATACCTTGTATCCTACGATTTGCCTACATTTTTTAACTTCTAGTGCTGTCTCATCCACATAGGAATACTCCTAGAAGTTTTCAGTGGAGAGAGGGAAATGCAAAACTTTACACTTGGTGGGACAGCTTTTAGGCTCTTAACTCTTAGGTTAAAGTTGTTGAATAAGTAGCATGTTCGTCCATCCAGTATTTTACTAGTAACTGATGGGACACCACTCAGCTTTGTGTATCTGATTCAGCTTTAATTCAAATCAGTCCCACTGAATGCCAGAGAACTGAGAAAAGTCTGACAGAAAAGATACAGCAACCTTTAGTGGGAGACAACTTGAAGCAGAGATCTTGTAAAACTGCAAAATTTTCATTAAAAAAAAAAAAATCAGCACTTGGCTGAACTATAAACAAGCAAAAGGAACCAAGTGTAAGATCCTGCCAGTCATTTGATTATGGGAAGCAACACAATGCTCTGCTTAATCGATATAAATCTACTTAAAAGCTGAGCAAATGTTTTACTGCATGTTTACGGTACACAGTCATTGTTTGGGCTTCAGGAACTGGACTTTAACATGAGTCAAAAATTTAGGATTATGTGCAGCTCTTTCCTCCGTAAAGTGTACTGAGTAGAACAGCTATTCTTTGCGCTGGAAGAATGACTCTTCTGATCTCTGTTTTGCAGGGAATGCTGGCTACCGTTTACATGTCCCTCCAGTTGGCTTTGCGTTGGACCCGCACCTCCAAGAGGAGCCTCCGGAAGGTCAGCGGGAAGTGCGTGCCGAGGTGCAGATTGCACGGAAGTTGCAGTGCATTGCTGACCAGTTCCACCGGCTCCACATACAGAGGGTAGGGTGTCTCTGGAGGGGAAGGCGGGGGTTTAGCTACCCAAGAGTGGTGCTCTAGAAGACTGGCTCCAGGCATCAGCTAAGCGGGCTGTTGTCTAAGGCAGCAGACTGCCAGCAGCAATAAAATGGCAGCAATATCCTGATGGATTTTGCTTATGCTAGATTGCTGGCTCTTCCTAAAGATTGGGAGGTGGAGGGAAGAGAATGTGTGGGATTGTATTTACTGCCTGGGAAGGTAGCTGTTCTGCGTTAGCTGCTGCTATTCCAGCTCTTCCAGTTCATCAGCAACAGGGTCACTGAGGCTTTCTCCAGGGATCTCCCCCTTGCTTTTTATTACAGCTTTTACTCTTCTCCACTCTTCTCACCACCAGCGTCTTCTCTTCTGTGGCACAAGTTGCCATCGGTGGCTTATATCAGCTCCTCATCTTGGAGATGACAACAAGCCTGGAGTCTGTTCTGACACTCCTTGTTGTCTAGGGGTAGTTGTCTGAAATGTTGTGGAGTATATTTAGATCACGCTAGACTTGCTAGCAACTCCTTTGTCAGACAGTCCTAGCTAGTGTCTCAGACTTGTGACTAACTTCCTCACAACAAAAGACAGCTGTTAGATGCCATCAGGTCTGAAAACCACACTCCAGAATCTTGATTTTGTTTTCTTTAAAAAAAAAAAGAAAAAGAAAAAGGAAGAAACCCTGCTCTGCAAAGAAATGAAATAAAACCAGCACCCCTAAAAACCCCGATTCTTTTTTCCTTGCCCTCCTTCCCCTGTTGAGTAGGGGTGAAATGGAAATCCCAGCCCATGCAGAGTTGGGCAGAGGTGGCAGAGGTTTGGCAGTAGGCAGCACTTCGCCACTTCTGTGCAAGCCCAACACGGAGAGTGTGTATCCGCTTGCATATGAAGAAGCTGACACTCTTGCTGACTTCAGAGAGGGACAGAAAGCTTATCTCACTCCAAGTGAGATGGTGTTCTGTTAACTGTGGGATCTGTTGCAATTCTTCTCAAAGGTAAGTGAGGATCTCTGTCCTGGTTAGAGAATGTGGCTTGTGGCTGGGCAAAGGTTTGGTCCTCTCTGTGTCGTGAGAGAGATGAGGGAATTCTGGGACTGAGGAATTCATCTCCAAATAGCAGGAGGATTAACAAAGCTGTAACAGGAAGATTAGCCTGTAGAAATGTGGAAGGGGCTATGAATGTCATTTAGCAAATTGCAGGAATAACGAGCTACCACGAGATTTTTAACGTGTTGTGTGTGGTTGAATGGGGTTTTCCTCAGCGCCACCTCTTCGCCAGTGATAGCTGCAGACCCCACTCTCTCTAGCCAGATTCTCACAGGAAAGGGAAGGTTAACCATCTCGTGGAGGAGCCCTGGAGTGAAGTGGTGGAACTGGTTGTAACTTGACCCCTTTCATCTCCGGGAGCCTACCTATCTGATGTCTGTGCCTTGGAAA
>NW_008824446.1:791309-806930 GCF_000699105.1 Pygoscelis adeliae
GGCCCTTTGCTTCCCCGTGGCCTGTGGCGAGCTGCCCGCCGCGGGTGCTGCGGGGGCTCCCAGTGCCACGCACAGGACCGCAGCCAGGGCTGCCGGCCCAGGCGAGCTGCCTCTCAGCCAAGCATGTGGGAGAGTTAGTAAACAAAAGCGTCCGCCTGCGCTACCCGACAACGGCGCAGCCAGCAGAGGAGGAGCTCTGCTGTCTTTGTTTGAACTGGAAGAGCAACAAGTTGTAAAGGAGGGGGGGAGAGCCGTTCAGCCATTTAATTTTGAAAACAAAACGGAAAAAAACCCAACCCGAAAACTTAACCCGAGGACGGAATAGTTCAGCCAGTGGTTCTCCACAGCCTGACCCTGGGATAGGCCTTGGCATTTGGATCTGTTAAGGGATTCTTTCTTGTTTGTCAGGAAAACTGAGTGCTGAGCCACATATTAGTGTCCAAGGCACTGTTCCCCGTGGAGTGTTTTGTTGTCATGCCCAATCCTTTCCCTCCCATCCCTGCATGGAGGATTTCCTTTGGCTTTTTGCACAGATCTCCTATGCAGAAGCCCCTCTGTCCTGTGTGCAATGACCCTTCCCAGCCTGTTGCTGAAGAAGCAAGCAGTCTGCCCCTGGAGACACGTGAACTGGTTCACAATGTGTTGTGGTTTGGAAGGGGCAGTCTCTGAGACGTGGAAAACTGGGCTGTCGTTTATCTTGCTGTGAAACTAGTCCCTGATTTGGATGCCCCATTCCAGCTTGTCTCAAACATTTGGTCAAAACCAACTTTCCAGAGTGGTGTCTTGAATCAGATTTAGAATACCACAAAGTTAGTCACACCAGTGTGGTCTTGTGAAGTCTTGAGAGAGAGCAAGCCTGGTTTTCAACAAGCTGTGCCTCTTTTTGGAGTCTACAAAACGTCTTATCTGTGAACATGTGAAAAGAAAACATATGTGCCCTTTCAGTGGGAGTTAGGAAAGGCTTTCAGTATTGGAGTAGTGCATCCAGCTAACTCAAGAGTTGCCCTCTCATGGCTCTTGAGTTCTGCGAAATTCTCCAGCAGTTCAAGTATGGCTCCCATTCTGCTGCTGCAGCAGCAAGGCTGTGTTGACACAAAGGCCGCTGGTTAGTGTACGTCCCTGGCTGAGAAAGGAACAGAGCAGGCAATAGCTGCTGAGGCTGACGTCACTGAGTTGTCATTGGACTCAGCTGCGTGCACGGTCTAACCCCATCCCACACTGGGAACCCTGGAGAGTCACTGTTATCTCTTCCCTGGGCTCCCGGAGCTATGTGGTATTTATTCTGTGGTTCTTGGCTATACAAAAGATTTTTGGGTATGCATCTCATAAGAATAAGAAAGTTGGCCACACCTATGCTTGCTTTTGGCATGTACACCATTGTCAGGGTTTCATTTCCTATTAATATATTAAACAGAATACAGTGGTTTAAAACCTGGCTTTTTCATCCTTAGAACAGTGCTAGAGCAATAACGCAACATTCCCTAGCACTCTGCGGCTTTCATCTCCTTATGATGCTGAATTTATTATAGGAAGGACTTGAGCAACGCTCTGTGTTCCTAAGCAGCAGAGCCTGCTACAGGTTGATCCAGTTTGCAGAGGGCTCTGCGGAATGACATGCAAGAGCCATCTATGTTTTCTCAAGCTCTTTAGTACCTCTTACCTGTCTGAGGCTGTGTAGCTTCTGGCAACGTTCCCTCTGTTGTGCTTTTCTCACCCCGCCCCTGGAAAACAAAGGTAGAGCCAAGCCATGCTTTCTGCAGGAGAACCCAGTACCTGCCACCTCCTTCTTAGTTTGGAGCAAGTGTGCCTTTGCCATGGGATCTGTGAACTGTTTGCTGTAGCCTAGCCTGTGGCTGAGCTTAAAGAGTGCACTCTGAGGTTATGGAGAACAGAGCTGAGCTTAGGGGATCTGCTGGTTGGTTGGCTGGGATGCGCTGCCTGCACCCCACATGTCCAGGCCATGGCAACAAGTGTTTGGGCTCTGCTTTAGGTCCTGAGTGCACTTGAGCTCCCTCGCCTTGAGAAGGGGCTTCAACCCATGTTGAACTGACAGTGTATTTCATGACATGATGCGCTGCTAGATGGGATGGGAGTAGACAACCAGGGATGGCGGCAGCAGCAGCGTAAAGCCGCCCCATAGGAGCATGGGGTTATACAAGAGTGGGGTGGATGACACTGTATATCAGTATCACACCCCTTTGGTTTGACTTGCTTCATTGAGACACTGGAACGCTATGGCTTTTTCCAAATAAAATAACTCTTTCTAAGCAGGCTGCAGCTTTGAGGAGACTGCTTTTATCGCATCTCTTCTTCATGGTGATAAGATCACTTCACAGGGGATAAAATTGTCTCTTTAAGAGCCAAGGAGTGGTAGCCTTGAACAGTTCTGGGCTCGGGTCCAAGCAGAGCCACTGACTTGCTGTATGACCTCAGACAAGTCTCTTGACCTCCTTGTGCTTCAGTCAACCCATCTGGAAAGCTCGGTTTAAAAAAAACTGAGCCTCAATGAGAACCAGATGCTGAATCAGAGCTGAGCTTTCTTGAGTAAATAAGTGCATTACAAACAACAACAAAGCCCCTTTCCAACACATCAGGAATCCTGCAGTTGATTTAGATATGCTGACCATGCTCAAAAAGCCTCCGTGGATCTAGCTATAGAAAACTTTGTTTCTCTGAATGCCCCAATTGGTTCAGCAAGTAACTCTCTCGCCGTCACTGCAGTGGGCTTGAGCAGCCTGTGGAGCCTGAGTGCCTGCATCCGCACTGGCTGTGGACAGATGGCATGTACCTGTTTGCCTCAAGTTAATGACACCGAAAATGTCCAGGAGGAAATGTTGTTTTCCTTTGAAAGTGAAACTTGTTCCGTTTTGCATATTTTTTCCCCTCTGTCTCTCATGAGAGTTATCGAGGCCTCCTCTGAGACACTTCTGCTTATGCAACAGGGAGCCCATGTCTCTTGTCGGAAACTTATCGGCGTGAGAGAGTGGGCGCACAGTGCTACATGTGCATCATTTATCTCAAACTCCATCAGGCTTTTCTCCATCGTTTATTGAGGACACTCAGGGAATTTTTTAACAGTTGCTTTTTTAACTGGAATTGTTTGCAGGAAACTGTCCTTTATGATGACTTTACATTTTAGGAAAAATGTTCAGAAAAGCTTCCTAATAATGTAATGCAGGGACTTTCAAACTGTCCCGCAGGTGAGCCTGTAGCACCGGCAGCTCCATACTTTACTTGTACTTGCACTTGCAGTCTCTTTGAGACTTGGGGTAAGTGCTTTCATTCATTTGTTTCCCAAGTAGCTCAGTATGTTTCAGGATCTTCTCTGCTGGCTAGTGCTTGCTGGTCCCTCCTGCTACTGTGTGAAGCAGTGGGTGTCCTCTTCAGCTCTGCTGTCTGTGGATTGCCCGTCGGTGCAGGACTTGAATTTCCAGCTGAGGATGCAGGAGCATGGTGAGGGAGAGTGCCAGGTGGAGAACTCCTGAAGTGGGTGAGCCTGGTTTAGAGGGCAGGGGGTAGGGTGGATATGAGGTTGGGAAGATTAAGGTGTAAAGCAAAGTTCTTGCAGGGCTATGGAATTGGGACCCTAGGCTTGAGGAAAGGAGGGTGCCATAGGGGGGAGGAGGAGTTCCCACAGTCAGTGGAGCCAGGAACTTGATATGAGGAAGTGGAGACAGATTTTTTTGCTTAATGTTGTTAGCTTTTTTCCATTTTGACAAATGACAATGAAGGAAGAGGTGGGCTTGGAAGTGCAGCTTCCCCTATGCATACAAATGACAGCAACCTGTTGCCCCTTGCCTAGGACCTGTTCTGAAATCCTGCTGCCTGTGGAGCTGATTACTTAACATTTAGGTTAACAGAAACTTGCTGGACCCTTTCACATCTGATCCGAAATTATATTCTTTGGTATGTTAAGAAAAGAAACTGAGAACAAGAACATAGTTATGCCACTGTATAAATCCGTGTTTCTTCCATATCTTGAATGTTACCTACAGTTCTCGTTTCCTTCTTCCAAAAATGATACAGCAGAACTGGAAAAGTTTCAGAGAAAGGCAAGAAGGATGATGAAACTTCCATATGAAAAATGAAAAAATGGGCTAGGACTGCTAAGTCTAAAAAAGACACAAAGCAAAGGGGTAGCAATATTAAACAGAAATCAAAAGTGACAGGAAAGAGATGGATAGACTAATTTCTCCCAGTACAAGAACTAGGCAAAATCAAGTCAAGCTAGTAGGAGCCAGCTCAAAGTAAATGAGGTAGTTTTTCATGCAATAGGTGGCTCTGTGGAACTCCTTGTCAAGGCATATTGTGCATCCCAGCACTTTATCTGAGTTCAAGGGGAATCGGGACAAGTTTATGGCCATTGAAGGAGACATTAAATAAACAGAAACCAGATCTGATTCAGGAAGTCCTAAGCTCAAACTAGTTAGATGCTGAAAGAGTATTAGGGGGAGCTATTGCATGTACTTGCCCTCTTTGCTTTTGCTCGGGCAGCCATGTAAGGCTGCTGTTGGCGGCTGGGCTATGCGAACTCTTGATGCGACAGTCACATACAACCATTGTATATCAGTTTAATAAAACCACAAAACTCTTGCAGCAGCCTAATCTATCCTTCTCTATGCTTTCAGCTGAAAAAGATTTAAATATATTATGGTTTTGTTCCTGCTTAAAATAGGGGATAATGTTAAAAAGCAAAACTTCCTGCTTAGCTCTGGTAGAGGAAGTGGGCAGAGGATAAGGGAGCCCGGTGGCAGGAGAGCACTGCGAGCTCTGTGCAACGGCCCGCTGTGAATCCTTCACCCCGCCGGACACGGGACTGCAGTGTCTTAAGGCAGTGGGGCTACAAGCTCAAAATATCAAGATCGCCCACATTAAAGAACACAAAATAATTCTTTGGGACAGTACAAGTGACTTGTTTTACAGTATTTCTAACATCACCTGCAGTATCGGTGTATGATTTAAATAGCGTTCAGTGCTGCTGCTGCTCATGTACAACCCCAATGGTCTCTGTAGGCTTTTCTGCATTTCCTCGGCTTTTGCAGCACCATGGTGGCTGTGAGTGGTAATGTGCTTTCTGCTTGTAGCAGTGTGACAGCTGAGAAATTATTTTTCAATTAAGAAATAATTGCGGTAATATCCCACTTCTTTTTTAGTGTGGGAGACTAGGAAATGCAGGTTATAACTTGTCTGAGATCATGCAGGGATCGCTGATTGGAACCCAGTTGTTCTGCCTCCAGTCCTCCACCTAGGTTGGTTGATCTTATTAAGATACTGCCATCTCTGAGGGGGATGATGAGATGTTTGGACTGATTATTTATGGTGAGGAGTGTGCATGTTTGTATTTTACTCAATGAAATTTTATGGTGGAAAGGCAGGAAAGCAAGCGCCCAACTGCAGAGTCCTCCTTTGTTTCAAGCCATTGAGGAGGAATGTCCTGCTAGCCTTTTATAGTCTCTGTTTGGGTTTTTTTTTTTTTTGTTTCTCCTTGGTAGCTACCCTCACCAATGGCAAAGGAATCCGAGGACTGTACCACAGCAGAAAGAATAGTGATCTAAAAATAAAAGCAGTGAGGCAACTTCTGTTAACCCCAATTAGTTTTTTTCTGATGTAGCGCCTGACAAGACGCTGGCGATGGGGGACTGCAGCCACCCGCCGAGGAGAGCCCCCGAAGGGCGCGCGGACTCCGGCCAGCGAGGAGGAGCGGGCTGAGAGGGCTGTGCGTGAGAGCCGCTCTGCCAGGCAGTGTTTGCGCTGTGGCTGCTGTGTTTATATCGCTCTCTAAATTTAGCCTCTGAGTCATCAGAACTGCAGACGAGAGGCTGCTCTGCCCGCAGGCTCCAGCGCTGCACCTGCCCGCCCGCCTGCCTGCCTGCAGGCTCCCCTCGCAGCAGGGCAGCGTCGTATCCAGGCCAGGGCCCCGTGGGGCCCCCCCACCCCTTGTCCCCCCGCCAGAATATTTTCCTGCAAAAATTTGCAAAGTGTTATTTTAACCAAAACCCTGAGGTACGCTTTAATCAGTAGGGGGTGTCTCCCGTGCACCAAGCAGTTTCGGGAGCACCTCCCTCCTTCTGGTGGTGAGGGAATCAATGCAAAATAAAGGTCAGTCCGTCCCACAGCCTGTGCAGGTTAGGTGATAAACAGGGTAAGCTGTGAAATAGCTCTGTCAGTTCGCACTCAGGGTCTGAATGAATAAACCTGCCTGTGCTTGCTGCCTGCAGCTGTGGCTGTGGGAGGGGGTGTCTTCTCCCAGGCACGGAGGCGAGGTCTGGGGGTCTCTTCCCCCCCCCCAGCATGGGGGTGAATGCCCCTCCAGACCCCGTGCCACAGGTAGAGAAGCGGTATCAGGTGCAGCTCTATGGAAATGCAAGACCCTTATTTACTGTATTTATGGAAAATAAGCCGTTGTGCCCCCCGGGGGTGCAGGAGGGGAAGGCTGGGGGCCTGGGAACGAGGGGGCCGGGGGTTGCCCTTCCCAAGTTGCCGTCGGCTGGCTGTTGCCATGGCGTCTGTCTGCTTCCCCTTCCTGCCCGCTCTGGAGAGGAAGGCGCGAGTGGCTGCATGTTTGTTTTTGAGCTACAAGAAAGTTGAGAAAGGGCTCACCTGCGCAGCTGTGCCTGCAGCAGGTTTGGGGCAATGAACGTCACTGCTCGGACCAGTGCCTTGGCAGCGGTCAGTGCCGTCCCCCTTGCTTGGGCTGGGCAGCCCGTAAATGGGTTTTGGGGGTCTCCTGCACCCCACATCCCTCCTGCTGTGCCCGCTCCTGTACATCCTCTCTCCATAAACACGCATGTTGCTTATCTTGCTTCGCAAAGCCTGATGGAGGCTTTGAGAAAGGAAGCAGTACTTGAGATGACGCCTCCCTCTACCACAAGTTTAGCCCTGCGTAAGAGAGCCACGGGGTTTGCAAGCCAGAAGGACGCAGATCCCCGAGGAAGATCCTCATCCTCCTCTCTGTGTCATCATGAGAAATTGTGCCGCTAAGCTCCTCTGTCAGTTTTTCTCTGTTACTGTCTCCTTTTTTTTTCCGGCTGCTTTTACACATGCATTATTCTTTGGTCATTAGGAATCACAGCTGGAAAGATTTGTATTTGACTTCCATTGGCCTGCGTTTCTCTCTCCAGCGGGGGACATCTTCTGTAACCTCTGTTGCCTTGGGGACTGTGACTTTCTAGTCTTTCTAAGCTAAAGCATATTTTGTGGTAGCACAATATGCCTCCAGCCACCTGGCAGCCAAAACAGCCTTCAGCGATGAGTCAGCAACTGCTCCCGGTGTGCAAGTATTTTTGTTTTCAGTGAATAAATAAAATCCCAACAACTTATTGCTAATACTTGTATTAGTCATTAAAGGAAGAATGATGTTTTTATGCACACATATGCCATTATTCTTCTTTTGCTCTAATAGTGCCATTTATGGCCATATTTTAATCCTTCTAGTTAAGCTGGGATCAGAATTTGACCCTTAGCTATCTGGAAGCCATGAAGCAAAGTCAGAAGTTGCCCATGAGATCAAGAGTGTAGACAGGTGTACCCTTCTGTATATGCGATAGGAATGTACCAGACCCACATATGACATGTATATGATTAACATAGTCTTTATTTTTTTAAGGAGGGATATTAATGGCACGTATGTATCAGGTGGAAAAGTGAATACTATTCATCTGTTAAACATTTATGCTCAAGGGTTCAAGGAGCTATGTCAGAGGGACAACATTTTCTTTGAGGTGTATTACCTGTCCTGATGGCCCCTCGATCACCCCGTGCAAGGGCTTGGTAGGAGTAAAAAGCTTTTGACGTCTGGGGTGCTATTTGACAGATATATATCTGTATGCTTACAGCGTGAAACATGTATTAGGAATTAATTATGGGGAGGGAATAAATGTTGGGTCAATCATGTCCCTCTTTCATTTGCTTCCAGTAAAAGTCTTGCTGGTTTTTTGTGTTTGTCTACCAGTATTCTGGCTTTTGGTTCAGCCCAGTTCATGGATAGGCTTCACTAATGTACTGTTGCTGCAGAGGACACTTTTCCTGTAAAATGGCCTTTCCCTGTGAGTCATTGAAGCATTCATGCTAACGCCTCAGACAGACAGTCTCGTAAGGATATCCCCTTTAAAAAGCAGCAGCTGCAGTAGGAAATGTTTTTATGTGTTTCCAGCTTTGTGTTGACTTACTGTATTCACAAGACTAGTCTTCTTTAGTTACAGTTAGTATGGAGGGCAAAAGGGACTTCTTTCCATCTTCAGAAAGGAGCTTCAAAATGCTCGTGTTGCTACCACATGGAGGTGGCAAAGTGTTCATCCCTGATACGTTTGTGCAGTAGTGGCTCTGAGGATTGAATTGTTATGATGAGGGACAAACCAGCATAGGGAAGCTTAGGAAATTATAAACCTGTGCCACCATAGTTATGAGTCTTAGAAGACTGTAAGAATTGACTTGAAATGTATCACATCTGAAAAAATGAGATGCCAAACTCGTGGAGTCACTTTCCTGGGTTTTCTGTCCTTCCTGGCAGCTAAATTATACCACACAAAAACCCCTCAGTCCTGAAATATTTGACTATTTTGGTCTTGGCAGAGACATATCTAGGGAAAAGCTACTGAAACTTGTGAAAAGGACATTTTTTAGACTGTGACGGTTCTTTCCATAAATTGTTTATTCTATCTGTATTGCAAAGAATATCTGCCATTTCCATTCTGTGGCTCTTGTCCCATGCTGAATTAGTACCACGGAAAGCAGATCAGCCCAGAAGTGAGGCCATAACTGTAAACCCCGTTAGCTAGGCTTGCTGCTGAAGGAGCAAGCAGTCCCAGCGTGCTCCTCTTCTCAGGTCACCTTTCTGTTGTGCTGGCATAAGCGTCAGCTTGACTACATGATGCCGTGGATCAGATGGATTAGGATGACCTGATCAACAGTAAAGACAGCTTCTTTATCAGATTGGTTCTGGCCTTGATCATTGTCCTGCTCTAGTTCACTTTCCTGCACTAGTGTGAAGAGAGGACAGTGTGAGTGGGCTGCTTCAGTATGCAAGCCAGGGAAAGTGTGTGTGGGACTACGCCACCGTGGAAGGAAATGCTAGCTGAATACAGACCCAGGGATATGCAAGCCCTAGGTCTAGGAATAAAACCTGGAAAGCTGCCCTCGGCCTAGTGTTCTATTTTTTCACTTCAAAACAAAATTAATGGTGTCAACGTCCTTCATAAAGTGATTTGAGATCTTATGCTTTTTATAAGCGGGGGGAACAAGGGTGAAATAATTCCTATGCTGCTCTTCCATGGAAATCTCCTTGAGTGTCTTAGGCAAACAGCAGGAAACATTTTTAACTGGAGAAGGACAAAAATGCTGTACCAAAAAAGTGGCTGCAAGAGGCAGTGAAATACAATAGAGAATGAACTAAAAAGAATTACAGTTTTTCTCAGTATTTGTGATGCCACATCCCACTGGTTCTCTTGCAGGTCTGTAACCCTCCTGAAAGTAGAGATCAAAAACTCTTATTTACCAAATAAAAACAAAACCCAATACTTTCCTCAAAAAGCTCCCCCACCTTCAAAAAAAAACAAAAAGGGAGGAGGATGAGCTCAGTCCTTCCACTGTTTTTCCCTGAACATGGCCCCTTTACCTCTCACAGCAAAGAACAAGTAATCCTTTTCTTCTGAGGTGGCATTTAAAACTTAAAGAGGAGACAGAATATTTAGAAACATGTTATGTTGTGTGAGAAGCCCAAAGCGGCCTCCTACATGAAGCAGGACATTAATATGGGGATTCTTACTTGTAATTTGTACTCCTGACAGTGTGGAATAGTTGAAATTGCACATACCAGATCAGCACACCTCCTCTTGTCTGCCTCCAAATTAACCTGGTTTATAAAATTCCATGAGAGCTTCCATTAAAGAGGGTCCACCAGTGAGGCTGAGATATATTTCAAGTTTAGGATTTTGATACCAATTTTTAAACATCCTTTTGCATTTCCCATACTAAGTCTCTATAAGACATTCTTTACCCTCTTGGCTGGCAATAGAATAAAATAATCTGCGAAAGCAGATTGTCTTCAGAGCATCTATAGTATGTTTGTCCACCGTACTCTCCTAGCATAGTTCCCTACTTGTGGAAACTGCAGAAGGCGGCATTGTGCTTGCATGCCACTTCATTGACATGCTACCCGAAGATCTCTGTTTAAGGAGCAGTCCACTTAAACTGTAATAGCTTGATAAAAGCATGGTATCTGGATGTCACCGGGACATGGTGGTTCCATGTGCATGTTCAAGCAGGTTTGGGAGTGTGCCTCTATGGAGGAGGGTGAGAAGAATCTCTGGAGTTTGATGAGGAAGGACAAGCCTGGTCAAACCGAGAGGCGAGTAACAAAACAAAAAACATCTTGCTTTTTGAAACCAAATTAGGTTTTTGTAACCCAGCCCTAGGGAATAGTTTATAAAAGATTGTTTTCACCTGTAAACCTAGCAATGCTGGACAATCAGTACGGACTGAACCCAGGGCTGGTTACTTTGAAATAAATGATACCGGGCTCTAGAGTCGCTGTCTGTGGGTTATGCTGCAAACACAGTGGTGTTGAAATGTGTGATGGGATCTGTGTGAACTCTTCTAAATCCAGGAGACAACTGTTAAGTCTTGAGGGTAAGAAGAATGACCCACTGCTAAGATGCGAGATGAACAGAGGTTTTCCGAAGCCTGTTTTGTATGTACTTGTGATTCAAATGGCACAGATCTACTCCCGCTGAAATACGAACATAATTTAATGACTATCTGGGAGGGCTTTGAAGAGCTGTTTATTGACACATCTCCAATACACCAAGTCCAGTTGCAGCTCTCTCTTATTTGTGATTACGTAAAGAATGCCTTGTAACCGTGTTGTTCTGCCCTGTTGGGCTAATCTGAGTTGAAACATCTTGTTCATATAATGTGCTTCAGTGCTCTTTTATGAACTCCTGTGTACTGAGGCAAAGTTGTTGGAAGCCAGTCTTCTGTTTCCTTGTCTGCTGGGGATTGGGGGTGGGGGGAGAGGTTGGGGCTGGTTTGTTTTGTTTTCCAGAAATGATCAGTCCTGCTTAGCAAATATGGAATTCTGGATGAGAAAACAAAGACTGACTTCTAATAGAGGGTCGGTTATTGAGGTGAAATAGTATCCCAGGCTGGGCAATGTAAAGAGAAACCCACCTGTTTGTATGAGATGCCATTAAAGTGCGGGAAGGTGGGGGTATAATCGGAGCCATTTTTGCAGGAGTGATTACATATAACAAAAGAAGGAACAGTGTCCCTGCCCCAAAGCTGCATTATATAGTCTGATGTCCCCCTGAAACTCAACTCCCATGTTTCTTCCTTGACAATGGGACCTGAAATAACCTCTTGGTTTTGGTTTTTTGTGTGTTTTCAAGTATGTTCTTGCTTAAGGTTTAATTGGCTCCAGTCAGTAGGAAAGGGCTCCAAGGCTGATTATTTATGGCTTACTGTCAAAAGTGGCTATAAAAAGGGCAGTATTATCTTGGAGATGCTGGGAAGGAAAATGTGGTGGGGGGAGGGTGGGGGAGTGTGTGTGTGCACGAATGTGTTTTCTTGTACTAGATGAAATCAGAGTTTTGCTGTCTCAGCAGTGTGGTTTAAATTGAAGATTAACCCTTTGACCTTCACGGTGTCAAATCACTTACAGATGGATCACCAGTTATATTTTTTTCTTTTTTTTTACTTTTGGGGTGAAGGGGGGGTTTTTTTTAAAAAAAAAAAAAAAGGTTGTTTGTTCATGCAGCTGGGGCTTTTGAAAGGCTCAGAAGCCAATCTGATTAAAAACAGCACTTGGCTAAACTCTGCAAAATCCTACAAGCAAAAAAAAAAGTTTAATCCTCTTGTGCACAATGCATAAAGGGTCTGCTCTTTTCTTTTTGTAATGTTAGAGCTACAATTATTTCTGGAGAACTTATCATTTCCCTCTCTCCCCTCATCCCTTGCTGCACCCCCTTGTTATGCTGATGGGATTAAAGTGTCTGCTCTTGAAAAGTGTAACTGAGTTGTTATTGGAAAAGAGAAGTGGTATGTTGCAATTTTAGAAATATAAATAACCTTGCTTCAACTGTTCTCTACAGCATCAGCAGAACAGAAATCAAGTGTGGTGGCAGCTTTTTCTCTTCCTACACAACTTGGCCTTAAACGCGGAGGCGAACAGGAACCACACTGGGCAGAGGTGAGCTTCGCCCGCCTGTTTCAGGCCGCATCCAGTCTGCAGGGAGCACTGAACAAACACTGGTTCGGGGGCGAGACATTGCACACCGCCGGCCGGATGTGAGGACTCTGAATTTCTGATACTCGTCTTCAAGTTTGGGGGTTTTTACGGACTCTTCTTTGCTGCTGCCTGCCTCGCGGGGCAGGGAGCTCTTGTCCAACACTGTCGAAGGAAAGCCAGAATGTGGGTGTGTTTGGTAAAGCTTGCTGCTGGTTCCCCGCGCCGGTGACCTCTGTGCAAGGGAGGCAGGTATTAGACTAACAGCTTCCTCTGCCCTGTGTGTTAGTCAATGATAGAGTGCAGGAGTGTCATTTTGGCTGCTAGTTAAAAATGATGTCTGGGATTGATGACTCTAAACATACTTTGGGTATCTTCCAGAGCAGAGATGCTCGATTCCTCCACAGAGAAAGTTCTTTTTAGCAATGAAAACGTTCAAGTAGCTTATATCCATCAGGTTACTTGTTTTCTGCATGGGTTACTGTTTATTTCCTTGCGCCCTGTGTGAGACAAAATCACAAAGAAATCTGATCTCGTCAATCTTTCCATTGGGCACCAGTTGCTGCTTTCTCACATGAAGTTGTTCTTTGTCATTGCCATGAATAGAAAAAATCATTTCAGTAGAACAGTCTTAAAATTAAACCTTCCTGGGGTTGCTGGGGGCTATTAGTTTCTGCCACTGTTTGCTTCCAGTTCAGTGTTCGCAGTGCCCATGAGCCAGCGTGAAGCCAAAACCCATGGAATATGACACAAGCGTCATTCTTCTACAATGCTAATGTATATGTTTTTATTAGTTTTATGATGGGTGTTTATTTTGTTTTGTTTTTCTTTTCTCTTACTAAAATGCGGTTGGTCAGAAAGGCTTAGGTCCCAGGCATCCGATAGTTTTGCTTCAGGATTTGACAGAGAAATTAATTAGCAACTAGTCTGAGATGTACACTGTACAAGCAGTCTGCCCATTACTCTAGTATGTGATGTTTGGAGGCTGCCGTAAGCATATATTGACTAGCAGCAGTAATATTACTTCAAGGGAGATCTTCTAACAGTTCCTGGTTGGTATGCACTCAGAAGTTTGTCCGTATGACTGACACTGTTGGACCAGCACAGGGAAATTACCCTACCAAAAGGAAGTAGCCTTAAATATCGATGGCTACTTCTCTGTAGCCTTAAATATTGTTAGTTTGCAAACCCAGTGGCAACCAGGGTAAAACACGAACAGAAAAGCAATACAGACTTTATTTTTTTCAGACCGTTTCCATATTGCCACTGCAATTTGTTGTAGGTCTCAAATGATACAACCAATGTGAGGAAGAGCTGTCCAGAGAATTGCTCTTCAGTCCTGTTACAGATGTCGACTTCAGGTGTTGAGGAATTCTTCTGCTCTTGGTCCACTCTGAAAAATAAGCATTACTGTACGGGAAGAGTAGTTTACTTGCACATACGCTTTCTCCTGCACCCCTCTCTGCATATCCTTCTCTAATTCATGCTTTCTCTGGTATTTGTATAATCTCATTATTGCACTGTAGTGTCTGGTAACAATTTGCTGAACACAGTTAAATTTGGGCTTTCTCCCTCTCTCCCAGCCCCATTCTCTTGATTTGCATCCTGCTCTACTGTGGCAAAATGTGCTTTAGCTCCCTGAAAGAGGTCCCCAAGCCTTTTTCACTTTCATATATTCACAGTCACTCTCTTCTAACGTAAGGAGAGTTTATGTGAGAAAAGCTTCTTTTTCTCCTCTTATGTTCTTTTTCTAGCTAGAGCTAGAGTAATATGTTTGTCCATGATGGTTAACAATTCATATAAATGAATCTCAAGCAATATTTTGGGGGGTGGGTTTTATGGAGAGGAAGGGCGGGAGGTTTTTTTAGACGGGGGAATTGTTTTTGGTTTTGTGTTGTTTCTTTAAGCATGTGCACTACAGAGTTACCCAGAGGGATACAAGTGGTAGCTGTTGCTGACTATGCCGCAGCAGTATGGGAAGCCGCTCTCTGCCCATTTGACAGAGGCTTTCCATGCCTTGCTTTGCACAGTCTGCTTGGAGTAAACGCTGGTCATTGGAGAACGAGGACTTAAACAGGGGGGGAAAGCCTGAGGGGTAGCGCAAGCACGGACTGAACTGGGGACCCCTGAGAAGCTGGATGTTAAGGAGAAGACTCTTCAATCAGAAGCTCTTAAAGAGGCAGGAGTGGAAGTGCTGAGGCTCAGGAAGCAATGCAGCAATGCTGCCTGCCCGCACGGCATGCTCTAGGATGCGATGCTTGCGTTTTCCCACTGATTGCCAGGACCCCTTTATCAGGAACTGTCAAAGCTACATCGTAACAGCCCTGCAAACTACGAAAAATTCAGCAAGTGCATCCGACGCTTAAAAACCATCATGAGCTTTCCCCTTCCCCTCTGCCTTGACTTGACTGCCAAACAGGCCAATAAGGCCTCTTCTCTGGATGCGTAAGCTGGAAAGATAGGTCTGGTACTGGTGCTTTCTGGTGTTGCGACCCAACCAGTTTATCTAGGGTAAGACTCTTCTTAACACGGAGAAAGAAGTACCTGAAACCATTTCTCAGTCAGGCTGCCTGCCTCAATAGAGTCCTTTGGCTCAGGGAAAGACACATCTTTGCCAGTCTGTATTTCCCGGTGTAACAACAGACTTATCAAAATTGGTCATGCCAGGCTCTCAAGTTAAAATCTCCTTGAACAACAATACTTCATTGGAGACATAGAGCTAATGCTAGACAAAGGCCGACTTCCTGCAATATGTGTGTTGGTTACTGGTGCCAGAGATTTACAACCACTGATAATATATTTTAATTATATTCCATATCTGCATATCTTAGAGAAAGGAAATATGCTCTGTCAACCCAAAAGTCTTATTTTGCTTCATGTAGATTTGGAGGGGCAGACTGGTTATTCACTTAGGGAAAAATAGCTACTTCATACTTACAGTCTCACCTACTTGAGTAAATAGTGGGAAGATTTCACACATTTATTGACAAATACACAGATGCACAGCACCCATTTATTTGTCACCCATTCCATGTTAGTAAGGACTTGAGCACGCACTGAGGAGATCTTCCCCGCAGAGTAGCTATTGCAATGTGGCCACGGACATACGTCGATTGTTTGGGGAAACAGTTCCAAGGAACGTGGTTTAAGTCCTGTTGGTGAAGGAGTATGCTCAGGTTTTTAGATATTAGTTTGTCTTGGTGAAAGGAATGGGACGCTGTTTCTCTCTGTGTTGTAAAACTACAATCTAACAATTTAGAAAGAACAGTCGGATCTTTCTCCTAAAACAAATTCCTATTTTTAATGAGCAGTTCTTAAGAAGAGCTTGAGCTGCTGCTGATGGTACCAGCAGCCTTGAAGTATCTTGCTTGCCTTCCCCAGATCTCCAGAACAGCTTCAGA
>NW_008824446.1:806978-815078 GCF_000699105.1 Pygoscelis adeliae
GAGGGACAGAGTTCTTCCTATCCCTTCCCAACTTCCCACCCTTTCGAATATCTTGTAACCTGCCCATCCCTGGATCCAGCAAGCCTGGTGCTAGTAGGGAATAGTTAGGTTTACTGTTGTTTCCTGCAATTCTTGAAAGCTGAGCCAGTAATCACAAAGTGACTGCCCAGGGATAGCTGCAAACTGCCATAAATAGGATACAACAAAGGCAGGGGAGAGGATGAATTTGCATGGCAAGGGTTGCCATTGGATCTGTGTGAGGGACTGCAGCCTTCTCCCAAGGTGCTGATAATCCCTGGTAGCACTGAATTTCTGCATAACTGATCACATATCTCAGTTTAAATAGCTGGTTGTTAGTAAATGTTTATTGGCTAAACTCTCGTTAGAGGAGTCCTGAAAGAAACTTCCTTATCAGCCTTTGCTTTGGAGCCGTGTATCAACAAGGGAATGGAGGCAAGGAACCCAGTCCTTCTTGATGCAGAAAGGGTGACGGCAAAGACATCTTTCTTTCTACTGGCCGTTTACTTTGTCCCCTCAAGCCTGGATTAAAGGTATAGGCGATGTGTGCATGTGAGGTTACTACAGTCCTGGAGTTGCTCCATAGCAGTCACTGGAGCTGTACGCAAGGTTGAACTTCATTCAGCGTGGGACTTAGCACTCTTCTGGGAAACTGCAGATTCTGCCCATTAGTAGACTAGGGAGAAGGGTTGGGTTTTTTAAGAAAAAGCAAAATTACTTGAGGCAGTTGTTGCAATGTGACCCCCGTCAACTCTACAATGAATTCCACCCTTCCACTGCTGGTCCTGACCCATACCTCTGCTGAAGCTGTGGGAATGGTGAGACTGACATGCTGAATGGTGTGCTATTGAGCGTATTTTTAAAGGGAAAAATAGGGAAAACACTCAGCATATGTGCTAGGCTCGAAGGAGAATGCAGATATGTGGAGGTCTTGCCTTGTTTTACCAGCAATATTTACTGTGGGATTATAAGTAAAAGGACCATGGAATGCCTCTTCATATTCATGGGAGCTCTGCACATGGACCAAGCACTATCAAGTATTAGCATAATTTGACAACAAAGGTTTTTAATAATGTCCTTCAAAAGAGTCTGTCTTTCAAACTGGCATTTGTGATCATTTGCAAAAATGCCTACCTGTTGCCTTTGATTGTTTTAGCAAGAAGAAATACCTCAAGGAATTGATAAAAGATCCTAGGACAATCTTTTACAGTTCCTAAAGACTTCAGTGGTCTCTGTTTCTTTGGTTTGCATGTGTTCACGCAGGTGTTACACAGCCCAGTTCTTCTCCACCAGGAAAAGCAGAAAAGACCAAACACATCAAATGCACTGGAATGTAATTGTGTGCGTGTGCGTGCGTGTCTGTGTGTGTGTGTGTGTTCTTAAACTGAATGCAGTCTGACATCCCCTACCCCTTCTTTCTTCCACGTGCCTCACCTTCCCCCTTAGCCACAGAAAGGAGGGTCTCTTCCTGCGAATCCCATGCTGGAAGTTGGTTTCTGGGAAGCGAAACCTAATGTCTGTGGGCTGTTTTTTAAAGCCATGTTTCAGTTCTGTCTTCAGACTCTTTGCTGCCTTTGGGGAATGGAGGGGTGGGAAGGGTAGATTCTTAAACTGTTTTTAAAATCTATTATGGAAATTTTGCATGTATAAAGTTATTCTTAAATCTAAAGGAGTCTCCCTGATTTGTGGACACAGCTCCAGGAGAGCATCGTCACAGATTCCTCAGCTCCGGTTTTGGTCAGACTATTCTGAAAGGAAAATTTGATGACAAAAGGGGGAGAGAGTGGTGCGATGGAAAGACGACATTGTCAGTATCTCCTTAAATAAACGTCAGAAGTTAGGCTTGTAAAAGGGAAATTTCAAAACAGCCCAAGGGATTTGTATGTCTGTATCCACTGGGTGCATTTGAAAGTCCTGACACTAAATTTGAGTTTGGGTATCTAGACTGGTGGGTTTTTTTGGTAAAACTAATCATGTATCTCTTCTTCTGTTCTCTTCAATGGTATGTAGTACAGTCTCCCATGGTTCTAGGTAAAATTCACTGATGAGAGTACTGTGAAATGTGGATTCACATTTTCTCCCTCCCCTTCCTGCATGACTTTTCTACTTTGGTGGGATACTTTTTTTTTTTCTTTTTTAAAACTTCAGAGTCCCTCATCTGGAAAACAAAAAGGGTAAGGTGAGCTGGAATTTGCAATGTACTTAATAAACATTCCCTCAATGGAGGGTTTCCCCATGAGTTCTGATATTCACCAGAATATGATACTGTCCTGCTGCAGAAGTAAACCTGATGCTCTCCTGTGAGATTTCTGTCTGGATTAGTCCTGAAGTGCACACACCTTCTTTGCCATGGACTGAGACCCAGTGAGAATGTAGCATTTTGTTTATCCTGGTTGTGTGCCTCCAGGACTCCTGCCTGTACCAATGGTGACTGGGCAGAGCTCCTTTTTTTTGTATCTGTGCAGTATATTTGCTTTGTGCTTTCTTTCTTTGGTGCTTTTTAATACTTTAATACTTGGATTTTTTTTCTAATAACTGGTACAATTTTTAATAAAATTGTTAAATTCTTTGTCTGTGTTCTTTGTTTTATTTTTTCAGGGATGGAGGGCATTTACACAGCTGGCCCATTCTGGAGTTGCCCAAATTAGTGATACAGTTTGGGTTGTTCAACTTTGACAATATCTGGTAGATCCTTTTATGTGCACCCTAATACCAGGCCCTGCAACAAAGACAAGATTTTCTTTCCAGATTGGATTGCTCTCCTTGGGCACAATTTAATTTATGAAATAGTCTTTCAAGGAGGTATATTCCCACACTTGGATAGAGAACTGCTGCTTCTTGGAGCTGCATGGTTAACTTGCTGCTTCAAATCAGGAAGATCTCTTAAGACATATGTGGGATGCATCCTCCAAATTTGCAAAATGTAACCTTTGATTGATGGCTGCTTACCTACTGCCTACGCAAGCACATTCAAAGGCACTCAGGCCTTGAGAATAAAGACTCATTGCTTGGTAATCCTACTAGGGAAACACGGTTCTCACTGGTCTTCTGAGGTAAAGGCAGTGGAGGAAGGTGGCCGTGGCTTTGAGAGGGCTTGTAAAGTAGCAATGACTCCCTCAAACACAGACATGAGAATGTCTCGGCCATCCCAGGCGACAGCAAGACACGTGTTTTGGTAATCATCAGGCCTGTCCTTCGGTTTTACTCTGTTCCTATAGGGAAAAGCTACCTCCATTAAGTAACAGTAGTTAACCTGGGTGGAGCAGAAATGGTGATGTGTGTGTCGTGAATTATTTGTAATATAGCTGGTCAAATTCCTTCAACCACATTCCTCCTCCAGTGCGATGCTGCTGCTAAAGTGTTCATGGGAGGCTTTAGGGGACCCAGTTAACAATCCTACCCGATGTTAAGTTGCCTCGGCTGGTGTGTGCGTGTTACAAAAGGGCCTTTCATTCCAAGAACACATGATGTGTGTGGTATGAAAAGCCACATGTGCATCTAAGACCACAGGGGGAAAAAGACAGTTTTTCTTTTCATTGTATTAGATCTAGTGAGAAGTGTGTCCCCTGGCCAGCCTCATGTGACCGTGAAAGAGCCTGTTGTAACACACTGATATGAGGGGACAGAAGTGAGATTGATTTAGATGGGAGGGTTGGCTTCTGAATTTCCTCATTCTCGTGTGGTTAAAATCTCACCGTTAATTAAACTCTCACTCTTAAAAGCTTTAATAATTCTTGTATCAAAGAGAAGAATGGCTTTTAAAAATGAATGGTTTGTAATGCTACCCCAGAAGCATTTGCCAAAGCAGCAGCATGCATTGTACCTTGCTCAAAGCAAAGGCAAGTGCACAGATGTATGGACGGCCTCCCTTCCTCTGAGGTCTCCTGGATTAATCTTGGCTCTTTGGTTTGGCTCTGTCATGACCTGCTGTCTGTCACCTGGCCGTGGCAAAGTAGACTCAGGGTGCATGGAAACATTGTCAGGGTTAGGCATCAGGACCAAACACTGCAGGCTGGAACATTCCTATTACAACAGACATTAATACTTTTTTTTTTTTTGTAGTTTGAAAGAAACTGGATATCCTAGAAAATGTACTTCAGAAAAGCTTTCTTCTTAAAATACTAAGCCTGCATACCAACAGGGCATTTTCAATTTATTTCCAGCCATGGCCCCTTTCATGGCAATCACAACATGTCCTTCACTTTCTCTACTAACATACTAGCACTTTAAGGGAAAATGAGTTTTGTTATTAACTTCCTAGCGGTATGCTGTAGGGACAAGGTAAAAAGTTTAAGTAGGATTACTGCTTCAAGGAAAAAATGTTTATCAAGAAGTGCTCAGCCTGTCTCGTTAAAAATAATAAAGCACTGTGAGGACGAGAAAGTTCTTTGGTTGCGCAAGCTACTGCACAAAGCACTCTATTTTCATGGCTCTGGCTGCTGAAGTTTAGAAGCCACTATAGTATATGGATTGGGGAATATTTTTCAAGCACCATTGTTTTATGGTGCAGTAAATGTGCCGGTCCTTAGTCTCTGCAATGCATATGCAAGCTTGGAAGCAGCTCTACTCACCAGCTTTGTCCTTGTGCTCTCACACCTGAGTAATTCAGGAATAATCCAGCCCCATTTCCTGCTTTTGCTCCCCCCACCCCCCACCCCCGCCCTCCTATTTATGGACAGATGGGGGTTGGGAAGGAAAAAGTGTCCCAAAAGCAATTTTTGACAATTTTGGGAGATTGGTGTTAAAATGCAAGAGCTGCAGTTGCTTCATTGCGCATATCGCTGGTTCCTGTTGAAAAGCTTGAACTGAAAGAAACCTGTTTCCAACAGGATTCTAACAAAGAGCAGATGATAATTTCTGGCAGCGAGTTGTCTTCCACCTGACATGATGCGTGGTACCCTAACACACGTACAGAGTCTGACAACAAACCACCAGGCGTGACGCACTGACGTCAGTATTCATATTCCCCTCTATAAGTCCTTTAAATCTTGATTTCTCTTAAATGAATTATGTTCTCTGTAACATTCATAATGGACTCTTTTCTTTCTCCATTAAAGTCTGTGTCAGCATTCTCCTTCTCTGTGTTTTGCCTCAGGGCTCTTGATGTATACAAAGGCTGCTCTGTTTTCTGCTCTTAGTCACACGCTTTCACTCTTAACCTCAGTGCTATAAACTAAACATCCACCCACTATGGCTGGAGATGACCCTGTTTACGTCTGCTGCTCAAATCACGACAGCAACAGTCATGAAATTATGTTTTCATGGAGACAGTTAGCTCTTAATAAGAGGACAATGAGGCTTGACTTCTTATAACACTACGAGTTTTTGCAAAAATTTCAACAGAAATAAATAGCTGGGAAAAGTTAATGGAATCTGTAAAGAAATGGCTTGTTTCAATCATTTTACTTCACCACCTTTTTCAATTACTGTAGACGATTCGTTGTAGCAGTCCACTGTGGTATTGGGACACGTTAACTCAATCCAAGACAGCAAGGGCACAGGTAGGGAAGTGGGGCTTACATTAACGTTTCAGGGCTGGTCATGGTGATCGGCCTGGGCCACGACTCTCTGCTATGCCAGCAATGAGTGTAGAACAGCAGGGTCACCCACACCGCTGAGAAATTCCCGTTTTTCGATGCCTTTGCTACCAGCCTAACTGCCACGACTGCTAAGCGGGGGGCTGGTTGAGAAAATGGCTCTTCCTAAGGAGACCACCAGCCATAGGAAACAGGGTGAGCAGCAACGGGTTTGGGAACGTGAGGGAAAGGGGCAGGAACACTGTTAATTCACAGTGTGGGACAACTTTTTTTGCAGGTGGCTGAAACAGGCTGTCAAGCTGGAGCCAGGTTTACTTCTCTGCAAGCACAGCTGTCTGAAGAATGTGCTGGGAGCAAGATGCAGTTCTCCATGAGGGGCTGCTGCTCTCCTGGCTGGGTCTCAGCAGGTGCCACTGGAGGCAGGGCAGTCCTGGGGGACTGCTATGGTGACCGCTGCCCTACCCGTGGTCACCAGCTGCACTCCCCCTTCCCTTTCATCATTTGGCAGGAAAGTGCTGAGATGCTGTTGTTATAAAAAGGATTCTAGTGTCTTTCCGATGGGTCTTCCCTGCGACCCTGCCCATCGTGGCCAGCGCCAGGGCGGCAGCTCACCTGAGCTCCCTGCACTGCTCCGCTCCGCGCAGGGGAGCGGAGGGGAGCTCTGCAGCCAGCAGCCAGCTCGCTCGGTCTCCTCGGCGCTTGCACACAGCCCTCCTCTGACAGGACGGGGTCGCAGAGCTCATTTTGCCTGTCAGTATGAGCACGCTCCCCATAGAATATTTGCTGGCACTTTCATTAGTCTAATTTTAAATATCCCAAGTGAATGCCTTTCTACTATTTCCCTCGGGAGACTGCTGTACCTACTAATAAATCTCACTGACAAAAGGTTTTCCCCAATATCCATCCTAACTTCTTCCTCTCTTAATTATATTCCAATACCCTAGTTGTACGTCCTTGTGTCACTTTGCAAGGAAACCTTACCAAAGTCATTTCTATAACTAATGCACCCCAGAGCTCACTGAACTCCTTGGCAAAAGCTCCTGCTGACTTCAATGTACTTGCAGCCAGCTTTCAGGGAAAGCTCTGCCTTTCCCTTTGGTGCAAGCCTACATCCCTGGAGCCAGCATGGTGCGGCATAGCAAGGCTTGGTTAGTGTTGCCACCCAGCCCTTTCACTGCTGCCCTTGTCTCCTTTCTGCCTGGGACCACCAAAGACTTCAGTGAGGGTCTGAAAATGGAAAACAAGATGTATTAACCCAGGATATTTTTCAGGCTTTCGGAGGTGACCAGCACCCCTGCCTGCTGGCAGTGGCTCCCCCAGCAGGGACAGCAGCCTGTGGGACTTGGGGCTGAGGCTCCAGCAGGATGGTTTGGCACATATGTCCTGGGAGCAGCTCACCCGGGAGCAGCAACTTGGCTCCATCACCCGAGTACTGCCGGTCCGGCAGCCACGGCTGTGTCCCTGCATGGCTATATCCCTGCCTGAGGTTACACTAGTAACAACAACATGACATTTGTTGCTGCAAAGTCGGATGTAGTAAAGCATTTCCCTTCATTTCCTTCCCAGTATGATCATGAGTCATGGTTCTTGGGAGCAGGTAACAGGGGAAACCAAACAGTGCCTCCAGTTGTGCCCAAACATGAACAATACTTAATCAATCAGGGATTTATCAGAAAAAGAAATGTTTAATGATGTAAGCTGTTATTTGGAGCTGACATTACGTGGTCTTTATGCCTCCACCTGAACTAGGCACTTTTCCTTCAGGTAGCCTCACCCACAGAAACAAAATCATTCTCACTCCCACTGCAGTAGTTCACTTGCCCTTTGGAAAAGAAGAACCAAAGCAGAGCACTGGGCTTTGCACCAACCGCCCTTGCTGGAGGGGGGTTACCACAGCCCACATCTACAGCAGGTCTCTCCTTGACATGGTAGATGTGGCTTGCAATTCCTAATATCCCACTGAGTTGTGATCTTTAGTTAAAGGTGCTAGGAGTCAGTCAATCAATTTGGCAGGAGTGGATACGACAGAAAAAGGAGGAAGATGAGGAAGGGAATTACTACTCCTAGTTGTTAAGCTCTCTTGTAACATAAAACACAGAGTAAGATCCAGCAAGGGGGATCGGTGCTTTCCTGTCCCTTTTGGTATTGAAGTCCACACCCACAGTCTCATCCAGCTGCTGGCTAACCCTAGAAGGGCTTTTCACATTCAAGTTCCCCAAAAGCCTAAAATCCTGCCAGAGGCGCTGAACGTCTCAGGACTGATCTCATGGCAAAGTCCCATGTTATCTAGTAAGCCGGTACTTTTCTGCCTCTCTCATTTGAGCTATCTGTTGGGGCAGCCTGTTTCAGAGCACACCACCAAAACAGGGTTCACGAAAGATGCAGAGAAGGGTGATTCTTTCTCTGCTCTCAGCCAATATCTTAGATTTGAGCACTCATCCAGAGTCATTGTCTGCTGCCAGATGGGATCTGAGCCTGGTGCTCTCTGCTCCCAGAGGACTGCCCTACACACGTGCCTGGTCAGGCTGGGTTGCTCTGAACCTCT
>NW_008824446.1:815198-840083 GCF_000699105.1 Pygoscelis adeliae
CCATCTTACGGCTAGCAAAAGCTTGACGTGAATGTAAAATCTGTGTTCCTGTTTACAATCAGTTGAATTTGAGGGTTCAAGTCTTTGAACCCAGATTGAGGGAGGCTTCCCTGTGAGGTATTAAAAGTCTAAAGAGAAGTGTTTTATTGGACACCCTCCTTATTTTCTTTGTGCCTCAGTGGCCCTCCCAGCTGTCTCCCCGCTGAGGACACCAGCCTGGGTGGCCTTTGCTCTTAGACACCTACTGCTTCTGAGGTTGCCTGAGGGCAGCTCAGGTGCTCAGTTCAGGGCGGTGGAGCCAAGAGTGGCTAGGCACCTAAAAGTTGGCTGTTGCAGAGTTCAAAGTTAGGCTGTTAACTTCCCTTTGTCTTTGTGCTCCTACTTACTCGTCACTGTGCAAAATAGGGTAGTGCATTTTGTTAATCTCAGAATAGACACAGTTCTGTAATGGGACATTACTTCTGTGCATTGCACTTCTTTGTCTGTGATAAGATATGGTTTCTAATGTCTCATTTTTTTTGAGTTGGTACTTGTCCAGAGCACTTCTTCATCTTGCCAACTAGTGATTAATTGGCTGTACTGAAAGGTTCAACACTTTACTGTGCCTTCACCAGAGGAGGTAGAGGAATGTGTGCTTTATATAGAGTAAAAGTATGCCCTAAGTGGATTTAAAAATGGGTCATCACTTGCTCATTTTAGAATCTGTGCCCTTAAAACACATAAAGAAAGGTGCCTTACCTTTTTGGTACCATCTTTTTTTTATCTTAATGATGAGTGGGAATCTCAGTGAAAAGTTCAGAGACTTCTGTTTATCTTCAGGTAAACACAGTACAGACAGCTCAAGCAGAAGCCTCCTTGTCCTACCCCAGTGTTGTCAGTTGTCATAAAGAATGTGGTTTTGTCCCTTGCTGCAGGAATTTCCATGATAATGAAACAATTTTTACCTCCTGACAGTTCAGGGGGAAAAAAAAATTATTAAAAGAGGTTGGCCTAGGCAGAGCCTTGTCAGCCGTAGTTTCAGTTACAATACCTGTGCTGACTGAGATGTCTTTCAGCTTGCTGAGCCATATATTAAGGCTTTGGAGGGTTAACGGTCCACTTCATGGCTAGGAGACTTGAGAACACTTTAAGCAAAGCTTGGAACGGGACCCAGCTCTCTAATTCACAGAACTATGTCTCAGCTACTTGCTACATAGCCTTTTAAAAGGAAATCCCAAATTAGGACCTTCTACAATCCATGTTGTCACCCTTCTGCAAGAGAATTTCGTGAAGCAATTTGACCTTGTTCCTACTTTTGTGTTAGCATCTGATTCGTTAGCGCTAAGGTTGGAAATTCATGCTCTTGCAACCAGACATCCATAGTTCATGTCTTGCAGATGACCCAAACATGGGTGTGTTTCAGCTGGCCATGACGCTTGTAACCACTAGACCACAATCTGCTCCCAGAGCCAAGAATAGCAGGAAGATTTCTGATGTTTGACTTTCAACAAAGCTGTCTCACTTGCAAGACATTTTGGAGTGTTGGCAATGTTAGTAAACTGACACGGACCCTAGGAGTGGGCAGGTAGAATTGGAAATGGAAAGGCAGGACAAAAAAAAAGAAAAAGGATTTTTTAAAGCATTTTCTAGTCTTTTTTTTTTAGTGTAGGTTTTGTTTGGATTTCTTTTGAGTCTGACTCACAATTTTTAAATTTGTAGTAGGTTATAGTGTTGCCAAACCTAATATATCTTATCCTTCATCTAATCCTCTCTCCAAAGTTTTCATGCTTATTCAGTCCTTGATCTGTCTTTTGGGATGGCTTCTAAGGATACCAACCAGTAGCAGATGTGATAGGATTTTTTTTGTATTGCGGACATCTCCTGAAAGAATTGCACCAAAATAACAAAACAGCAACAGCTTTTGGGGGCTACCAAACACCCTCCAGACAGTCGCTACTTTTGGTCATTGCCAGCCTAAGTTGATTTGAACAGGGAACTGATAAAGAAATGCTGTCAAGCCCAGGCAAGTTATGTTTCTGCTTCTCCATCTGAATCATTTCTTGACGGCTTGTTGAATGCCTGAGAGCAAGTTGGGTGCCTTCCAAAACAAAGCAAAGATAGCCTCCCTGTCCCAGAGAGGTTACAGTGCAAACAGAGACTACCCAGCATGTAATAGCAATCTTCTGTGCGTACAGGAAGCAACAGAGGCAGTTGATCATACGGATTGTGTAGGCAGGACCTAAAGGCAGATGTGAGGCCATATTAGTTGCTTGTCTGTGTTACTGGCCTGTTGGAGTTCCCCGGTGCACGGCCCTGCAAAGCACCTCATGTCAGGGGCAGGAGGGACACAGCCCAGGACAGGTCCCTGCGCCAAGACATGTCCCACTGGTTGCACTATACACATACGTAATGTTTTAAACTGAGCTTAGTAAAAGGATTTGCATGGATATCCCACAGCATCCAAGTGACCAAGGCTTAGTTACCAAGCTTTTCAACAGGAAACAAGGCTTCTGGATCAAAAATTATAATGTTTCAGCATACATAAATTACAGGTTCATCTCTCTACGTACTGACAGTTATAAACAGCTCTTTCTTGGCCCTAGGTCAGATGTATGGCTTTGACCATAATTACATTCTTCGTAGACAATTTATTTTTGTTTTGGGTACCAGAGTTTTTGTAATGGACCTGGCCTTTGTGCTGCTCTGTGTGTCTCCTGCTCCCTTTTTCTGCCATGACTGCCACCTCCTGCCGCCAGCAGCATCTGGGTGCGCCGGACAAGGGACGTGCAGCATGGGTCACCAGCAAGGGGAGAGGAGCTCAGCAGGGAAAAGCTCTGAGTTTTGAGCAGGACCTGTGACAGCAGCATAGTGAGAAGCCCTGGCGTGGTGGTGTGCAGTGAAGGGGACTTCGCTTTGCCTGCCTGCCTGCCCGCCAGAGGAGGAAGCCGTGTTCTTTATCACTCTTGTTTCCCCCTGTCCTGCAGTCAGGTTTTCTGCTTGTTTTTCATTGTGCCCTTCATGTGTTTTCCATCTCTCCAGAAATCACTGGCTTTGTTTAAAATAGACTCGGAGCAGCTGCCAAGACTTCATCCAGAGAGAGAGAGAAAAATGCACAGACGCCAAGTTCCTATAGAGTTATCAGAAGCTTTCACTCCCCATCAAGATCTCTGAATATACCAGAAACCTGGTCTTCTCAGGAAGATCTCTGCATAGTCACTGTGGCTCTTCCTGCAAGAGCCACCAAAACGTTTCTGCCTGGTGGAGTGCACCTCAGCTCCCGGTGGTGTCTCCCGAGATCTGCTTATAAGTGCCCTCACAAGTCTCTTACGTACTAGGATTTTGGTCTTTCTTTGCAATGCATTGACTATATACAGAAAAACCATGAAGTTAGAAGAAAATGGCTTAAGGTTGTTTGACTCAGAAAACTTTAAAGGTACTATGCTTGTAAAGTAATAGATTTAATCAGAGCAGAGCTTTGTGTTGTAGGCTTGTAGCCAAGGAGGATTCACCTTCGGGGGCTTTGCTGGGTATGTTTTGCCTTTATGCTTTACCACCTTTTTCTAACTCAACCCTAAAGGGGTCTACTGCTTTGTCTCCAAAAGGAGATGCTATTGCTAAGTAATTCCCGGCTTGAAGCTTAGCATCTCCTCTCTGCAACAGTTCAAGTCAGCAAGATCATAAGTATACGCAAAATTGAAAACAGAATCAGCTCCTTCATCACCAGAGTGAAAGATATTAAAATGGAGACAAAAATTAATGTCCTTTGCTTTTAGGTAGAGCAGTTCAATTTACCTCTGGCTTTTGGACCTGTTTCCTAATATTTCTTGATCAGAAAAGCTTATTGAAAATACTTGAGATGGCTGGTGGGGAGAGACTTTTCTAACAGAAGCAGCTCTTTCTGACAGAAAGTAAACAAGCCTGGAGCAGGCTTTAGGAGCACCAGTCCTCCCACCAGGACTCAAAATGCAACAACTGAAAGCCAGCAGCTCTGAAGTTTCAGTTGCTAGAACAAGCTGTCATGTACATCTAAAAGATACCAGGAGCAAAGGGGTGTTCCTTGCACGCTTCGGCTTCAGAGGGGCAGCAAGGTCTCATTTTGCCTGTGGTACTCTGCAGTCTCTTGCCACCTGCTCTTTCTTGTACTGAGGTCTCTGCAGTTACACCTTGGTCATTGCCCGCTGCTTATTTTTCCCAGGCTCTCTGGATGGTCCTAGGAAACCAGTCTTTCAGTTCATCTTGGTTGCTTGCTCACCCAGTTCCAATTCTTCTGCCTTTCTGTGCCCCAAATCTGAGTTTCCCTGGAGTTGCCTCAGTGATTTGATACCTTTCGCAGTGGGACCTCGGAGTAGGACACAGGGACGGAAAGCTGCCTTGTCTGAAGGAAATGTGTGGTGCATACCAGACTTTTTTACTGTTAAAGGAGGGGGAGAGTTACAATTTTAGATGAAGTATAAAAAAGATGATCTCCTGTTTATCCTCCTATTGCTCGTCTCCCTGCTCCCCTTTGAAGGTGTCCTTCTCTGCTCTCAACTCTGCCACAGGTAATCTCGGTTTGGTGCAGCCAGTTCCTCCTCTTACTCTTCCTAGAAAAACAACGTTGTCTTGCCACTGGTCTTTCCTGCATGCTGACAGAGCAAAGTAATCTTCTACAAGTCCTGGCTGTAGATTACATTAGTGAGGTCCTTTCCAGCTCTGCCACCGGCAGGGGCGCAGCATTTTCAGGGAAATGGGAGTGTCCCTGACTCTGCCTCCCATGTACGTGTGTGTATCCGTACTGTGATTAAGTCTGCAATTATGGTAAGCACATGGAGAACTCAATGCACAAAGTATGAACTCGTTGTTTTGAAAGTCTGGGCAATAGCATCTTGATGACTCACTTTGTCTATGCAAATAATGGCTGAAAAATACTTATTTCTTCATAGTATTGTGAAGATTCAGAATACTTCAGAAAGTGTTTTGGGGGAAATTGCTGCTCCTGGTACTATTATAAATTAAATCTTTGGTCATTGACCTCATTCATGGTGTTAACACTCCGTAAGAGAGGAGTGCTACTTTCATTGCTGTTTTCCTAATACTGGTTTTCTGCCATTTCCTGCATAAGCAGGGAATACTCACGTAGCCCAAAAAAATCTTGAGTCACAAAACATCTTTCTATCTAACCTGGAGCATTGAATACCTAATATCAGCACTACACACACACACACACACGAGGGGGGAAGGAAGTAAAAGGCAGTAACACAAAAACACTGGTGCTGTGAAAAACAGAGTGAGGTGTAAGAGGGAAGAGATGCGACACCCTGAGTAACCAGCAGGAACAAAGCACAAATTAAGCCTTTGCTCAGCAAACAGAAATTTATAAAAGGCGTCAGCCCAGGATGCTGCTTCTGTAGTTCTTTTTGAACAGCTCTGAAAATGAAGTGAATTAATAGTTTCCAAGCCCAACAGGTAAGTTTGCAGCAAGCAGAAACATGAGAATAAAGAGGGTAAAGCAATATTAAAAAAGAAGATTACAGCCTGGAAATTGGGCTCAGTGCAAAATATTTTTTCTGTCCTTTTTTTTTTCGTTATTGTAACTATAAGCAAGAAATGTGTGCCAGAGGAAATGAGAATTTAAGAAAATATAGACAGCTTGGCAGGGCCACAAAATGAAAGCTTTAAGGAAAGAAAATTTAGAGAACAGAAGGAAATATTAGTTGGAGAAATGATAGCAGCATAGAAACATCAACTTTTCAAAGATATAATTTTGCACCCAACTTTTTAACATCAAAGTTCTTCACTGCATGAAAATGGTAAGTTTTGTCATATTGATCCTGGGGCAGGAAATTATGTGCACGCTTTTTTTTTAACCTGTTGGGAGAAAAAAGTGCACACACAAAAACAGGGAAAAAAGAGGAAACCAATTCCAGCAATTTAATAGTTAAGATGTTGGAATAGTTACCAGACACTGTTTCTGTAGGAATGATGAAGCTGAGATTTAGAAGACGTTGAAAGAATTGTGATTCCGAATGGCCAAATACACATTAGTGCCCCCACCTTGACACAAATAAACCACAGCTGCCTGGACAGCATAATTCCCTTTTGGCTTGAAACTGTATATGTTATTTAGAAGGCTCTTTGAGAATAGAAGTAGCCCAGTGAGAGATTCATAGAGAAGCCAGGGATCTAAAGCTGACCCAGCAAATAACTGCTCACTGCCTGTGCAAGAAAACTGAGGCAGTTGGATCCTCAGCAAAGGTAGCTGGAAATACAGAAAAATAAGCCCTGGTCCTTTCCTCTAAGAAGATAACAAAGCAATAGCAGGTGCTCAGAGGCCGCTGTGAAAGGCCTGGTGTTGAATCCCTACTAGCATGAAGCTTGCTCTGCCATGTTGGCCTTTGGTTGTCAGCAAGGAGCAATATCTGGCTCCTCCTCATTCTGTAATGTGTAATGTTTAGTCTCTCCAATACGTGAAGTCACCGAACCTCCTGACCTGTTTAGTCAGTGCTTCCAGAAGCCGTTCATTTCCAAACTTTATCATGTTACAGGTACTTGGAGTCCCCAGTTCAACCATTTATAGTAGTTATTTATTACTCTGGCTTGGTCTGTGAATGCTGAAGCAGCAGGTTTTTTCTCACCAACTGTCCCACTGCAGAGCTGCACCCTCTGCCTTTGTCACCGGCAACACCCTGGTCCTTGGGCAAGATCTGCTTCAGCAATTCATTCAGCCAGATGGTGCTGGATTCACAACCCCTTAGCCTGCACGTACATCTGCAAACAACATGCTGGCCATAAATGCAGCACCCATGGAAGGCATCAGATGCATCACCACGGAGGCAGAGGCATCAAATTATCCACAAGGCCAAGGATGGAAAGGGCAGCCTGTCTTGTGGTTGCCTTTCACGACACTTCAGCCGAGGTTCTTCTGGAGCGTACTCAGGAAAAAAAAGGGGAATGGGAAGAGCTTGGTGGCATGTAGATTGGGACTTTCAGATTGCCTTGTAGTTGTTGCCGTGGCATACCAGCTTCCAATCATTGATCTACGTGAAAGGCTAAGCACGCATTTCTGTTCCAGGAAGATGGTGGAGTACAGCTTGTTTAGGCAGGGTCTGCCAGAACTAGCAGTCTACCCGTAGACTGGGGAGTCAGCCTAGGGTGGAAAACTGGCCCGAGAAAACTGCAAATATTTGAGCAGCTAATCTGTGCTACATTGTCAGTACCTGAACTAGGTAATTAAAGCCAGCTCTTGCACAGCTACAAAAGCTTTGGCCATGCCTTTAGGTTGCAGTGTAGGCATACCTCGGGTGTCTGAGAACATCTGCTTCTGCACTCAAGCCTCCCTTTGTAATTATTTAATGTGCTAAATGCATTGTGTGGTGGGGTTCAGGGATATTTAGTCAGACATAAATGTCCCTGAGGAAATGGTGGAGAGCACTCCTTGATGCAAATCGCTGCTATTCATGCTTTGGGATATTATGCTCCGAGATGCTGCACTGTGCTGGGACAGGCCGGCCACTGCTTCCCAGAAGGAAGCAGCCACGAATGCACTGTACACACAATTTGTCCCTTTCTTTGCCCTTCAGCCTGCCAAGTGCTTTGGTAGCCTGACAACTGCAGACACCACGTGAGCAAATCTTTGGATGTTTGCTCCTATCAGTCCCGTTGGTTAAACACTTGGGAAAGCCAAATGGGAAAGCTGGCTATACCGTGCAGCTCACTGCAATGCAGGAGAGATCCCAAAATGTATTTGACTCACGATTCATCCCATCTAATTTAAGGTGGAATACTTAAATTGAAGTTTTGGCACTTCAGTTTAGTTCCTGTCATCCAGGAGTTGTCTAGCTCCTAGCGATCCCTCACCCACTACTGGGGTGTTGCTTCTCCAGCCTGAAACACCACCTCCATCCTGTGCAAAGATGCTGGGGACCTGGAGGTGTCCATCTTTGTCCCGCTGGGAATTCCCTCGCTTGCAGCAGGATGGGTGGAGGGGGAGTGTTGTCTCATGGAGTGCCCGGGACATGGGGAAACCCCTCTGTTTGCTGGGGGTGACTGCGTCACCACCCTGTCAGGTGTGGTCTGATGCGCAATAGTGTGTGTTCCCCTCAAATGGCCGTTCTTACAGCTGGAAACACCCCGAGACGTCCGTTTGCTCAGCTGAGAGGTGCCGCTGTGGGAAGGCACGGGGATGAGCCTGGGCCAGGTAAACTCACCGGCCTGTGCAGGAAGGTCAGGAAAATAAGTCAGGAAGAGAGGAACATGCTTCAGAGCATGTGTAGCTGTGGGACCAGCGTACAGAAAAGCCCTGTGATTCATAGGACAAGGTGTGAACTGCTGGAAAAGAGACCTGGACCCCCTCCTCCTTCCTGAGCCCAGGTTGGAGCTTGTTCTGCAGCGCAGAGGCGCCGACGTGGGCTCATGCTGGTGATACTCATTACTCTCGACAAGGTCTACATATTGTGCTATCAAGGGGAAGGATTACTTGTTTTAGGATCCTGGGCAAAGTCTTAATGTTATGTGCTGTATCCAGTGCATGCCCCATGAAGATTTAAACTGTCCCCTGAAGCAAGCCTGGAGCTTTGGGACAGGGTGTGCTGGAGCTGCCATGGGTCTGAAGAGTTGGACTTGTCCTTGGGGCTTAGTGCAGCTGGATGTGTCAGCCTTTCTGCCTGTGAGAGGGGAAGGGATGGACAACTGAGGGAAGACACAGTGCTGTAGCCCACTTAAATCACAGGATTCAGAAATTTAGTGTATTAAGGACCAATACAACCACCAGACCCCCTTCTTGTCTCAGCAGAGCAAGTTTTACTGCACAACTGCAGTGGCAGCGTGCAGTAAAAGCTGCCTTGCACTCCAAGCATGCCTTGCTCAAGAGGAGAAGCGAGTCCTCTGTGCTCTTTCACAAGAAGCTTGATAGATGCTTTGAAAACGCCCGTCCCGTTGGGGACACAAGGGATGCCCTGTGCTTTCTGACCCAACTGGTCTAGCGAAATGTCTAGAGTTTGGCACTGTATCTGCAGATCTGCGGTGAGTGTACATGTCTCAGGAGGGACGGTGGCAACTTCCCTCCACTCAGTGCTGCTGGTGGCCGTCCATTTTCACCACTCTGCTACTAGTCCAGTGATATGCTGGGCCATCTAAGCACTGCCTTTATTTTTCAGATGCAGTATGTAATTAATCTTTGGGACTCACTGCCACATTACTGCGTCCAAGAGTGAGTAAACAAAGCTAGATGGTTCTGTGCAAGAACATTGACTTTCAACATTAAAGGAGAGATGTGATATGAAGAACATAAATCAAACTCTTGCTATTGGCAACAGAGAAGCAGTTTTCCCCAGGACAGATTATTGCAGAAGATTTCTTGCATCTTCTGGAAAAAGAAATGTTGGCTGCTGCCAGAGAGACGATACCAGAATAAACAGACTGTGTGTAGGTATGACATTTCATGAGTGAATGGGCCACAGTGGCAACAAATTGCTATCGCCCACTGAACTGCTAAGCATGTTTCCTCAAGTGAGAACAAAATACCCTTGCCTGTGTCACCAAACTCGGAGGTAATAAAGATCAGCTGGCCATGTGAAAAGCCTCCCTTGCTTTTTCCCTCCCCTATCTACAGCAAACAGCCTGGGCTACTTGCACAGGAGGGCGGCACGCCCCCCTGCTCCCCTCCCGGGCCGCCCAGCTCCTCTTGCTCCCCAGGTTGCCTTCCACCACGGGGCTGCCTTCACCACCCCGGTGGGGGGGGTTAAGCTCAGCTGCATATAAACTTTAATTTGATAAGCGTACAGGCTCTTCTTGTTACACTCGGGCTCAGTTAGCAGGTACAAGCAGTGAAGGTGAATATTAAGAGCTGCTTAGAGGACTGATTTTTCATTAAGATGAATCTGTTGTAACTAAGCCTAACAGAGATGTACATGCTAATGCTGTGGTTTTTATTGCCTGAATGCAATCCTTCTTTTTTTTTTTTTTTAAAGCACATGAAGTTTCTTTACCTTTCTTTCTTTTTCTTTTAGTCTTGTACAATTTCTGCCTCTCCCTCTAGAATATATGTTGGTGTGCCTTTTCTTCTTTCAGTGTCTGTTTTCTCTCAAGACCAATTTTTTTCTGTTGTGTTTAATTGTTTTTCTCCTGATTTATTGTTCCAAGCCCATGCTAGGCAGTCTGTTTGTTTATAATTTGGATTATTTTAAAATGGATCCAGAGCTCTAGGTCCGCATTTAAAAATTAACTAATAAAATACACAAATGAGGCCCAGTGGTCAACATAAGATTACACATCCTCTAGGAGTCGCATGCTACTCCAAATAAACCGCTGGGGAATACCAGCCCCAGGCATGGAAAATTCACTAATCTGGACTGAAATGGGCTGGAATAGAAAATATATATGGGGACCCTTCACTGACAGCACCGGGCTACTCTTCTTCTGATAGAGCCAGCAGGTGTTAGTATGAGCCCTCGGGAGGAGCGACAGCGATGGTGGAGTATGGCAGAGAAATGCTGGCCTCTGCCCAGCCCAGGTGTCCACCTCCCAAGAACTGATCCTCTCACTGCTAGGTGTTCTGGGAGAACGCAGCTTAAAGGATAGTAAGTATAACATGCTCCACACAACACAGGTCAGGAGACCAGAGGAGTCCCAAACTTCTGCTGCACCTTCCGCCTTCCACCACAGCAGCTGCTGGTTCCCATGGAAAAGGAAAACCAGGGGCAGGCAGCATGCGCTGCTCTGCACAGAGACACAAACCCACCCATCAGCTCCCCCCCCAGTGTTTTGGCACTACCCCACGCATGGTACCCTGACAGTTATATCCCTCTCTTCACACTCCATTGCAAAACTTCTCTGGTAAACAAACAAGTGGTATCAGCCACTGTGCATATTTGGAGAGGCAGCTCTGGCTTGTGGAGGAGGACGGGCAGGAGCAGCAGACCTCGGGAGGGAGCGTGGTGTATAAACAGTCCCGCTGGCAACAGGCTGGAGGGGCGGCCGTGCCGCAGCCCGGCTCAGACATTTGTGGTATGGCAGGGGAATGGGACCAAGCCAGCGCATCACCCGAAGCGAAGCCATCGGGGGGGGCAGCTCGCCGCCAACGGTACCCCCCCCGGGCAATGGGACCAAGCCAGCGCATCCCCCGAAGCGAAGCCATCGGGGTGGTCAGCTGGCAGCCACGGATACCACCCTCACGCACCCCACAGCAAATGCGGTGTCCCGCGGGTGGTGCCATCGATGCTATGAGGTCGATTGTCCCTGCATAAAGCGTGTGCGCAGGCTAGGGGGTGGCTTGAGGCAGCCGGGAGGAGGCGGTACCCTTGGTCATGCTCGGAGATGCCTCGCTGGCCAGGCCAAAGAGAAAAGCACACAGACGGCAGGCTTTGATGCGCTGGCTTGACAAATGGGCACATTTAGTTGGTTTGCATGAACGCATGAAGCAGTGGCACGGGGTGGCCAGTGCAGCGTGTCCTGCTCACCTCTCTGCAGAGGTGGGGACACATCCAGCAAAGGTAAGAAAAATTCTGGAGCTGCATGAACTAAATCCACCTGCTCCGTCAGTCACAGCCCGGGCTTGCTGCCGCCCTGAAGACATAGGGGTCTTTCATATTGCTGTCCAGTGGGAGCAAAATTGCCCCCCCAGGGGCTGGCTGTACAGTGTCCCCAGACAGAGGTACGGCCGGTGTGTGGAGATGCTGATGCCGGACTCGGGAACTAGCGCCACTCCCACTGCAAGCAGAAGGGTGTTTTAGCAGTTGCCCCAGTGAAAACAAGATCAGGCTTTTTAGTGCGGTGTTAACAGCTATGTTAAAATCCTCACACTTTCCAACAAAAGAAAGGCCCTCAGAGAAACCCAAACAAACACTCACACAAGCAACGCTGGAAGTTGGCTTGAGTTACAAACACAGGAAATTAAATACAAAACCATGTTACAATAGCATTGAGGATCTGACTTAAAACAAGCCAGACAAGAGCATGCACTGTTCAGATTGCCGTATTTTTCCCTACCCCCTCTCCCAGGGGGATTATCTCTATAAATACACACATGCATGTAAGTAGTGTATGTTTGTATACACACGTACATGCATGCACCATTTCTACCACATTAAATAAACCATTAGAATTAAAATAATACAGTAGCGTTTCTCTGAACTGAGCTTACCCAGTATACGTGTACCTGAAGGTGCTTTACCCAGGACTGCAAATATCCTATGTTATGGGGGGAAAAGTTTGTTTGGGTTTTTTTTTTCCTTTCCTAAACTAAGATCCTTGCAAAGATTCAGTCTACAGCACAATTTCACAAGAAACGAAGGTGCACCTGAGAGCAGTGCAAAGGTGAGAGCGAGGACAAGAAGGGAGGAGTTCCTTAAATGTGTTTTATTGCTGAAGAAAACACAGTATTTAATCTGCTGCTTCAATTGTGCAGAAGACACCTCTACTCCAACAGAAATGCACATCGAGGGCTATGCCAGTACAGCAGCATCGCCTGGAAAAAAATACTCTCCTGATGGACAAAGCTTTACTGGGCTTTACAACTGGTCTCCTTGTGTGCTCTCTCATATCACAGCCAGCATGCTGCCATCAGGTGATACTACGTGCCCTCTGCAGAAGCCTCTTCCCACCTCCAATCACAGCCGCACGCTGCTGGAGGTCAGTGGAAAGGGGAGGGTGGCCTCAGGTTAACATGTCTTGACTTGTCCCTTTCTTTAAGCAAAGCCCTTTCCCTTTGCTGCAAATCCCTATCTCGTGGCCTCAGTCCTAGGGTAGGTGCTTGTTTTTCTCCTTTTATCTTCAAAACACTCGCAAATGTATTTCAAATGAGAACTCTATTATGTTTTCCTTTCCTTTATTACACTTTGCTACAGTTTGTCAATACTGGCTACCGGTGTTATTTGAGGCCACACTTAAAAAAAAAAAAAAAAAGGTCCTTCCCAAGCTCTGAACATTTATCTGAAGTTCTGCATAAGGTCACATGCCTCCTCCAGCAGAAGGTCTTGCAAAGTTAAACAAAGTCCCCTCGCTTGCTCTGTCTGAGTAAATACAGACCATATTGGAGTAAATAAACAGCCAGGCAGTGTCTCAGACAATGGGCCTTGGCGATGAATTAATAAACTCTGCCTCTTGCATTAGCAGAGTGTGACTGGAACTGGCAGGAGGCCCTGGCGGGACTCCAGAAACGATTATTACTAGACAGAGCCAAAGGAGACTTGGCACGGCGCAGAGCCCACAGCTGGAGATTAGGTAACAGAGTCAAAGCGCTCGCGGAGCTGCCAGGGCGTTGGTTACCCTGCCGGAGGAGAGGGTCAGGACTCTGTTTTTGTAGCTCGTATTCACGAGGGTGCCTATCTCCAAAACTCATGCCGCTCCGGTTTGTAATCCATACATTTATTCTGCAGGATCAAATTGCCATCCCAAACCAAGGTAGTCAACCAAAATGCCTGTCTGGTGAAACTACAGAGGATGAGCCTGCACCATCCCTGTCCTCTCCACCACCCAGAGACTCTGGTGTCCTTGGGTGAAACAGGGCTTGGTGGTACTGCAAAGGGGACAGCCAGGCCATGCAGCTGGGCAGTGCCATTTTGGGTGAGAGAGCAAGACTGCTTCTGTAAAGAAAAGCCTTATCTGGGCTGTCTTCTGAGCTGGGTGCTGAATCCAGCAGCAGGAGGTCTGCTGAGGAAGGGAAGCCCTCCTAATGGCTTGCACTGGGGGTGGGCTGACACCTGTGGGGAGCCACTGCTAAGCCAGCCTCTTCCTGAGCTGGATAGAAGTTCTCACTCAGAAGCATTAATGAAGGAGGTGTAAACAGGAAGGGACTGAGGACGACTGGTAAAAGTCATCCCCCCAGTTCCCACATCCAAAGAAATGGTGTCTGCGATGCTTAGTGGACTGTGGTGCAGCAGCCCCTGAGCTCTCTCCCAAACCAGAAGAACCATCACCTTGGAGCCTGGAAGCCCAGCAGCCACGGGCCTACTTCAAGTAGCAGGTTTATCAGCTGGGCTACCTCCCGCGTGGATACCTTGCTGACACAGCTGTTCTGATTCCAAGAGCTGAGCTACTTTCTTCACCCGGTGTTGTACTGGTTTATTTAGACCTATTTCTTGGATGTCTGACATGGGTCTGCTCATTGCCATGCACAGACATGCCCGTGTTTGCAACTCACATCCCCACAATAAGCTATAAACATGTTAGCAACGTCAGGTGGGCTTGGCACTTGTGGGCTAGAGTATAGGTGGAGGGGGAAGTGATACTTACTCCTGCTGTGAAGCATTTTGAGAAGTATGAATGAAAAACTCAAGCTTTTTCAGCATCTGCTGAAGAAGGCAGGCTGTATGCTAAACCACTCTCTTATTCATACATGGTGAGAAGACTGTGGTCTGAACTCCATCCCTGAGGGCCCCCACACCATTTTGATGGCCCTAACTGCAGGAACATCTCTGTTTGGAGCCCATGTCTTTTACATCTCAATGACTGCAACCCTGGAAATGAAAAAGAGGAAGAAATCAGTCTTTCTTAGTGCCATTACCGTGAATGGAACTACCTGGATTGCTTCGAAAACACAGTTTACCAAATATACGGTGGTCAGTAAAGTTACCAAAATGAAGGGAATGAAGTCTTTTATTTCACATATATGCTATAGTAAATGGCATTTCTTACCCTCATTTACTGCTGAATCCCCAACCTGTCCTGGACTGAATGCTCCCAAGAAAAACAATAATAGTTTCCAGCTCTGAATACTGCCTTTTGTCATCAGCTTTGAAAGCCCTTCACAAAGGAGAGGAATCTCATTTTCTGTGTTTTTCCACAGGGAGGAAGGGGGTCACGCAGGCATAGCCCAAGCCCCACTCTGCTCAGTGCCAGCCTGCTGCCATGCCACCTCCTCAGGACACCGCTGTGTGCCCTTGCCAGCCAGCCCCGCTCCACAGAGGCCGAAATGCCGAATGCAACTTGTGTGGACTTGTCCTATAAACATTCGTTACCTATGCATGAGACTGCAAACGCTCCTGGTGTGAGTAGCTGATGGTTGGGTCAAATGGAGGAGTCTTCCAGTTAATGCTGACCAGCACTAAAGTAAAACTGACTCCACAGCCCTTTGCTTACTCCCCCAGCTCCTTCTTCCTCAGCAAGCAAGTGGGTTTTTTCTTTCATAAGAAAACTTGAAGCAAAGTATTGCTTTCCATTAGCCAAGGAGCAGATTTGGTTCTTCTCCTTAAATCACCTTCAGCTTGATGAGCGTGGGCACTCCTTGCTGGTGCCTCTAAACATTGCCTGGAGAGAAAACCTCTGCGGAAAGTGAAATTCAGAAGAGCTAATAAAACATTTTCTGAAAGGTTTGAATCTCTCATTCCAAAGAAAACAAAGAGGTCGGCTGACCTTTCAACCTGACCCTTTTCTTTTTTTTCTAAGGCATTAAGAAAAACATTCTGCAAACAATGAGTGCTCGTGGTAATTGTCCCTCCCCTGTGCCCCAGTTCTTGCCAAAAGCAACATTTCAATGGCTATGGGGGGTGGAGGTTGAAAGCAAATGAGTGAGCAAGCAAATGCTAGCTTTCACACATCAGTGGCTGGCTACGCCCTGATCACATTCAAGGAGGTTCAAGGTGAGGGAGTCAAGCTCTCAGACTGTTCCTCACATGAGTTTTACAGTTGCAGGTATCTGAAATATTGCGGTCCAAGTATGGAAATCTGTGTCGGAAGCATTCAGAAAGCCCAGTCAAAGGGTAAGAAAAAGGGTCACACAGCGGTAAAGTGCAGTATAATTTAGATCAACAACTCTTCAATCGACTGTTGAATTCCACCTTCATGTCACATGCCACATCCAGTCATCCCTCAGCCTGTTGCTGTCCTTCTCCTCGTGTCAGGGAGAGGCCTGATGTGAAAACAATTCCATGTCAGAAGAAGAAAGCGCTGTTTTTATATGAGAAAAACCTTCTTGTACCGTTTATCTCCATTGTTTTCCAGCACTAGGACCTGCAGTGGATCCTGCTGTGACATGTTTCCAGCTGCAAAAGGAATCAAAAGATTTAGGGTTGAGTTCCCTCCTGATTCTGGAACATGTTCCACTGTGCAATCTTTTGTAATATCTCTCTGCAATAAAAGCACTAATGCTCTCCAAGAGGCCTCCCCCTTTCACTTTCCTCATAAGAGGTGATGACAAGCTCCCAGCCCAATTGTCTACACACATCCTTAACTGCAGGGAGCCAGAGATTTAGCTACCTTTCTTGGTTCTGACACTAACCTGTACGCTGGTCCTGGGCAAATCGCTTAAGCTTTACCCAACCCGGACAAAATTTTCATAGAAATCCCTTCTTGCTAATACTGGAGTAGCAGCGTTAGCACTGCTGGGAGATGGTTGTAGACGGGGGGGCTTTCAGCTGTCTTTGGGACTCTGCTGCCAGAAAAGGAGACCTGCCTGTGCCAGGGCTCATCTTGCTAACTCTGGGGCAGCTGAATCAGCGTTGTAAAAGCACACTGGTACTGTCAAGGTCCTGCCATTGAACGTGTTTCTCCAGCTGTAAAATGTGGATAGAAACACCGAGCCAGATCTGTAAAGGTCTGCTGAGATTTAAGCTATGTTGGCATCCTCCTCCTCAGTGTCAGTAGAGCTGGCAGACAGAAGGAGAGTGCAGGATGGTTTCTACTTTTCTTTGAATCATACTGTAAAACCCTGCAACCCTGAGAACAGGCCTCGTAATTCCCAACAAGTGGGTTTAGGTGCTCGTGTGGGAGGGTAAGAGGTTCAGGGCGGTTAAGTAAACAGCGCATCTAGAATCTTTTTGTTACCCTCCAGATTTACTTCCTCTCTTCAGTAGGAGTTTGTACAGCAAAGTACAATTTTGTGGCTCTTCTTCAAGACCATTAACTCAATATAAAAATATCAGCACTGTTTTTATTATCTGAAAAAAAAGAGCTCAGAGCTGAGTTTTTGCGAGCAATGCTCGGTTCATTAAACAATGACTCAGAGTAGGTTTTGTGGTGGAGGATTCAGCTTTTCCTTAGCGGTAGGATCAAGATGTCCTGTTTTCATTATAATCTACCTTTCATCTCTCTCACGTTGCAAAATTTGTTTTTACCTTGATCCCACACAAACCTCTTAGTTTCTTGCTTTTGTTATTGTAAATTATTTACTTTAGAAATGCTGAATCATGACACTGAGGTTAGAGAAAATTGCACTTGTATTTAAAGTAAGAATTGTTCCCACATCTTCTGAAGATTCCTGGACTATTATTTTTGCATGTCCTTACATTTTATGGTTTTAAAAAGTTCAAGTGGCACTTGGTTTGGCCTTCCTCAGAGAGGTCTGAACCTGGACCTCGGAGATAATTTTAGCAAACGATGCCTGCTAATGCTACATGGGAGGAACTGTGCCTAGACAACAAAGAGCTGCGTGGGCAGTCATGGTGCTGGCTTCCCTCAGACTGCCCCAGAGCGTGTCCTCCTGCACCGCTGCCAGCTGGCCTCCTCGAAGTCTGGGTGGCAGAGCACTGGTGGGTCCTGGGCTGCAGCTGCATGGGCTCACGTTGTCCGTGTGCATCAGAACAGAAGCAGGCTGCAATTCAGAGAAGCGCTCCAGAGTTTGTGTGAACACCTTCTGAAGCTTGTGCTAACACCTTGGACTTGATAAAAATGGGCTAGATACCTTCTGAAAAAAGATATTTGTAATTCTCAGTTCTTACTTGACCAGAAACACAAGGAAAAGGAGCCAGAGCCCCAGCCCCAGGCATGCACCACAGCCCGCCAAGCAGCCTGGAAACACAAGGACATCACAGCCTGCGCCCACAGCTTGGTTATTACCCAGCTGCAGCCCCAGCCCACCAGTGCAAGGGCTACCTCTCGCCCGCGCTCCTCACCATAAGCTATGTGTCAGTGGCTGAATCACATCTGCTGTAAGCAGAGACATGCACTGGTTACCCATCGTCTACCAACAGGCAGCTACCAAGGCTCCCTCCATATGCAGTCATGAATTAAGCTAACCTGTGTGTCAGATGGCTAAAGTGAATGCGAAAGCTGAGATAGGGTGACCTGCAAGGTGGTGTGCGCAGTACAGCAGCGAGTGGCTACAGTGGCTACTGGCATTAGCCAATAATGGCTACAGGTCTGAGCCCAGTATCCCTTTTTTGTCCATTTTTAATAGGTTTTTATGAATACAAAGATGAGATACAACAGGGCCAGGTAGAAGACAGTGTGCATCTGAAAAAGCCATAATTTACACTTTGCTGTGTTATATCCGCTTACAGGTGCCTGTTTTACCACCCTGTACACTGCCTATGGGATTACTGCAACACCAGTGCTACTTTGAGAGTAAACTGGATCAGGATACAACCAGCGGGTCGGTGCTGGTAGACGAATCACTGCTCTGACCAGCGGCTGGCCTTGGGCCATCACGCACAGCTCCTGCACCCTCTTCTCTAAGCCAGTCAGTAGCCCACCACGTCTAACAGTGGTAGCTGCTTGCTTGCTGAATCTCTGCTCCACTGAGCAATGCCCGACATGCAGAGAGGCAGATAGGGGCCACCTTGTTAGTCATTTAATGAGTAAACAAACCATTTCTTCAGCATTATCCAGGATCACTCAGCCTGAGCCGGGACGCCAGCCTGGCAGAAAAGGGGCTCTTGGTCTGGCCCCCCTCCACAGCAGCTGGTGAGGGACTTGTCCCTCTAAGAAGAAGGGGGCTGCCACCATCTACAAAGCACGTGTGACAAACTGTGCCAATGACTTTTTCCAGAGGCCAGCTCAACCTGCATCAGTTAATTCATGTCTTCTGTGCATTAGACACCAAGTTCTTTTGTATTACCACAGATAGTTGGCTTTTCCATTTTAATGGCTCTCATCTTCTGGAGATGTCAGCAGTGCTCTGTAATTGCGGATTATTTAAGCCTCAGCACATCTTTCAGGCAGGTTTTATACCCCCCATTTACAGAAGGGCTGGGTGAGGCCGGGCAGCCGTCGGAGGGTATGTGCCAAGCTGCATCACCGCCAGGGATAAAGCCCTATTTTCTTCTCTTTGTTTCTGCAATGAGATGTTGTCTGTTTAATCCAGGCAACTGTCAAGGGATGGGGTTCCCCAGCAGGATGGCGTGACGGTTTGTGTGCATGTGAGAGCCCAAGCAGAAGCCCAAATGAATGCTGAAGTGCTGCTGGCTTCTCCAGTGGCAGAGGAAAGTAACTATTTTATCTGTAAGTTGCCCTGCATTTTACAGCCCTTCCCATCCCGCCATGACCTCACTCCTTCACAGATGGGCTCTCAGGTCGTGTCAGTCTGCTTACAGCCACAGCTACAAGGCAGCCACTAATTTAAATCAGGCTGAAAGGAGAGATGTTGGAGTGCAGAGCTGTGAGGAGCTATAGGACAGCAGTAATGCAGCCAGTCTTCTTTTCTCCCAGGCTTTAAGGACACCATGCACGCGCATTCGATGCTTGCTCTTGCTCCATACGTGAGTCTTTGCCACCCTGTCAAGGAGTTGCATGCGTGCTCTCCCTGCCAGCTCGGAGGCAGTGCTGCAGACAGGCAGACCTCCCTCACCCCTCTGCCTGCACTCCGGAGTGGTGGCAAGGGGAGAAGCGTATGCTGAAGGACTTTGAAGTAATGCAGGACTTGGGGGAGAGCGAAGGACGCACAAAGGAGGAACCTTTGCGTCGCGTGTTAGCACTAGAAACCTGCCAGAAATGGGACAAATGCAGGAGTGCAATTAGTGAACCATATTCCCGGCTGTTTCCAGGGAGCGTTCGTTCCCCCTTCCCAGCTGTCCTGGGGTGGAGGTGAATTTCCAGTGCAGCGGGAGCACTAACAAGTTAATGTTTAACATTATTATTACCTCATCTTCCAGAGGCTCCTTCTAAACATAACAATTGACGACAGGCTCCTGATAGTTTGGAGGAGACCGACCTCAGCCCTAAGACTATGATGAATATGATTTCCCTTCCCCCTCTGTTTTGATTTTCTGCTCTGTTACTCCAGAGCATTGGCTGGCCATGACCCCTGGCTGCTTTTTCTGTAATTACCAGCTCCTGCCAGATTTACTGTGGAAGTTAATGTCTGTTCCAGCCAAGTCAGCCCCACTGTTATATCGTACGAGACAGTAACCCCTTCAGTACATGCAGAGCTTTTGCGAAACAAAACAAAGAGTCAGGGAAGGGGCTTCTCAAGGCCCTGGGGAAAGCCTCACGTGCTTGATGAGGGTGCCACATTAACACTAGCGCTTTCATTACGTAGAGGCAGGCCACAAAATCTTCCTCAGGGTCTCTCAAATCTGAGGTGCTTGATGAAGAAAGAGCAAGAAAGCAACTCTTACCAGAGCTCTGACAAACTCTCAGGCTTTCCTCTCAGTCCACTATGCTCCTCTGGGCCTTTTCTTCAGAGCCTGTGCATGGTCTGGTGGGACTTTCTTTAATAAATTAACATTCTGGATGGTTACCCTTAAAACTGGAAGGACTTTTTTCAGATGTTGTTTTTGTAAGCAATTTTTTACATGCTCAAATGAAGCATGCTAAAAAGGGCAAGATTTGGACTCAGATGGCTATCCAGTAGAGGCACACATCTCAGCTTCAGTCCAGCCATCAGAAACACCTTGTCTTGCATCCACACATTCTGCCCGGCTGACGAGAGCAGCTCCTGGGCTGCACTCACTACCACAGTGCACAAATACAGGAGTATTTTAAAGGTCTGTAGAAGATGAAACATACTTGAAACATAGTCAAGGGCTAAACGCAGTTAAAATAAAGGCCAGATTCTGATGAAAATTATATTCAGCTATGTCTGGATAATTCCATCTAAGCCATTGGAGCTGTGGGGTGCAAGTCCTGTGCCCTGGGGTCATAGGGAAATTAGATGAGTAGCCTTAGTATGGTGTGCACCACATGAGCAGAAGTGGCCACAACAGCAGTGAGCAATGTCAGAAACTTCTGCTCTAGACACAGCTGGGAGATAATCGTGAGGAATCAAAGAGATGATGCAAGTACTAACCTGTTAATGTGACCCGTTACTACGGATGGGAAGACACTAAGAATAGACCAAGTAGGCCTGAGTAACACATTTGCAGCAAATTCTCCTCTAGGGCTCCCACGTTTCTGTTCAAGGTTTTGCAGACAGATGCACAGTAAGTGCATGGTGTAAGTCTGGCACTTCCAGGAAGTATCAGATGTGTGCATGTGCCCTGTACAGTTATTCTTTGCATTTTAGATAGATTGATACTGAGATATATTGGGCAGTACATACACAGTAGGTCTGTGCATCGGACTTCCTTCATGTGGCTCTTTTAGCACAGTGCATGCGCACAACAGCATGGGTTGGGGTGCTGCCTGTCCCAGATACCCTGGGGTGGTTCCTGGGCACCTGTTTGAGACTCTGAGATGTGCTGCAGTGTAGCAAGGGGCTTTTGACCTGATGGGCCAACCAGATATTTGGAAAACCATGAGAAATCTATAAAGCTTAAACAAAAAAAAAAAAAAAAAAATCCAAAAGATCCAACTGGAGATATTTATGTGTGGAAAAAGAGGACATATCTGAAAATGTAGATGTATGGGCAGCCCTTGCCTTCACCACAATTTGAATCTGTGGTTCATGGCAGATAGCCCACTCTTGAGGAAAAAACAGCACTTTCTTCTTCACCAAGGCCATCAGAGCCAACTTTAGGGTTTGTGGGGCTGCGAGCAGGACTGGGTGCCAGAGCCGCTTGGAAGGAGAGGCTCTGTGCTTATTCCCACTGTGGAAGACGAGACTGGAGACATGCCAGGACAGTGGAGCTGGAAGTAGCAGTTTGACATGTGGGGACTCACACACAACCCAGCTTTTGGGTAAAAGACTTTTGGACCAGCCAGTGACTACTGCCACATCTCAGGTGTGAAAGAAACGGTGGCTTTTTGCGTGCAAATTTGACAAGAGCTCCCCCGTACCGACATCCCGGCGAGTGGGTTGGTGTGGGTCCTGGGCTCTCCTGGGCTGCTTGCCTTTCTGCACTGATGGGGAATGGGAAGGAAACATCTCTGCCCAGGCAACCTTGATAGCAGATTGCAAAACACAAACAAGAGTAAAAATGGGGTATCCCCGTCAGAAAGAAGGGGAGATGAAGAGCATCTGAAGTCATCTGCAGTACTCTGGGTACCAATTCTGGACCAAAGCCGGGAGGAAGCTCACCCACCAGCCCCTCTAAACCCCGGGCTGGGTGAGGACAGTGAAGGGGACCCTGCACGGGCCTCTCAGTGATGAGGCAGACCTCTCAAATCTTTTCTAGTGTGTGAGACAACCCAGTGGCCTGTCACGCGACGGGGGGACGTGTCTGGCAGGCTGGCCCTGCGAGAGGCAGGGGGGGGGGGGGGGGGGGGGCGGGGGGTCAGCCCGTGAGGTTCGCCTCCTCCAGCAACCTGCCAATCTGCCGCCCCTGGACGTGCCGTCGGGGAGCGGGAGAGCAGCCTGGCCGCGCGCTGCGCTCAGGCGTGAGGTATTTATTATCCCAGCAGTGGGGAGGCGTGAGGTGGGAGTCGGCTCTGCGAGGAGCACAGGGGCTGGCTCTGCCCTTGGCGCAGGGGATGCCTGAGCTGGGGGCAGGAGGGTGCCACGGGAGCCATGGTGCTGTGGATGGAGATCTCTGTCTTGTCGAGGTGTACCAGGGTGCCACAGGTGCCTGTTGTTGAAAGTTGGCTAAACTAATCCCCACCAGTATGGGCTGGGAGCATTGCCCTCTCCCTGCACTCCTTAGGACGACACCTCGTTCCCAGGAGATCCCCCCCACGGCTCCTGCTCTCTTCCCTCAGGCTGGCGAGGTCTGCAGCACTGGCTGCAACATGCCGCACGGAGCATGCCGGACACGCTCAGGCATGCTCACCTGCCCTTTGGGTGCCACCACAAGCTTTTGGGAGCACCCCAGGCTGTCCCAGAGTGAATCGTGAATGGGGTCGTGCTTTCCATTGCCTTCCCGCGCACGTCAAAGCCCTGCAGAAATGCTATTGCATAGGCTGAGTTGTTTTAAGGCACGTGTATGAAGCACCCCAGAGGGTGTCGTGGACTGCTATTGTGGGGCAGGCTGCTCGTCTGGTCTGGTTAGCCGGGTACCTGCCTCTGGCCATGGCTTGTACCCACACTGCGGAGAGGAAGGAAGATCTCATTCCTGCATCTGGGAGGTGATGCAGCGCTGGACTCTGCTGGCTGGGAGCTCCCCAGCTCACACCCTGGGGTGCTGTCCCACCTCACAGGGGCACAGGGCTATTGTATCCATCCCTTCATCCCTTCTCCTTTTGGTACGGGGTACGTTCCTGGACGTGTGGTAAGCTGCCAGGTATTTTCATGTTATGAATCACACAGAATAGATAAACGTGTTACAGGCCATTTGCAACATCTTCGCCTTACTGAAGCAGAGGTTAAAAGTTTCCAACAGTTGCAGCCTGGCATCATCTCAGGTACTCAAATAATTTCAAACCTTCAGATTCACAATACTGAAAGAGTTGGATTGGTGAAAAGGAGAATTAAACTTTCTTGATTTTTATATTGCTCACTGTCTATTTTTGAAAAGGTATTTTCAACCTATATTGAAAGGCGAAATACATTGTCAGCATCTTTTTAAGTGTCTTCAGGTGCAAGCAGACGTGATGGGAAGCCCTCGAATGAGGGCAGGAGTGGGAGGTAGCCCCGTCGGCCCCGTTTACGACGCAGACTGGGATTTGCTGCTGAATTTGTTGAGTTTGACTGCAGTTTTCTTTTGATTTTGGGGTGGGTACGTGTTCTGTTTGAGTAACTATTTTAATAGTTACAACCGGGGAGAAGAACTTTTTGCATCTGTAAATCCAGTGGTAAGAATGTGGAATTTCTCAGTTTGAAAACTGAAGGATTACACCTATGTCAGTGTGTTGGTCAACAATTACCTATATGCAGACTGTTTTTTATTGGCAATTACACGGACTGGAAAGTCTGTGTAGTGAAACCCTCCCTATCATAAACACGCTCAGCTATCTGGTCATCAAGCTGTGGGTTTTTTCTTGTGGGGATGGAGGCTGACACCGAACCCAGCAACAGAACAAAAGCTTGGTCAGAGGGAAGGGGGTTTGCAGCGTATGAAGTGAGTTTTGATTCATTCCTGAGCTCAGATGTTGCTTTGGGAAATGTATTCTCCTCAGGTCTCTCACTGTGACTCTATAAACAGAGGCAGCGACTTGCATTTGGAGGCACTAAAAGTGATTTAAATGATTCAGCCTGGGACTTTTGCCAAGCAGCACCTCCTTCTGTTTGCTGCGGGGGCTTTTCTGCCCTCCCCCTTGCTGTTGGGTTGGTTGTTGTTTTTTTTTCAGTCTTTCCATGCAAAATTTTTTGAGACTATCCTTTGAGACAGTCTCTTTCTCCTAAAAGAAGAAGAAAAAAAAAAAGTTTGCTTCTCCAGATGGACAGCTGCTCCCTGCTCCTTTTGATGTTGCTTTTATCTGCCAGGCCAGTGCTCTCTCACCCTCTCCCCTCCCCCGGAGGCAGTTTCCATGGGGGTCTCAGGGGAGCTTTGTCTCTCACATGTGTTTAAAGAGAAATGTGGAGCTGACACAAAGGCTCCATGGCTCGACCTTTCGCCCTCCGGAGTTATGAGGGCCATAAAGCTCGAGTCCCTGGTAACAGCGCCGATGACCAGGGCAGTTCTGGACACAGACAGAGCTTTTTTGGCAGAAAATTGTTTAACTAAAAATAGTTCTAGGGAGGAAAATAAAAGGTTGTGCAAACTAAGCAATGTCTTTTATTGCCTTATTTGGTGTTACTGGTAGTAGTATGAATTTATTCCGTATGGCCAGAGGCAGATGGTTTCATTGCGTTTAATATCAGATTTTAAATGCAAGGGGCACAGATAAAAAGTGACACCCGCTGAGGTGCAGGGGGGCAAGCCTGTGATCACCGGTTTGCAGATGCAGAGGATGAAGGTGCTCTGCTGCAGCACCTGACCTCCAGGCAAAGCTCAGCGGTGGCCCGGGATGAGGCACAGCCTT
>NW_008824446.1:840338-840646 GCF_000699105.1 Pygoscelis adeliae
TTGCTAGAGAGGAGGAACGTCAGAGTCCACCAAAGGCCTGAGGAGCCACCAAGCCAGCCACCAAGCAACCTTTAGCCTCAAGTCTTGCGAAAGTATTCAAGTGCCTTAGCTCTAGAGCAGAGGAAGGGATTGCTGTTCCCTCACCACCCACAAGCTGTGAGGCTCTCCTTGAGCTAGGTGTCCAAGCTGGGTGTTTCCCACCATGATTTGAGTCATTAGTAGTGCAATCTTTCTCTTTAATTCCTATTCAGCCTGGCTAGTAACAGATGTTGGACCCTGGTGCTCCACAGTTGAGGCAAAAGGTTCAC
>NW_008824446.1:840695-864895 GCF_000699105.1 Pygoscelis adeliae
CTAAAGGGCCAGACATAGAATGAAAGGGGAGAAAACCCCCTTGATTTTCTTGCCTCCTGCAGGGGTATTTATTTGCAGGAGAGCTGCAAGAGTGTTGAGTCCCTGTGCATAAGTTATAACAAGTGGAAAAGCTCCCACAGACGAGTGACTTGCCCAGCGCATCTATTAGCCTAATGACGAAGCTGCCCTCCTCAGAGGTGCCAGATACCAGAACAGAAATTCAGAGGAATGGATTCTTCATTTCCTTAAGGGAAGCTCTAATGTTTAAATGCTGGGTGTGATAAAGGGCAGGTGACCATGAAGCCTTGTCCCCCAGTTTTCTTTCCTTCAGGTTAAACTTGCTGCAACGTGGCCTGGCCATTCAGACAGCATAGGCGAGGAGGGGGGGGCAGCTGCTGCTGAGCAGGGATTTGACTGTGTGCATGAAAACTGTGAGCAGGAGTTTCAAACTCTTTATAGCATCAAAATATTGTGAGAAAATGCCTCATTCTCTTTGGGAGCAGGTTGTTTGGGAGCAGGGGCCACCTGTTACATTTATATGTGTGGGTATATCAGCTCGATGGTGTTCTTATCAAGGCTTAGGGCTATGGCAGTAATAAGACATTTCCCAGGAATCTTTCCTTAAACTTTTGTTCTTCTAAACCAGATAAAGTGAGGGTCACTTGCTGTGCAACAGAGGGATAAGTTTTTCCTACTCACAAAAAAATTCAGGAGACTTTTATTTTAGGTTAAATAAAACAAAGCCAAGAAGCAAGGGGGGAGGGGGGAAATCAAGTCTCTGAAAGAAAGAAAAACCTCAGTGATTTATGCTGAGACATTTTGTGTTTTTAACCTAAATACAGCTACTGTTAGAGCAGACAAGGAGAATTTTTACACCAAAAGGTACACACAGAAAACACAGCCAGCATCTCTTTCCACTTACATGATCTCTTACCCCGGTAGTCTTTTTGCTGGAAACGAGCAGCTTTGTGCGTGAACACGAACTAAAACTCCCTGTGTAACCACGCACCAACAACCGCATGCAGTAATTCTTCGTGTGGCTACGTTTGTCCGCCTGTCTTGCATGATAAGATGCAATATGCACTCTCATTTTCTTCCTATAAATCCCCTTTTCTTTTCAGAAAGTTGTAAACCTAAAGATAACAGCACGCACTCTCTTAAAAGTGAGGTTGACACTGAAATCCTTGGCTTAAAAATGTTGCCCAGAGGAGAAAAATCTCCATCAGCCCAAAAGCAGCAGATTTGGCTCATGTGCCAATTGTCACTCTCCCACCACACCATGGGGAACATGCTGGGGGAAGGAACGGTGCAAAAAAGGAGTGCAAAGGGCAAGCAGTCCTTTGGCTTCGGCGATCCTTCAGTGGTATATGAGCCTTAAGGGGATCACATGACGGGAATAGAGTAAAACAACCATCTAGCTCCTCTAAATCACATCACCTTGTAGAATCAGCGAACACAATCTCTTCCCTCCCATATATCACCCTCACACCAGACAGATCTTGAATGCAGACGAGAATTGAGCACTTCTGCTCCAGAGCATGCGTCTGCGGTTAATAACAGATGATCTTAATCACCGCTCCTGGAGCCCAGGGCTAGCTGATAACTCTCTCTTCTGACTACTGACCCCCATAATCTTCTCATTCCTAAGAAGGAGCAGATATTGTGAACGATGCATTTTAGCAATTGGGACAAAAATAGCCCTCCTTTTGCTCAAGGAATTCAGATAGCAAACTAAGGGAGCAGCAGAGTGGCCGAGCAGCCAAACTACAGGGCTGGGAAAGATCTGCATTGTGTATCAGGCTCTGCCACAGGCTTGCTCTTGGTGACCTTAAGAAAATTAGTTAAGGTCTCACAGTCTAATTTTCTTCCTCTGGAAAAATCAAGATAATAATAGACAGCAACTCCAGAGTGGCATTGTGAGGATACGTTATTAACTGGTATTTATAATATGGTTTGAATTTTCCAGAGCAAGGTGGGATATAGTATTAACAGCTAAGAAACACGCTTTACTGAAAGTGCTTCTTTACTAAGAGTAGTTTCACTGCTTCTGCAGCAGCCCTTGAGGCTGCATTACCACTGAAGGGTAGCCTCACCAACTCTCCATTTACACTTTAAAACCTCTACACAGGCAGCAGCAGAGTCACAGATGCAGCTGCAAGAAGAAACCACACACCACAGTTGTGCAGGTGCATGTGGGCCCCAGTGGGAAAGAATATTAACTATTTCCTGGTAATAGGGACACAGAGGTCCTTCACGCGGATAAAATAATCTCAGCACAGTTCCAGGACACAGCCTGTGTGGGAAGCTACTATCCAAATGAATACTCAGCTGTGCTTAACAGATCCTAGCTTAAATGGCTGCAGACTAAATATTCTGGATTCTCTTTCAAATTCAGCTAAGTTTGTGCATTGTGTGCCCCATATTTTCATCGGGGCAAGGAAAGCTTTCATCCTATGATTTCCATTAATTTAAAGCTTTGTGTCTGGAAGGCATAGTTGATATTTACCACAGTATTTCAAGATTGGATCAATTTTTTTAACAAGCTAATTGTATTATTTGCATCTCTCCTTGGAAAAAAGTTCCAGCAGGATCACTCTTTGTGCCCGTAAGGTATCTGGGAATTAGAAGCATAATTCATAATTTATACTTTTTCAGAAGTGTTTTCCCTTTTTGGCTGAAAATTATCTGTTTTGATTCTCTCTAATATATAATTACAATTATTGTCTGAAATGGAAACTGCACTATTATTTGCAAAAGTAACAAGGCATGTTTCCCTTCTCTGAAAAGACTGAAGTGAGAATCAGGCCTTCAGCATGAATGTATACATAAACTACATTTTAAAATCATTTTCTATGAAATTGCTTCCAGTTATCTGGTTTGCTAGAATATTAAGATGCAAATCTAGGCAAAGTAGATTTTTTTTTTGACACTTAGTATCTGTGAACCTAGTAGGATTGGCTGAGCTGAAGCTGCTGCAGGAGATAATGATGTTCTGCTGAAACACAGCAACGCTTCAATAAACCCTGAAGATAATAATGCATTGAAATAACAACATGTGGCATTGCAATCCACCCACGCATCATCATGCATCACACCAAAAATATCATGATGTGCTGATGGTTAAGTTTTTCTTCTAAAATCACAAAGCTGGCAGTTCTAGCTGCAACGCTCACAACAAACCGTGCTTTTTCATTTCATGTCTTTGGCTTGTTTCAACTGTATCCAGGATCTTTCTTACTTGAGATGGTGATGGTGGATGCTTCTTAAGCATTTAAAAATGAGATTCAGAAAAATACTTAGCCATCCAAGTTTCTGCTCTTACAGAGCCCCACCTGAACAGCAGGAGACTGTAAAACTAGGCAGAAAATCTAGTAAGAAAGAAGTCTGGCACCAGATTTCCATGCCTTCTTGCTTTCAAGCAAAGCAGAAAGTAGCCTCTGTCTTTCAATTCTACTTGAAATATAACTTCTGCAGGTTTTCCAAATGCCTTTGAACTTACAAACGTTTGAAAGCTTAGACTTGGCACAAGTTTCAGCAAAGGTTTAGGGTGGTAGTTAGTTGGAATGATGGCAGAAGTGGAATTTTATCTTCCCTCTATGTCATGATAACAAAATAGTTACGAAAACTTTTTTTTATGTTTGCCTTCTTGTCTGTTTGATAAATAAGACAACACATTCACAATCACTTACCTTCGAGAGCTTCCACTTTTCCAACCACTGGTGGAACTAAAGTAAAGATGAAAAATTTTAGGAAAAATTGCTTGAATGGATCAGGCTAAAAACAAAGAAGGCCTGCCTGTATTTAGGTTGGGGCCTGAGTGGAGTTTTGGTGCCTATACCCTGAATTTTAACTTTGATAACCTCAGCTACTGCTTAACTCTGCAAATGCCTACTTTCAATAGATGCTTCAACTCTTAACATCAAAAAATCCTATTTAAGCACTCTTAAAGTTCTATATCTACACATGCTTACTAGCACTTTAGTCATCGTAGGTCAGAGAAGTGCGACTTCTACCCCACATCGAAGGTCAATGAAGATCCAGACACAAACCATTTCTTCTCTCCACCCTCCCCTCCTTTTCTCTGTTGGGCTGGATGATGATGCCTGCTGCTTTTTTTTTTCCCCCCTCAAAGCAACAGTGACGATGATCATGATCCTGTGTTTTCACGCAAGAGCTTGGCAGTTGCGGCAGTCTTCCCAGGATATGCATTAGATGCCACAAAGTAAGTGACAGTCTTAAACATCGTAAACAGTCCATTAGGACTTCTTCTATCCTAACCAAGGGGAGTGCTGTCTTGCTCTCATTTCGTATTTCCAAGGTACTGGGGAGACAGACATAATTCCCTTCTGAGGGGCTTGAAATTCACATTTTCCGCCTCCCTAGAAAGTGGTATAACGATCAGGGGAGAGACTGGGGTGGGACATTTTTCCTCTTGTAGGTCTTCCCTTCAGCAGGGAAGGGAAAGAAAATTGGATTCACTATGTCAGAGGGAAGAAGAGTGGTCATGGCTATGATGCCTACTGGCTGGGGCCTTTGCTTAGCCACAGCCTTGGCTTCCTCAGGATTGCTTCTGCATTTTGCACTAAGCAGCTATTGCATGAAGTACTTAAACAGCCCTGAGATCAGCATGTGGAGCCCAGGACATCCCTTACCACCTGAGTGCAAACTAAACAGTTACATACTTTCCTTCTGATCCAGCTCATTTCTAATTCTTTCCTAAAGTTGTCTTTCCAACAAGAGAGCTTGGGAGTACCCCCAAATCTCTTGCCTAGTGGCCAGAGTACTCTAAGCAGCTGTGGCTTTAGGGGGGGTGGAGGAGTAGGAAAGGGCAATAGCAGGGCTTCACTGCATTTCACACTTTTGGCCAATTGCACCTGCTAAGATATCACACACTCGTGAATTACACGATGTGACAGTGGCCATGCAACTGCACTACGTATTTCCCTCTGCACTTAGATCAGAGCTGTGTCTGTCCCTGCCTCCTAGGAGGTCTGAACCTCCTCAGGGTCCTGTCTTCTGCTCCATGGGGCTGAAAATTCGGTATTGCAAAGCCTGGCCCTGCAGTGACAAAATTCCTGTTTTGGACTCAGCAAGTATAGTGTGGGAGTGAAGCCTAATCATACTTTGGTACCATTCAGTCCTCGATCTTGTAGGTGATGCTGCCAGTAATAACTGGCAGTGATGGGCATTTAGTTATGGCAGTGATATTTTGTTATGGGAACTGCCATCCACTGCCCACTGAACTGAGACCGCAGGTGTCACATCGCAAAGGCAAGTGAGCAGTTCCTCAGTAGTAAGAGCTTTGGATGGCTCTTGTGCACAGTCAGGTTTAAAAACAGGGGAAGGTCTTACAGACCCCACTACTGGTCAACAGAGCCACTGATTCCTGAAGCATGGCCGGCACACAAATATAAAAGTCACATTTGTGACGCAGTGCACGGTCTTCTTAGGGAAAGGACTTTGGGAACTTCCCGTACAGACGTGGGCTGCGTCTCCTCCTTGTACGTACTGCAGGGGAAATGGAAGACAAGAAACACCAAGGGTGGGAATTAAGACTGTGTTTTCATTTCCTCTTTCTTGTTTGTTACTTGGTCCTTCTCTAGTAAAAGAAAAAAAAATATGGCAACAAAAAAAAACCAGCTGCACCTGGGTTTTTACATAAATGTTCTCTTGCACTTCAACTCGTTCACCTCCTGGCAACACTGAACTCCAGAAAATACAGCACACTCTCTCTTTAAGAAAGACTGCTCCCTGCCTAGCTGTTGACTTGCCTGAAGGTGAGACCTCTGCTTAAATTCATGGCTCCAGCTGTCAAAAGCAAAGAAAAGCAGCTTCTCCTTGGCGGCTCTCTGCTTTGGGTAGAATTTGACATCTTCCTCAGTCAGCAGAATTTAATCAGCATCAAGTGCCCACAGCCGCTCAGCTCCACCACCGCTGGGCTGGGGGTGGGGCTGGGGCGGGGGAGCCAGACCTGCGGAGAAGAGGGGGAGAGCCTGCAAGGCAGCAGGCACAAACAGACGCAGGCACAATTGCCCATTTCTGTAGGAAATCCAAAGCTTGTCACCATCTAGGGAGAGCCTCATTATACCCTTTGACTTAAGAATTGCTGTTATCACACAGTAACCTTACCCGGCTTAGGCTCTGCTGTGTCCTCCTGAGCAGCCGAGAGCAGTAAATGGAGTGAGTTATTGACATCTGACAATGATACTGATTTCCAAAAGAAAGATGGTGAAATGGGCTCAGGGATATGGTTTCCCAGACTTGAGCGAACAAGTAAAGCCAAGGGAGCGACTCCTGAGATTGCCATGCCCTGCTTGCCTTCCTCCTAGGGAAGAGAGTGCCTTCAGTTTTTGTCACATAAATGTCAACATATTAAATGACCCAGCTCATGTAGCAAAATTGTTAAGCCAAGAGCCCAGCCTATAAAGCCCAGCATTTGATGCATTCACGAAACTCAAATGGTCAGATCGGACCGGCGCATGCAGACGTCGGTACATGCAGACTTGCGTATGGACCTGCCACAGCAGGAGGGCATTTGCTTTTCCCCAGTACTGCCACCTCCTTCCTGCAACGAAGCCCCAAAATCCCGCAGAGAGAAACGCACTGTGGAGAGATCAGGGTAAGGTCGCAGCCAGGGAGGTGGTGGTATGGCAGTTCCTGTTCCAGGTTTCAGCCCTGTGATGATGTGTGCTGGGGGGCTGTGCTGGCCACTTCCCTCCTCCTGTGCTGTGCCATCACTGGGGAGCCAACCTGGCTGCCCTGAGACCCTCATTTCGCGGGGCTTGGTCAGTGCAAGACGGCTGCTATCACAGCAGGAGTGTGCACGGGGTGTTTTCTCAAGGAGACTTTGTATTAGTGCTTACCCATTTAAAATAACCTCTTCACAGTAAATATTATCTGCGTATGTGTTTTCAACACACAAACTCCAGACGTTCCTATACATGTAGTTCATTTCTAGCACCTGCAGCTGTTACCCATTTCCTGACAATATCATCGTGCCCATTGAGGAGAGGAAGGACATGTTGAGTTGTTGGTTTTTTTAATGTTTACCTCTTCCACCTGTTTGATATTAGCCTGCATAATGGCACAGAGTTAAAGCAAAGGAGGCGGCGGCCGCGGGAAGCAAACAGGAAATGAAGCAATGCCTGAGGTCCGGGAGGCAATGGGCAGCAGGGCTGTGAAGAAACAAGTGTGCGTGGGGGTACTGACTGGTGAATATCCACTTGCCTCTAAGCAGAGGGGTGATTTAATTCTCTCCAGGTTCAAGCTAGGTATCAGAGGGACACTAGAGCACCGAATGCCCCCAGCTAGAAAAGAAGAGGGGTGAGAAAGAAGGAGATGTGTAAGGGGGGAGATGCTGTGGATGGAGGAGGGAGAGCAGGTGAAGGCTTGCTGCTCAGGGAGTGGGGGAGAGCTCGCAGGTGCATTGCAGCCCAGGAGCTTGACAGTGATCAATGTAGAGCTCAGGCTGTGAACTGTGTACTCTCGCAGCCTGTAGCCATGAATGTGGTGGGTTTTTTCCCCCCCCGTTCCTTTGTATTTGGGGAATGAACTTCATAAAACCTGCATTCATCGTTTCTGCTCAGCCACATGACAAACTTCTACTGAACTGTGTCCTGGAGGGGTGATGCAGCCACAATAACAAGATCCCTCCTGCTCCAGTCATTAAAAACAGTGCATTTCTCATTTCACAGCACTGGGGGAGGGGACCGAGAGCTGCCGAGGAAGCAAATCCCAATGAGGATACTGTTACAATATGAAAGAGACCATTAACCCAGTGCATTTACCTACAGAACTTACCAACAAATGTCCTACCAAAAGACATACTTTTAATCTCATCCTAGTATCGCTCCTCTTTCTCAATATTTACCTTCAAAAAAGCTGTTACTGATAAGCCAAATTACAATCTTGCTTCCCTTCTTAAACCTCTCTACTTAAAACTTTGCAGTGCTAAAAGGTACAATGCTGATCTTGTATAGTATTTGGAGTCTCCTCAAATGATATCCCCCTTATATGAACAGCTAACTGAAGACATCTGTTGGATGAAATTATCTAAATGCTGCACGTTTGTTTTATACATATTATTTTCTATATTACTTGGGGATAATGTATCTAATTATGTTTTTCTGACAGTGATATTATTTGTGAAGGTGGTTTTCTACTGTAAACCAAGTTTAGTGAGTGGTCAAATATTGTTTGTCAAATTTCTAGTAAAATTTTGTTATTGATTAATGATGTAGATGTGCATGTTATTTTAATTATTTTAATACTTCTTCCCAGCCTCCTGTAACTAGAAGAGGTGAAACGCACACTCACATGCAGATCCTTAGCTTTCATTCACTGCAACAGATTTTCATGGCAGGAGGTGAACTCTGTTACAAGCTTTATGTCTGTAGGATTACCTGCTGTACAGCACTCTACTTGTGGGAAATGGGCCAACTAATAATGTTGGATTAAAGAATAGAGGGAAATGACTGAAACATATTTTCTTCTGGAGTCAGAAATATTTTGCTAGAAGTTCTAAAATTTTCATTAAATTTTGTGACAGCAACTCGCATTGACTATTTTATAAAGTACTAGGGAAAATACTTTCAGCAAATGTCTGCAGAAAGCTTTTTTCTACCAACTCCATTTTATCTGTTTTCTAAAAAAAGGCCCTATAGACTCTGACACAGCCAAGTTGCTGTGGCTTGCTAAAATACCAGTGTTAGCTGAACCCTGGTAATTGTACAAACACGTGCTTTTAGCTGGGGCAAAACACAAGATAAATGACATTAACTTTTCTCTCGGGTATAAACTAACATGTTTCACCTCACAGCGGGAGATGTGATTGCAGGTCAGGCAGTGCAGCTCTGCTGATGGGCAGTAACTCGCTAAGCTGAGGTTAGCCTGAAGATGCGTCTCAGCTTGGTGTGAAGCTCTGGTCCTTCCCCACAAGGACAACAAGGGTCCTTCCCTCGTGCCTGACCTGGTGAGCACAGAGGGAAAGCGTATTATTAGTGTTATTTAATTTGCATTACTGTGATACTTAAGAGCTCCAGTTTGGATTAGGACTCTGTTGTGCTAGGCACTGTATAAACACACATGAAAGCATGACACTGTCCTCAAGAGCTGCCTGCCTTATACAAACACACACGGGAGTCGGGTATGGTTTCACATTGAGCTTGGGCTTTGTCTTCCTTGGTGCCTTGTGCTGTGCCAAGCATGTTGTCAGCTCTTGCAAATCCTCTGTATTTAACAGCCCACACCTCAGCCTGCTCTTTGCTGAATTGGTAATTTGGCAAGTTCCCATGTTTGTGTAGCATGCAGTAGGTTACCCAGAAGGATACTTGAGGCCAAGCTGGGACAGACCGCGTGAGTCTATTTTAAGGGCAGCTACAAAAAGTCCCCACATATTGCAGTTCTGAGTGGAGAGAGCGTGAACTAGCTGAGGAAAACAAGCACCTAGCACTAGGCAGCTCGGGGGTCAGGAGGAGACGGAGCTGAGCTGGCACTAGCAATGCTACAAGGCTTGTTGGGTCTGCTACGTGCTTGATCCATCCAGGATGACTGAGCAGCCTGAAGGGCTGCAGGGGTCGCTGTCCCATGGGAAGCATCTCCCCATCAATGTTGAGACAGGCTGTTAATAAACAATAACAAAATTGTCTTTATATACCTTGGAGGAGGTGACTAAAGCAGGAGCAGAGAGAAGCAGTTAGTTTACTCTGTGAGAAACGTTTATTTATTTTCCCCATAGGCTGTTAATAGGAATTCTGGCATTAGCAGAAGAAATCCCACCTTGTTCCCTAAAACTTGCTCAATAAAGATGAGTCATAAGCAATTTCTGTGTTTTGAAGCAGTGATCCTTCCTTCACCCTATGTAGGAATGGCGGGGTGACTCCTGAAAAGGAACTGGATAAAAACCTGTTTGGATAATACAGTGTGTTCAGTGGTTTGTAGTCGTAGTCTCATAGTGGTGTGCATCCAAACAGTGCTTGGGATTTCTCATTTTCTAAAAGTAAGTAGAGAGCTCTCTATGCAGTAATCTCTTAATTTGCCTTCTTCCTCTCAACATTAAAGATCTGACTGCATTACTCCTTCAAAACTCATTTAGAAAAGCTACATCGCTTTTTATAGATAGCCAGTAAGTTCAGTTGTGTTCGAGACCTTCTCTGCAGAGTGCCCTTCAGGACAGAGCTCACCAGTACAGCATCATTTACACGTTGTATGGATACGTGGTGTGCTGCTTGCAACTGCGGTGTGTTGTGGGTTAAACAAGTGATGTGGGCAGATTGAGACAGGAAAGCGTTTACATATCAGAAGATGTAAGAATTCTCAAAGCCGGTATAAACCTAATAAACAAGTCTCATCAGGTGTTGTTCAAGGCGGTTTGGTTTTGTTCGGAAGTAAGAATGCAATGCAGTCAAGGTGTTGTGGTCTGACTGATAAACCAGTTCTGGTCAAGACGGGGCACAAAGCCTACACCGTTTAGCTAACTTCGCAGCAGAAGTGAAGCGTCTCGCCTTTGTTTCAGTGTATTGCACTCTGGCTCACTCACGTGATCAGTCACTCCCTATGAAAAATACACATTTTTACTCTTGTAGACAAAATGCATAAACATTTGACCCCTGGAAGTATGATATACAGCTAAAGACAGCCTTTGAAAAACCTGGAGTATGTACGTGCATTATAAATTCCTCCTATCTCACAGGACCAGCATAGTAGGAAAAAAGATAATCAGTTGTGTCTCTTGGTCTCGCTCTCCACCCCGCTCCCTCATCTCCCTTGCACTCCCCCTCCTTTTTGCTGCAGGATGTGCCAGCACTTGTCTTGGCAAAAGCCAGTCTTGGATCTTAAGACTGAAGGAAACTCCAGTGTGTTCGTGACTAGCTCAGCCTTTACCAGGTCTCCACTCCTCCCGCCCCAGCCCGCACCATGAGACGAGTACATGGTGCTGGTGTGCTCTGGGGAGATGCAAGAGAGGGGCATCTGCACCCAGCACCTTGTGGCTGCCTGGCAAACGCATAGCTTGTGCTCTCATAAATCAGGGCTTTGCGCTGTGTGTAAATGCATGTGCAAAACGCATGTATGCAAAGTGTATGTAAATGCATGTGCCCCACGAGCAGACCGTGGCAGACACCACCAGCGGTGGGACAACAGGGCATTGCCATTCAGTCTGGTCTTGGTCTGTGTTTTCAGTGGGGAAGTCAAATGAACAAGTGCTTTGCCGTCAGTTGTAGGGACCTCAGTCCTTCTCTGTACTCAGGGCAGGAAACTTCAGCTGATGGCTGCGTGATTTCCACCCACCACCCTCCACTACACCACATCCAGCTACTGGCTTGTTCGTTCTCCCTGTCCAGGCAATCTTTGGCCTTTCTAGAAAGATTGCCTGCAAAACTTACCACCATCACCACTTTTGGCGGTGGTGATTTCATGACACAGAAAACAGCCCATTAGGAGTTGCACAGCAGCTCATTTTCCAAAGAAGCTACCAACCAACAGCCGGGTGATAAAGCACTAATTCTCCTTCAGCCACATGCAGCCTGGTCTGGATTTCAACCAGGGACCGAGATATGACAGGTTTCAGTTCTCATCCCCAGTACCTAATGGTGTCTTGTCCTGATCGTTAAAAATTAAATCACCCCGTGAGTAAACACCCATGCTGTTCTTAACGCATACACATCTATAAAGTCCAGACCAGGACTTCGGATGGAAAGGGACCAACTGGGCCTTCCACATCATAAAACATCGTTAATAATTTATGAAGCTCCATCCTAAGCTTGTTCTCTATTTTCCCCTTGTTAAATTTAATGGAAAATTTTTATATAAGCTTGTTCCCCATGTCATTATTTTATACCAGCTTGTTCTTGTATTAAGGTCATGCTTTAGTTTAAATAATTACTTTTCTCCCCCTGTTGTTTTCTCCTCTGACATATTTAAAGGCTCCTTTCCCTGCTCATCCATTCTTGTTGTTTTGTTGCTATATAAATCAGTTTCTTTTATGGTCTTCTAAGACAGACTCTTCATTTCCCTGGTCATCAGTTTTTCTGGTCTTTTTTGTAAATATGGGTGACAAGTACTGTATATGTTGTTCTGGATGATGTTTTGATACTGCCTAACACAATGGCAGTAATGCTTTTCTAATTAGCTAAAGTATCTTGTCAAATACATCCTGTGACTGCATTTACCTCTTCCATGGCTGTGTCACGCTGGTGGCTCAGTTACCCTGTAATGGATGACAATACCTTGGTCTTTCTTCACTACTGTTTCTTCCAAATGCTGTATCTCTGTCTTTACAGTGTATGACCTTTTGCGCTGTGACTTTCTGAAGTCATCAATTTTTTCCCTGATATTCTACTATATGAGACATCTCATCTTCAGTAAATTTCATTAGCACATTATTATTATTATTCTTTTTATGCCTCCATCAGCCCTGCTTAAGACAAATGATAATAAAAGCTCCTTAACTTTCATCTTATGCTGTTCCCAGTGGAAACCTCATTCCTTAAGTTATAACACGAAACTTATGTTGCAACTCCTTGTCATCAATGGCAGAAGCTATGCATCTACCTTTGCCCGCCTATTCTGCCAGACATTTTTCTCCGGTGCAAGAAAGGCAAGAGGAAAGCTGACTTCTTAACCACGCAGCGGAGAACAGAAGCACACCGTGATATGATCACCCTTGAGCAGAGCTGAGTGCGGGATCCCTAGATGTACTTGGCAAAGCAGCTGACATACCTATGGAGGGGGACAGAAAAGGATTTCTGCTACTTGTACACTCTTCCCAAATGTGCTTTATCCCAGAGCAATCTGGGAGCTGTTACGGAGGCACGTTTTACTGGGGTGCAGCAGTATCTAGCTGTGCCCTTTACTCCAAGCACAGAAGCAGCTAGAAAAAAAAACAAAACTGTCTCAAGTTTGTGTGGCAGTTCATCGTCTTCAGTCTGGTCAGCTCCATGGGGGAAGTCTCAGGGCTTTGAGTGCAGCGTTTCCAAACATTGAGAACAAACCCTAAGCATTTGTAAAAACCACAGAGCATACAGTTAATACACCCAGATGTGCTGTCAGCCCCACAGCACTGCATCGGAGTGGATGGAGTGTGTAAATCTTGGAAAGGTTAAAGCTGAGAGACCAGCGATATGCATAAAGACTCATGTTCCTTCCAGAAGGAGGAGGGGGTGAGGTGTTATCATTCTCCATTAATCACTTACATCTCCAACCTGCCTAAATCCTCTGAAAAGAACCAGCAAAGAAAACACCAGCTGCTGTAGCTCCTACTTTTTCCTCCGTACCCTCCAGTCTCCCTCCCTCCTCCCTGCCTTCCCCAGACTGTGTTTATTTTTACTGCTCGTGAATCAGCCAGGAACTTGCTCCTTGCAACAGGATCAGCTGAGAACAAGCTGCAGACTGAACGTTCCCTGAAATCCTGGGTTTGTTTTGTAGCTTACGACCAGCACCAAAACAGTGGAGAAAAGGAGAGAAAGTGATACACCTCTTCTTTCTCACCCAGGGAGACGGGACTTTCATTCTGCAGAGAGCGGGACTTCCCCAACTTGCTCTTTGAATGCATGGCAGCTTTCACTAGATTTTGAGCATGCTTAGCTTATGATAGTCACTTAAACTGTGAGTGCTTTGGGAAGGCAACCATTGTTTTATATAGGAGTGCCTAGCTCCTACAGTAACCCGGGCCCATTGCACCAAAACACCACCCTGCACCATAAGCAGCACAGCAGCTCTCCCTTTGGCAATGGCTGTTTCTTCTCACATCGCTATGATGTAAGAACTGTCCTGTCTTGAATAGCAAAAGGACAAAAGGATTTACCTTCCAAGCTCGATCGTGCTGTGGCTACCCCAGCTCTGGCATTAGTGCAACGGCATGCGCCGGGGGCAGGGGCAGGCGAGCCCCCGTATTAGTGAAGTCACTGCAGGGGGTAGCGAAGAATGGCAGCTGGTGACAGAGAAGTGACTGATGGGGAGGAGAAAGACGAGAGAGAGGGGAACAAGAGGGAAAAAAGGAACAAAAAAGGGATTGAAACACACTCCCAAAAAAGTGTTTGTGGGAAAACAGAAAAAGAAAAGGCAAAATCATTCTTGGGAGAACAAGCATCTTCCCCAGCTGGGGCAGGGCTGTCTCTCTAGTGCCTCTCTGAACCTGTACTGTCTAACCAGAGCACCCACGAGCGCAAGACCTGTCCCAGGATGCATTCTCCTGCCACGCTGCAGTCCTGACCCCTAGGAGGATCACATTATTGATCCCCAAGCAGTGAGAATTTGGGGAATCAGTTTTGGAGTCCTGTCCTCCACAGAGCAGGGAAATCCTTATTTACAGAGCCACTGAAGCTTTCTCCAGACTCTTGTGTTCAAACAGTCCAAAGGCCACTCCGACATGTGCCATCTGACATGTGCCATCCGACAAATCATGTCATCTGATTTAAATCCAGCATTTTGATTTGTATGTCTTTGAAAGGCATGAAATGCTACCCCTGTCGCCAAGCCAAACAGAAAAGCACTCACCTTGTGGAGAGGGGTGCGTCCCCCGTGCAGCGCTCCACCACGGCATGCACCAGGAGGCTGACTTGTCACTTCGGCACTGGCCTGGTGCAGAACTGCTAATCTCTTTCAGATTGAAGAGGCTGTTTGCTGCCAAGACTTCTCTGCCAAAAGATAACTTTATAATACTGATAATCAGGTGCCCTGTGATGATAAAATGCCTGTTGCTTGCCTCTGTACGAAGAGTTTCTTGCTGACAAGCTGCTTACTATGGCAAACCATTTGTGTTACGGAAAAAGCAGAGCCTTTGACTGAAAAGTAGCAAAAAAATCTTATCTTAGCCTAGAAGTGGAGAAAGTGCAATTAATTAATTTGTTTCTGAGTCTGACCTGTAGACATAATAGATTTTATAGCACAGCTATATATTGTAATTACAGGATAGAGCAAGCCTATACTGTAGCTTGTAGTTGAGTGCGTAATGAGGAGTGAAAGATTGATGTTCAGTGTGGTCAGATGACTAATACACTGGCAACAACTGAACTGGTCGAGCAAGAGTAACAGGCACCTGAGATAGCATTTGATGTCTTGCTGAATAATGATGTTGTTTCCTATGTTGATTATCTTCCTCTAACCTGGTAATTAACTTGTCCTAACAGCACTGAGTGCAACACAACATTCAAGACACTGCTGCCCCATGTGTAGCTGGTGTCATGCCACTGCTCATCCCTGTGCTCTTTATCCTCCCTCAAGAGCACTATGGGATTTTCCCAGACTGCACACAGTAGGCATGGATATATAAACACGTATGACAGATGACAGATGCCTTCTGAGAAACTTGCGTTAATGATACTCTTCAGTCTTGTCTGGGAAAACAAAGAAAGAAAAGATGAAGATGAAAGAAGATCATATCTTGATTGCAAAATAATGTTAGGTAAACCTTTAGTGTAGATGAAGCCAGTTTCATCCTAGGATTTGTGGGAGGGTTTTTTTGTCTTGAACATATCCTTTTTGTGATGTTCTTCATAAAGACCTAGAGCACTCTTCCTCCAGTGGAGTTCTAGCTCTCCTGCTGTGTTCAGATGATGATAAAACACCGTTGGGTCATTATAAGGTTTAAGCATGATATATGCCCTACATTACTATGTCTCACTGACTAAGCTCTATGTAAAACTTCACTGTGTGCTTGGCAGTTTAAGTCCTGGATATTTTCCTGCTTTTTACTGGCACTATAACCCAATCACAACTTGTCTGGAAAGAAACCCCAAACTAAAACCAACAGGTGGGATTCTTAGGTGAATTATCCCCTAAAAAAAAAAAAAAAGAGAGAGAGAGAAAGAAAAAAAAAAACTTAACAAAAGAAATCCTTCGATGTGGAGGTTTCTGGCACACTATTCTATAAACCTAGTGCAATACTTCCATGCCGTATCTTCAAGCAATGCCACTCCTGCACTTTAAAAGCTGTAGGACTCAATTGTCACAGGTTTTTAAGGCTACAGGCAAGAAGAAAGGAATTGCATTTATAATACCTGCATTGCTTCTGAGAATTTCCTTGGCAGGAATTGCATTTAAGGCTCTGTGAGCTTGATTGGCAATGGCTGGGTTACCTGCTACTGCAAGCAGGGGTGACTCACCTGGAATTTCTATAGCCTGAGCACTAACAAAGAGCCTGTGACTCCCAATCTGCCTGGGGCTCCTGTCTGCTGCTCTGTGTGCATTTGAAGACAACATGTATTCAGAAACAGAGAGGGGGAGGCAGAAATAAAGGGACAGGGATAGCAACAATATCAGATTACAGTTTGCGTACCTGTGTTTCCTGTTTCTGAGTGACTACAGTCGCAGTTACAATGCTTAGTTTAATCTGCTTTACAGAGCTACCCCCTGCAACCTTTAACCTCAGAAGATGTATTTGAAAAACAAGGCCAGTAAGTGAGGTAGGATTTGGATATGGATGGGGATCACGAGAGCCAAACTCCGGCACGGTGGCAAGGGATGCTGCCTGAGTGTGTAGGTAGTAGGAGGAGAGTAGGAGAGTAAGGGCACCCTGTGAGCTGATAAGAGTGGATTAAGGATTTGGCATTGAGCAAACCGTTAGAGAAGGACGTTGTTCGGAAAGGCAGAACGAGGAATCCCTGCCAATGCTGTTCCCGCCCTAATGAACTGACCACGGCTGGAAATGGTTATCTCAGGACGGTGCTGAAAACCATCTACTAGGACGGACGAGGTGTTTTAGATGTTGTAAGAAGGCATGAGTGACTCTTGCTGACACTGATGCTCCAGAAGTGCTGCACGTGGGTCTCATTTTCTCTCTCATGGGAGGCAAGAGGAAAGATACAAACTAGTAATATTCAGCTGCTATTTCAGACCCGCTGCCAAGCGGTCCAGGCTGTTTATACGGCAGAGATGCCTTCAACCCCTCAGCCTTGAGTGCCTCTGCCTCCTCTCCTCCGCTGCCGTCCACCGGCCAGGGTATGAGCGTGAAGTGGGGGGTGGCTGGGGCAGAGCAGGGAGACAGGCGGACAGCTCATGTAGAAAACAGTTGTGCTGTGCTTAGATCCTGCAGTTTTTTCTTTCCCCCTATTGTTAAGTGGCATTGAGCACCAGCAAAACAGGAAACCGCTTCCTCCAGCCACTGACCCAGCAAACCCAGGGCAGCTGCTGGCTACGCAGTGGCCTCCCCACACCATCCTGTTCCTAGAAAGTGTCTGGACATTTGGAGGAGCCTTAGGGAAGAGCAAGAAATACCAGTAAAGCTTGAATAAGAAGGTACACTTGTCAGCTCTTTCAAGAAGGTAGTCATACTGGAAAGATCTAGTGGTAATGGTCAAAACTGTCTCTGTTTTTCCAGAATTAGGGCTTATGGAAGTGAAAGCAATAATGTCTAAGCCGATCCCTGTCAGCTCACTCATCTGGTAACTACCTTAATTGTCTCTTTGTTGTGCCATGCAGCTCTTGTATCAGACATCCTCACTCAGGCTATGAAGAAACTATTGTTTTACAGGCACTGCAGCTTGTGTTGTGATCCTTAAATCTCAGAAGTCCAGCCAGGTCTCGCTTTGCTGGGCGGCCTCAGCAGAGGCAGGAAATGGTGCTGGTGAGGTGGTAGGTGACCCTTTTCTTCCTGAGAAAGCAACAGCCCGTGGTATCAAGAGAATATATGCTGCTTGGATTTCTGTCCTTCTGAGGAGACTGCAAATGGAGGATAGCAAAGACCTTGTGGCTCCTTTTCTAATTACACATCCCCTGGTGTTCTCTGATATCAAGGACAATGTCGTCCTCCCTGGTGACGGGGTGGTTTGGGGTTTTTTGTTTGTTTTGTGTTTGGTTTTTTTTTAACATGGTGTGATATTCTTCATTCTGTCTCTTACATAGAAAAAAAATAATCCTGTAACCTCACTGGGAATGTCTGGTGGAAATTTTTCACAACTGCATTTCTGTGTTTCTGAAAGTAGGACACATTGACGTGAAAGAAATGATGCTCAACCCAATCTCTGTCACCTCATTACTCTTGAACTCCAACTTAATTACCTCCCTGATGCTTTGCACAGCTCTTAACCAGACATTCTGTGTCTACTTAGAAATCTGCCATACAAAATGAAGTGATGACTATATACCCTCTTCCTGCTGGAGAGATGAGCTGTGAGGTTTGGTAAGTATCATTTCTAGAGCACCTAGAAGGTGCATTGTATTGTACAGGCCTGATCCTGCACCACTGGAGTTCACAGATGACTTACAAAGACCCACTGAAACCATGCTGAAAGCTCATATCACACAATTGGTTTAAAGATAATAGCAAAGTTTTAACGCCAATGAATTTGTGGCTTATAGTTTACAGCTCCATAGACAGAGTTACATTAACAGCTCCCAGATTCTGACCTCCTGTATACCACTATGGCTGTACTGATGCCAGTGGGATTGCAAGGAAGAAGAATTTGATGGTTTATTTTCAGAAAGTCTTTGGGTCCCTTGTGTGAAAGTTCATACCCCAAAGTGGAGGGGACGTGTCTGAACGCCTTGTAAAACTTACTCCTGGTTCAAACACAGACTAAGGTCCCCCATTTGAGTAGCCCTGTAACCCTCCAAAAATGTGAGGTGTACACTGAAAATAAATTTCACATCCCTAAAAATTTAAAATACATTAGTTTTAAGAGTAACAAATAATATGAGGTATAACTACCAAGATATTATAATTTTGGCCATGGAGAAGATAAACTGGGAGTTCAACCACAGTATACATCTCAGTGTTGTAAGGATATGAGCACATTCTGATACATTTTTGTTTGTTTCTATATGAGTGTCTCATTTATCTGGACTCAAAACCAATACTATTGTTAAGTCACTTCTGAAGACTCACTCTGCCACGTGGTACAGCACTCTTGGCCACACAGTCTCCAGTTCACACATGTGTGTACAGTGCGGTGTCTCTTCTCAGCAGCAGCAGCAGGCAGCCACGAACTGAGAACTGGAGAGGCTGCCGGAGGAGAGTGGCGGTGGGGACGGGATGGCTCAGCTGTGTCACCTCGCAGGTGCGCTCCTTCAGAACAGGCTGTTCTTCCACTTCCCTCTGCTCTGCTCGCAACTGAAAGTTATCGGGACAAATGTACCTTCAAAACACAGTGTGGATGCCCATACTGCATCTCTCTCTTTTTTTATCTGACCGTTTTACTGCAGTGTTTTACATTGGTTTTGGAGGTCTGCGAGACTGTGTTTTGTTTGCCATGTCCTTCAAAAGTAAACACATCTGGCGACATGTTCCTTCTTCTCACTAGGCCTGTCCTCATACTCAGGGAGTGAACAGAATTGCCTCTTTAATTTCACTGTTCCCAGAGGTGTGTTGTGCACTACGGCATTTTTCACGGATTCATAACATACATGTCATTGCAGGGATGCACTCTCTCTGCTGCATCGTCCCCAGGGTGAGCTGTGCCGCAGGGTCCTGGAGGGCACAGATGACACCATCAGTTGTACAGATGACCAATTCCACATCTGGGCTGCCTTTCTTTTGGCCTTTTTTTTCCCATTTTTTTGTGAGACAGGGGCTTGTCACAAAACAGTTTTGAGCATGTGTGAGACAGTTAACAATACGGTAAATATACATCCCTTGTCTTCCCTGACAGAGAAGCTTTCTAAAATCTGGACAGTACTTCAAAACCATGAAGTGCTTTTCCAACAAACAATCTTTTTGTGTCTCACTCCAGATAGGCTTTGGTTTTCTCTACAATAGTAACGTGGTGCATTAGAGTTTCAAGAAATGTATCTCTATTTCCTGGTCTCCCTCACAAAATATAAATCACCGTTAACATTGCTATTACACAACGTAAGTCAGTGCCTGTTGAACTCAAGGTTACACTTAACCTATCTTTGAAACTCATTTTGTGTAAATAAAACATAATATTAAATAAAATAGGAGGAATTTACTAAGATGAACAGAAATGTTTAGGGAAGAGCTCAGGGTACGTGAACTGGTTCCTAAGACATGAGAGAACACCTCCTGTTTCTTGTGGAGAGCTTCTCTTTGGAAGTTGGCCTTCTCACCAGGGGCTCAGCAGCTTTCTGGTGGCATATCCTGGTCTCAGAAAGATCTTTCTAAAATGCCCTGTTTAGTTCTCTGTCTGAATCTATAAGGTATTCAGAATGTCTCTCTTTTTCATGGTTACCGGCGGATCAGGCAAATAACACCGCTTTGTGCCTCTATATCTGTCTTGCTCAACAGCCCTCTGATCGTCGTCCTCTTGCGTGTCCTTTTTCTTTTCACAAGGGCCACTTACAAAGAAGATTGGTTAAGACCAATCTTGGGACTGACATTCACCTGTACCCATGTAACCTGCCAATTGCTTTGTTGGAAATCCACCTAGCTCTAGAAAAAAGCATAACTGTTCATTGCTGTTTTTGAAACTTTTCTTCTTTACTTCCCTGGCACAGAGCTTGGGGATGTTTTGGTAGTATTCCAGGGTTAATAGTCTTTCTGCCCAACCAGCCGCTGTTAAATGTTGGCTCTCGAGGCTTTTCCTTTGCCCATTAATCTCAGATCTGTTGAGGCCAGTAAGGCAGTGAGGTGTGCATCTCTGTTTTCACAGTGCTAATGATAGACTTGTAAAGGGGGGGGAGGTTGTTACTGGGGTTTTGCTGTAACCCTGACTCTTTTTCCTGGGCATAGCTATACTTTGACGTGGTGTGCTTGAACTTACAGATCAAAGAGAATTACCAGAATGATCCACTTGTGAATCGTGGGCCATTATCTGTTATTAACTCATCTTGAGCACTGTGGTGAGTAAACTGTAATTTACAGTATGTTAATACATTTCTGCTCACTGTCGTGTGCAGCAGCTGAATGTGTGTGTGTGGTAGTCCATAACGAGAAGTAATCTCTTCTAGCTAATTCAAACAGATCTTTGCCAACCTCTACTAAGGTTGATCAAGAATTTAATTTACTTCTAATAATTTTGTTTTTCTGCTTCCTGACCCTCCCACCACATTTAGGAGAGGAGAAGGTTTCACCTTCTCTGTTTCTCTTCAGTACATGCTTGCTTCCAGGAAAACTTGGAAGCAGAGCAACAACCTCCTCCAGTTCTCTGCCAGATTTCCTTCAGGATTTAATGATTCAGGTGGCTTCATTTGCTAAATTTTTGCCAAAAAAAAAAGTAGTTCTCTACTGACACCATATAATAAAGTTGAGCAAACAGGAGGGCTGGTAGGAGACCTATTTTTATTGCCTGGGTCTAGTCACGTGACAGATCAGGTTACAAAATACTAATACCCCTGCCAACTCTCAGGATCCACCAATTCCTCTTGCTACTGTTTTAATCCAACCCATCTTGTCTTTTTTCTTTTCGTTTTTCCTTTTTTTTTTCTGAGGGCAGGGGATGAGAGGGAAGGCATCAGACTGGGGCAGGAGACAGAGTGAAAAGCAAGTATATCATGATTGGGAGTATCCCTTTAGCTCCTTCAGTGTTTGTTCAGCACTTTTTCGCCAGCTGAATAGCTTTTTCCCTCTGAGTGTTGGCAGCCTTTGGCAAAAGTAAAGCAATGTCAGCATTCCCCTGTTCCATCTATTTTTTTGGCAAAGAATTGTTAAAAATATTCCATTTTCACCTTGTTTGCAAGTTGTGATGGAGGCTTCTCCCCCAGTTAAATTGTGACATTCTGGCTTGAAAAACAACTTCAAGATCAGGAAGATAAGCGAACACACACACACATACACACACACAAAAAAAATCCTCCTTCTTTCCTATGGAAAGAAATTCAGCAATTCAGTGGAGCCACTTCTTTTATTAGCAGTGAGACAAATATATTTTCAGAAAAATTGCTGATAAAACAACAGATTTGAAAAATGTAAACTTTATGCAACTCTCTGGAGTTCTTCACAGTGGTTTCCACTTTCTCCCTTCTCCCAGCATACAGCAGAACCAGAAGCTTTGGTGTTAAAGGTTCCTGCAAGGCATCTACCCAGATAGGTAGATGCCCAATATTTTTGTGCAGTCTCTGATGCCGCAGCTACACTGCTACTGCTACCTCAGCCACATTAAGGTGGGCACAACTATGTCCACAGCGTACCGAAGGCTCACCTCAGCAACAGAAGTAGTTCCTAATAGTGGGCTGAGATTTTTGTGCAAAAGGGGAAAAAAACTCCATGGTGCTCATCCCACAGGCATTGATGCTTTTTGTTGCGTAAAAGGTGTAGAGAATAACTAGACATCTTTCTCCACCTTTGTGAAAGAAGAGCTGTGGTACAGAGAAGTTAGGAGACCGGTTCAAGGCAACACAAGACTTCTCTGGTGAATTCAAGAGTCAGAATTCAGGCGAGAGTTGTAGTCCCCGTGTTTCAGCTACAAGACCACCCATCTTCTCTTTTGGCAAGCATGAGTGGAAGTGCACTTCTTCTGCCTTCCAGTGTCTGTGACCATGATAGTTTCCAAGGGGGAGTATGTTGCAATTGTTTTAGTTTTTCCATTTCTGCTCTTCTTTCACAAGTGGCCTATAAAATTCTGCAATGCCATTGCATCGTCCTCGTTCAGAGCTCTTTTGAAAACACAACCCTACTCTGATTTCTGACAAAACAACCTCTTGTAATTAGGAGTTTGTTATGACTGCTCCTGCAACCGGGCAGGGTTAGAGGAAGTACGTGTCAGCAATGACTCCTTGCATCCACCTGCCTTCACTTGTTGTGGACACCGACTGTAAGCTTTTAGGGGCAGGGACCATCGCTTTCTACAGTTGTACAAGGCTTTGGACTGTCAGTACTTCTGACCACAGCATTGATGATGTCCTCTGAGAGTGCCCGTTTTCAGAAGATTTAAATAACACATATTCTTCGCTTCAGTTTTTATGAGATTTTTAATGCTATGAGAAACAATGACATTTATTTTTCTGAAGTCTTTCCTCCTCAACTGCAAATAATACAAGTGCAAAAACATCAGGAGGATAATACCATCCACAGTTAGGGAAATGCAGTGTTGGATCTCTACACGTCCTTTGACTCCAACATAATGGAGTTAATTTAATAAACTGATAGATTTTGATAAATCATGGCCGTGTTGTGATGACCTGCTTCTTCGGTATTTGTTTCCTTGTTCTTTAGGCAGTTTCATTTCTGTGTGTGCAATCACAGCACCCTCTACTGCCTCTTGCTTAACCTGCAAAAGGACAGCGAATAACTGTAAACTCTAAAAATGACTTTTGGAGTGACTAGAGTCTCTGATTATGAAGTGTTGTTTTATATATGAAACAACACCCCCACCGTGAGAATGATAACGCAAGAATGTATTTCAGTTCTGTCTAGAATACAGTCCTGAGCTCCTAAATGAACAGTATGAATTCCTCAGGGGCTCAAGCACCTATCAGCCTGAGGGAAGTTTTTCCCTTTTAGCTGTATGTAAGGCATTATCTTCCCCTTCCGTTAGGTCCATGGAGGAAAAAGAAATCAACTTTCCTAGTGAGAAACATGAAGTGGCACTGGATCAAATGCTACTTCTGCGTGTTCCCAGATCAACTAACCTGGGCCTGACAGAAAACTCCCCCTTTCCAGAATCTGCCCCTCAGGAGATTCGAGTATTACGGGTGTGAAGTGCCCTCTCGCCCCGCCCAGATGCTGGTTTCCTCTTAGCTGTTTCTTGTACAAATCTAGGGGTCTTGTTCATTTAGTCTCACATCACACCCTCCGCCCTCTAAGCCTTTGGCCCGTCACACTCGCCAGGACCCTTCGCACCAGCCATTTCGGCACTTCACTGGAAACGATGGCCCGCTGCAGTTCTGTGTCTTCACGAGGAGCTAACGTGGCGGCTTGCGAGCTGTTCCCAGTGCCTGGGGCTGCTGAGGCACATGCGGGTTGAAACACCCACTCCAGCTAGCGGGAAGTAGGGAGCCAGGGCTGGTTTATGACCTCCCACCCCTGTGGTTTGTGCGGTGCCCAGGCAAGCGTCCCGCTTCTTGGCAGGCTGAGCGCAGCCCCCCGCGGGTGCACCGAGGCCTACTCGCAAGCCATCGTTCAGACCTCGAGTCCCGCCCGCTGGGTTACGGGAGGCCGCGGGGACACGGCCGCCCGGGTGCGGCAGCCCCGCGCCTGTCACGGTAACGCGGCGTTTCAGGAAGAGCTGAAATCTTGGCGCGGCTCCTCCAGGCTGCGTGCGCACCACTTGTCTGCCTGGGGAAAACCCCGCACTGCGGTCGTCACCGGACAGCCGCGGGGGAGGTGTAACGGGGGACGGGGGGGGTGTATAACGGCGGTGGCTGCAGCG
>NW_008824446.1:865839-904323 GCF_000699105.1 Pygoscelis adeliae
TGTGTGGTGGCCTCCAGGCAAGGATGGGGTCTCTTTCTCTTGCAGTTCCTGACAGAGCTTACCAGACTCTTTCAAAAGTGCAGAACTTCGGGGAGTGTTTTCATAACGCTGAAGAAATGTAAGTTTTAAGTCTGCTACTGGATTAAAGAGGCGTTCGTCGAAGTCAAACTTACCGTTGTTAGCGTGTATTTTAAAAGATACAGTTGTAATTCAGAGTATCTGAAAACAACAGTAATCGTATGGACAAATCAATCATCTTAGCTGCAGTACCAATAACCTTGAAGTAAGACTGTATTTCAAACTGCAGGAAATATTGGGACTTTAATTATTAAACAATAATCGGAAATCCTTAGAATTCTATAAAAGGAGAATTATAGCATTGCTTTTGTGTGTTTATGTTTCTCTGGTTTCTGGCGAGCTGGCACTACTTGAGAAGTCAAGTGTCCTAGGCTGCAGTCTGACATGCATTTAAAACATACTGCTGCTCAAGCAGGCAGTTCATACAGCGTGTCAGGGCAAGGATTTACATTTTTTTCCTGGCAGATGTAGTTTATGAAACAGATCCTTCTGGGGTTACAGAGTGTCGTGGTTTAACCCCAGTCGGCAGCTGAGCACCACGCAGCTGCTCGCTCACCCTCCCCCCACCCCGGTGGGATGGGGAAGCAGAGCAAAAGTAAGAAAACTCGTGGGTTCAGATAAGAACAAGTAATAAAATAATAATAATAAATTGTAACGGAGAGTAAAACAACAAGAGAAAGAGAAAAAAACAAAAGCCCAAGGAAAGGAGGAAAAAAAAAAAAGGAAGCGATGCCACTGCCTGCTGACCGATGCCCAGCCAGTCCCTGAGCAGCGGTCGCTGCGCCCCAGCCAACTCCCCCCAGCTTATATACTGAGCATGACGTCATATGGTATGGAATACCCCTTTGGCCAGTTTGGGTCAGCTGTCCTGGCTGCGCCCCCTCCCAGCTTCTTGTGCACTTCCCTCTCTGGCAGAGTATGGGAAGCTGGAAAGTCCTTGCCTTAGTATAAACACCACTTAGCAACAACTAAAACATCAGCGCGTTATCACATTATCCTTATGCTAAATCCAAAACACAGCACTGTACCAGGAAGAAAATCACTCTATCCCAGCCGAAACCAGGACACAGGAAGGGGTCTGTGAACAATTTGGCAGCAGTATCGGTTCAAATGGCCTTAAATTTCAAGGTGTTTTAAAGATCTCCTCATGAGCAATTTTTAACATCTCGTGTCAGGAGGCATGCAGTGATTTTAGTGAAATATGAATAAACATTCTCTGTCTTTCAATACAGATGATGGCCGAACAAAACCAGTCCCACGCAAAGGCCATGTAGAAAGTTTCGAACCAGCAGACAATAAGTGTCTTCTAAGAGCAACTGATGGAAAGAAGAAAATTAGCACAGTGGTAAGTGACAACTTTGGGTTAGAAAGATTAGTGGCTCTGCTTGTCTTTTATTTGATGCCCCATATTCTAAGTGAAATTTGTCTTTACATTAATTTCCTGAGAACTACCCTCTTAATTCCAGAGAAGCCATATGGTAGCTAAACACACAGCTGAAGCTGGGATGCTGAAGTGTTAAACTTATGTGAAGTTTTAAGGTTTACAGTCAGTGTTACAGATGGGACAGTAGTTTATAGTTTTGCTCTGTATGCTGGATTTTGCTTCAGAATGGTATTGCAGGACAGCGGAAAGGGACTCTGCCTGTTTTCAGCAACCTTGGCTGTTGTGTTTTGAGTCAGGTGAAATTGTTTGGAGGGAAGGGGGAAACTGCTTCTAGAGACACGGGCAGAAGGACACATACTGCAGGTTCCAGATCTGCCCTGAGGACAAACGATGTGGCTCCAAGGAGAAGGGTCCTGCACACCTACACTCAAGCCTCAGGTGACAAAGAGGTAGTTTCCTATAGACCTCAATGGAATTACTGGAGGTTCTTACAACCCAGGAAAGAACTGAATTTTCCCAGACCTTGAAACAGTAGGAAAGGGATCCTTGTGTCCTGACAAGAATGTGTGGGCATGGGTAGACTCCTCTAAGCCTTAATCTTGCTTAGCATACCTACTTTTTTCTTATTTACAGAGCTATTTGTATTTCAGGGAATGTTAACTAGAAGTGAAAACCTGATGTGTGTTTACTTTGAATGAGAGATGGGGAAAGGCTTTAGCTGACTAGCTCTCCTCTGTGATGTGACCCAAGGAAAAATGTTACTTTGAGCAATAGTTGAGAGAATCTGGGCTGCAATGTATTTTTATGGCCCTACAAGTAAATAAAACCTTCCTTAGAAAGTTTCTTCACATTCTTCCCATTTGAAAACACATGGATTTGGGACAAATGGCCTCCAGAGGATTTTGTTAAGTAAGGAGTGTTTTCAGTTTCCTAAATCAGTGAAGTCCTATGACATGTCAGTACAGCCTACCTACCACTGAATGTGATGAGTTGATCCAACTGCTGCTAAAAAGAGATGGTCACTGGTGGGTAAACACATACTGATACTTGGTTTGTAATAAAGCCAGTGTTTTCTTGGTTAACCTCCAGTATTACTTTTGTAGGTGAGCTCAAAGGAAGTAAATAAATTCCAGATGGTAAGTTTTATATGCCTCTTATGTTTCTTTTCTGTAGGTATTGGGGAGTGGTCAGTAGGAAGCACTGGACAGCTGTGAACGGGTTGATTCAGTGCTGAACTGGCATACAGATTAACCTTAGACTACCCATCTATCTGTGTTTGTTTAAAAAAAAAATAATCCCGTTCTATTTTATCTAACTTTCTGCATTGGTTTAGAAATAATAGTTTCCCAGTGTAGGGTGTAAGAGCATGATTCTCTAACGGAGAAAATGCATTAGCATTATGTAAAATGTTACCTCTAGTATATTGTCACTTAAGTATTTGTTCTTTTAATTTGTTCCAATTGTTGTTTCAGGCATATTCAAATTTGCTGAGAGCTAACATGGATGGCTTGAAGAAAAAAGACAAGAAAAGCAAAAACAAGAAGAGTAAAGCAACACAGTGATGGAACGGTGTCCTACCATCACTATAACAGACCTTACCCTTGTCCAAAGCAAAGTCCATTTCTTTTTGAGTTACCACTTGTCTTTGGCTTTCCTTCCAGCAGGATACTGTGATGGGATCAGTACTTTCGTTTAAACTGAGAGTGGAAGGTGCTATCTGTGGATTGTTGTATGGCAGGAGTATTTACAGGGTTATACTGAAATAGCTTTACACTCAGCTGCCAACTAGTTTTGTACTTATACTGCTGTTTATTTTGTATTATACAAGTGGGCAGCGTAAAACCTGTTTGGGGTGTAACATAGGGTGAAGAGAAATGTACTGTACCAGGAGCAAAGTAAGACTGGAGCAGGAGTCTAAGTGACAGATGTCCAGTTTTATAGATAAGCCTCAGTAGTACTAGGGAAAGTGGGTGCCAATATATTATCAGGAACAGCAGCTTTCCTGTTTCTGTCTTATTTTGAGGGACGTGTCTACATGATGTAGTGCAGATATCGTTAAGGCAGCCAGCACAGTGCTTGAGCCAGCTGTGCTGACCTTGGCTTAGGGTTGGGGGGAGGGCAGGACTCTGCATCATGTTCCCTTCAGACATGGCTTAAAAATGCTCATGTCACCTAAATTTTTTTTTTTTAAACTTTATCCTTCAGTATATTCAGGGATCTGAATTTCCCTCTATTTCACATCTTAAAGTAAAGTAGCTCCTTCATATGAGCAGATGTAAAGGGTAAATACTTAATTGTTCCTATTAAACACAATAAGAAATGGATTTGGTTGTAATGACTGGTGTGACTTGTCTTGGTGAATTGCTAGGAATAATATGGTTATCTGTGCCTGTAGGATTCTCCCCTGATGCTACTGTGTTGGCTGTTAAAACTTTCACAGTTCTCAGAAGTTCTTGGGTTCATCTTTAAAGTTACCTTTTTATATATTAACTTTGCACTCCTCTTTGCTACAAGAAAGGGGCAGAAAAAGTAAGTAGGTATTTCTTAATGCAATGAGCCTGCAGTGCTAAGGGCAACCACTTGAGTTAGTTAAAGAAACAGGAGTAAGCTGTTTAAACAGACGGTACCAGGTGGGGAGGAAGGGTAAACACTTTTCTGCGTATTCACTCCAGTATTGTAAGTAGTTTGATGTGAAATATAATGCATAGGTAACTGTAGCTTCAAGAAGATAATTATAAGATTCCCATCACTACTGTGACTTTCACTTCAAACAATCTGACAACCCCTGTGAAGAAAGCTAGTTCAAAACTTTGGTTATACCTCTGCACATGCAGGTTACTGTTTCTCTTGGAAGTCTTAGGTTTAGGTCCCAAACAAGTTTTTCCTGTATCAGGTCTTATTTCATCTCCCAGGAAACTGCTGCTTGATTTGAATGCAAAAGTACAGGCAGGACAAGCACAGGCAGCCAGGCTTGCAACAACTCTCTCAGCTTGAAATCTACCATCTCTTATATAGAAATTAAAACAGTACGTTTAAAAAAAACAACCAAGAACAACATACAACCACAAAAAGCTTGTAATACATGTTTCAAGAAGGCTCAGCAGCCAAACCTTTTATTACATAAAAACGCTTCTTCAAAAAAGTTTAAAACAGTTTGTTAGAGCTGAAGATAATTCATCCTCTCTAATCCTTGAACTGAGTTTCTGATTTCAGTACTACTGTTGCATGTTGACATAAAAGGCATGCTGAAACTATTTAAAAAAAAAGTTTTACACCTGCAGAGCTGATAATCTCTTTTGTGGCATAAGGGGCAAGATTACATGATAATACATATCTGTGGCTGTAGTCAGACTTGCTCCTTAATTGCTTATAAAACATTTATTTCCACTTTTTGACATAAATTTACAGGTTTATGTTACACATGAAATTCAATCTGGACATATAAAAAGGCATTAGTTGCCTGTCTTGCATTATACAGCTTTTTGAAATTCCTTTTGACAAAACACTGTTAGTAAAAGCATCCCATAAATGATGCTTTAAGCACTAAAACAAAACCTTGTATTCGTCCCGGTAACTGTACAGGATAAGTGCAGGAACCCTGCAGAGGGAAGGAAAAGAGAGAATTTTTAAACTTTGAAGCTGCAGGTTCGAAAGCTACAATACCTGTGGCAAATCTTAGCAATAAGCTAATGGCAAAGATGCAGTAGCAAAGCAGTAAGTTTTAGTTCCTTTGGCTGTGACTGCAGTTTTCCCCTTCATTCTCTTTCCATTTATCTAGCCTGTTCAGTTTCCATTCAGTGGCCTGAAGGCTTATGGCTAAGCAGTGTTCTGTGCACAGGCATCAAATGGGAAAGGAAGACTTCATCAGGCACTGCATTACATTCACACCCAACATTGTATGGAATATTATTTGTATGTAGTAATTGGGTTCTGTTGCTCACATCCTTGCAAGCCACAGGAAGAAAAAAATGTTTCACTTGATACTTAGTTGCCTTAGTAAACATTAGCAAAGCTGCGCGAATTTTGGTGCTTCTCTAAGAAAAAGGAATCGGTCAATTTTTAGTCTCATTTAAAGGTTAAGTAGTACCTTCAAGCTGAACGTAGGTTTAAGAAAATGTATTATAAATGAAACCCACAATAGGACATAAATACCCAGGTCTCACTTAACTGTATCAGTGCATGCAACAGTTGAAAATTTGAGGCTTAAAACTGGATGTGCCCAGACTATCTGTTTCAGCCTTGCTGGCATCCAACAAGGAGACTACGAGTTGAACATAAATGGTTTTATGCTTAGAAAGCAGAAACAGGCTTTACTGTACATGTTTGGAGAGCATGCATCGTGTTTGCTTAAAGCTGGGCAGTCTGTCAGCTGTGCCAGATTCCCATTGTATTCCTTCAAAGCAGGAGGAATTAAATGTGCTCATGAGTTTTAAAAGGCAAGCTGAGTCCCTCCCATGAGAAAAAAGTGTTACTATGTAGTAGAATAGCAGTGTAGCTGAATGTATATAGTTGTTTGCTATTCAGTTTTATGAGCAAAGCAGCAAATGTGAGAACAGTGGGAATACGTTTTAGAATTTCTTGAAAAAACTTGTAAAAATGAAGAATTTACATGGCCAAGAATTTACATTTTACCACAAGCGAGGATTAGATGACCAGTAAACTCTTCCCATAGTACTCAAGGAACTATACGCATTTCCTGAATGATTCTTTTTTTCTCAGGGAGAGGGAAAAGGGAGGACAAATTAAGAGCAGCTTATTTAGTAAAGTTTGAATGCAGAAATAATGGAGATTTTTATGTACCTGTAAGAGCTTAACAAATTTACCTCTTTTCCATTTTGATACTGTAAATTTCATCACAAATTGCTTGTAAGTATGAACATCTCTGTTTTGGCCATCGTGACATCAGTTGTCTCACAGTAGCATCAAAGGCTTGTCTGTCTCCATCAAACTAAGAAAAAAAATTGACAAGGAACTATGATACAGTCTTACATTCTCACGAAGGAAATACTTCTCCAGATAGGATTCAGTCTTCTGAACATTGTGTAACGTCAATGCTCCTTAATTAAACAGGTTTCAAATAAAATTCATATAAACAACAGGTGCAACTTGGTTTTTTAAAATTTTAAGAAAATGTATTAAGAATTCAGTGATCAGTTTCTTGACACAGATAGTTTAGCGATAAAAAGGCATAAGCAATGAAAAGGGCTCTATCAATTTCGCAATGCTGGATAGAATATGAGAACTGTGGTGTAAGGGTGGTCAAAAGTGAATGATGCAAGCTGATCATGTGCGTTTTGTTGTTTTGGTTTTTTTTTTTTTTTTTTAAAGTAAAAGGTGATAAACTATCTCCATGATTTGGATAGACTGAATGAACTAAGTATTTTGAAAAGATTTTCAAATGTTTCACTGGGGTTTGATTACCAGACAAGCATTGCTTCATAGTAGCAGATGAAAGGTATGGAAGTACTACATCCACTTCAGGCAGGATGCCATTCTTGAGTTTGCTTTTTTAGGGGGGGGGGAGGCATCCATCTCTCCAGTAAGAACTTCTGACTTTAAAGCTACTGCTGTCATTGAAGGAAAGAAAAGAGCTTTGTCTTTGGTGGGTTCCCCCCCCCCTCATCGAGCAGTTTCTGAGTTGTTAAAGGTGTCAATATAATACTTATACATCCCCTTTTTCTCTTGGCTTCACTAAGAGATGTTTCAACTACTGTACTTGAAACAACTGCCTCTGTACTTTGGGTCCTCCTTCATTAACAGCTTCAAGAAACACCTTTGTGAAACTGCTATTAACGCTTACTGGTTTCTGAAAATGAGCAGTAAGACTTAATTTCCATTAACTATTCTTGGGGAAAAAACCCAGAGCTTTGGATTAGGACTCCCTGATGGTGTCTTCTGTAACTTGGGCGTTTGACAAAAAGATTTTTCTAGCCTCAGTCAAGCTCCTTGGGTAAAAAAATCCTTTCAAGTTTTAAAACCTAATTCAAACTCCTTGAAGGAGAAAAAATACAATGAGTGAATTTTACATTCCATTTCATTAGGAACAGAATTTATCATCTATTGTTCAATCAGAGTTTTAATGACAATACTTAATTGCTTACCTCTAATGATAAGAAGTGTATCGCAATTGCTTTTGGCAGATCTACCTGTAAAAATCAAGAAATCAATACTTAACAGTTCTTCTGTTATCAGTTTGCCAACTAGACATTAGCTATACTGAAGGGAGTCAGATTTTTTGATTTCCAAAGAAGCACTTGTGCTGATAGAACTGGGAATTTACAAAGGTTTTAAGCATTTTAAACAAACTGTCCATGACAGATTCCATTATGGAAAGTTCCAAATAGGAATAGGCAAATAGGCAGTATGTTTTCTGAAAGGCATATACCATTTTAAAGTCCTTTGTGACATGGTCAGCAAAGTCTAAAAGCTATACACAAACAAAAGCTATGTAAGAGCAAATCTAGCAGGAACAAGTTATTAAATCTACCACAGTAGTTAGCATAAGTACAGCTTAAGAATTTACAACTAAATACTTGTTAAATTTTGTTCTATGCAACTGTCCAATACACACAATTTGAGATAATTTTTGAGTATTAAAAAAAACATGCCATGGGTCATATTTAACCAGAAGTTTGGTTCATTTGGTTCTCTCTCAAGTGAGAAGTGAGGCTATTGGCAGTAGTTTCTTCCAGATAGCAACTGCATCATCCAATTAAATTAAGAATTTGAAATTAATTCAGGCTTCTGCCACATACTTACTGCTAAAATCTCAATCTCACTTGTTTTCTGTTGCAGGCTAGAAATGAATGTCTGAAGTCTTGTTTGCACCTGGTAACAAGAGATGGGCAAAAGTAAAATACACTGCTTCTGTGACACAGGCTGGGAACACTTATTTTCTGTTTCCTAGATGATGAGAACAGAAGAGGCTGCTTCTAACACAAGATGTAGATCAACATCACATTTAAACTAAAATTCACATTTAATATCATTTCCGGTAACAATTCCACAATAATCCTTGATGAGTAGACAGGAAGGAGACTGGGGTGGGGCTGAGCCACTCTTGCAGCAATGGTAAAGACTTGGTAATACTGGTACTGGACTAAAGCAGATAGAACTGCACGTTACAGTGTGAATTCTCGCATACATAGTAAAAACTGCCTTTCTGTTTCTGGGCGTTAGGTAACTTTTCAGAGGAATGTAAGAACCTGTGACTGGATACAGTGAATCATCTCTAGCTGAAGAAGGATGACTGATATGAAAGCCAAACCAAAGTATGGGTCACACCTTGTAACACTTTTTTCCAGAGCAAGCTAGTAATCCTGCCAAGGTAGCACTTTACAAATGCAGTTGCAGCCTTGCACTAGGTTGTCTTTTGTACACCTTGGAAAGATGCTGTTGTCCATTAAAAACCTGAAAACAGCAAGTCTGTTTAGCTCAAAGCTCAGAGAATAACATCCACTTCTTTATTTGGGTTCTGAGAACTATTTATAGGGGGGATTTTTTAATAAAAAATAGTTCTCCCCCCCTAGAGAACTATTTTATAGGGGGGATTGAACACCCAAATTTGGACTGAAAAGGGGATAAGATTACAGTTCCGTTTTACCATGTACTCTAAATATCTTGAAGCCAATAATCCTAAATAAGTAAACGCTGACATTTGTTTCTAGCATCATTTAGTCTTTTCTACGTTATTATAATACCACATTTTAGGCAGGGTTGTTTTTTTTTTTTCCTTTAAATCTGCAATTTTTTCTTAGGCCTTTAGTTTGAGACAACATAATGAAATACACAGAGCATCTGTTACAAACATACTACAAATGAGAAGTATGCTGGAACTTGCACCTTTAACACACTTCAGCATTTATTAAAAAAAAAAAAAAAAGGAAAATTCCAGAACCATGGTTCCTACTAAAATAAGATTGCTAATATGTATGTACAATAATGGCTGAGCCACAATGTCACAGATAATCCCCAGGATCCAAAATGTTAAAAAAGGTGGTCTTTGCCTTCAACCTTTTGTGTTGTTCATAGTCTATTCTTATGAATAAAGAACAAACAGGATGTATTCGTGTAAGTTAGGTAATAGTGAAAATATGAATTCTACCATTGGTTAACTTTTAAGGCTCACTTCTTAATACTTTTGATGTGTGTGTACCTGAATTTCTTGACGACGCCTGGCACTGGCAGATAATTTTTCAGGAGCTATAACACTAACATTAGGCACTACAAGAGTTCCATGTGATTCAAATACACCTAAAATGCAAACATGTAGTTTTAGATTATATTCTTTCTTTATACAAGAAGTAGCAAGAAACAGAAAAATTCACAAATATTAATAAGCTATGTATAGTATAGGGTTTGAAAAGCTGCTAAACCGCCCCCCCCCCCCGAAGTCAGTCAAGTAGATAGGATAGTGAAACGCAGGCATGTAAATTCTCAAATGCTCACTTATGACTTTAAAGGACTGGTTGGTAAGACTAAGAAATTTGGTATTGTACATCAGTGTTCCCTGAGACTAATAAAAGGTTCCAAATGGCTTGCAGAATTTTACAGAGGAACGTAGCATACCCAGTATGAAAAAAAAGAAAAGCTATTACAAGTATGAGGCAACTATTTAATGCTCTGTCCCATAGCAGACTCAATGACAAAAAACAATAAACCCCAGGCCCCAGCTCCCCCAGTCAACAGTAACTGAAATTTGAAATGGCTTACTCTGAAATCCAAATTGCTACTTCTGGTAATCTCCCCCCCCCGCCCCCCCCCAAGTTAAGCATGGCCACCTCTCTCCCTCACTGTTATGCAAGGCACGCAGGAGTGTTTCCTTAAAAACAACAATCACCACCACCGCCACACACTGTATCAGTACTTAATAAAATAATTATAAAAAATCCCAAACTTTATCCACACAAGTACTTAATATTATTCTTTATATACAAACTTCTATTATCAGACTAAGGAGTGCAAATCTGTAGCTAGAAATGTAAAGGCATTTTCATTTGAAGAAAAAAAAAAATCTTAATAGAACAGTAGGTCAATGTACTTGGGTCTCAACACTGTAACAATCACAGGTCATGTCATTTTTCATCATGATGACATTTACTTTCTCCTCAGCTAGGAAGTGTTCATGCTTTTTGGCTTTTCCCCCCTCCTGAACCACTGCATCAATGAATGCTTATATGGGGAATATTCTGTCTGTTGGTCTGAGTACTTATGTTGTCAGTTTGGAGAAAATTTCAGTTTTAGATCACTTGGAACAACATCTGAGATTAGGAGAAAGTGTCTCTAACCAGAGGCACTGCTAGAAAACATTTTCTTGCTCTGACTTTGGTAATACTTTTAAAATTTATGTTCCAGCAGTATTTTCTTATAAAACTGTTTTTAAGCAGAAAGAGAAACAGTTTGTATGTTCTATAACTAGAGACTAAATACCTGAAATATTAGTAAATGATCCCTTTTGATTTGGTACTGAAAGATTATCTGAAGTTTCTCTAAAAATAAACAAAGACAGGGAAACAAATTTACAATAACGAAGAAATACTGTAATAAGACATGGTTTCAGATCATCATACAAAGATACTTAATTTCATTCCAACAGATAAAGAAATTTATAGATACTTCCCAGCATGTATCTGCAGATTAAATTCTACTCTGGAACAGACAGGAAATCATACAAAATTACATTACAAAATCAGATCTAGAATTGATCTTTATGCTTTCTATGGATACAAAAAAAAGTGCTCCCCATCATGCAAGTGATTTAGATCCTAATACTAGAATATATTATGAGAATATTCTCTCTAAATGATTAATTTAATCTACAACTTCTTACAGGTTTCTGTGAGATAATACTAAAGTATCAAAGTAATATTTACACTTAAGATCACACATATTCAAAGAAGCTTTTGATAATTAGTTTGAATCCCCTTACTTTCCACATTCAGGACTCATTAACAAAGAATTTTGCCAGTATTATTACAATCATCGTTATTGCATTTCTCTGTTTAGTATTAGCAAATAGGGGTTTTTCTATATTCTGTTCTCAGGATCTAGAAATAAGGTAACTTCTAGAAAGAATGATTTTCTTTCACAGCTTCTAACAGATCCTGTAGATCTGTCACAAAACACATGAGAAGCAGGTTTAGTTGTGAAGTTAAATGCCAAGACTGGCTGAGGCCAGAAAAAGAATGAAGAGGTGGGTATCAGGAGACGTCAACCACCTGCACAAACTACTGATCAAGTTAAGCATTTTCTAGCTTAACGATTTCCTTTACTGTTAAGTCTATTCAGAAATACTATGGATCTCAAATCTGTTAGTTCCTGAATTCTAGTTTGCGTGACTAAACCATGTCTGTTCCTGCTGCCAGTACATACATACATGTATGTACACACATGTAATATACATAGATATGTGTGTAATTATATATCTACAAAGGGATATGTGTGAATGACAGCTGTACTGCTTATGCACACAGGTGTGACCGTAGCCTCTCCTGTGATTTCCGTACTAACTTCTACTGGTGACAATAAACAGTAATTTCAACAAAGAAAGGATGATGGGGTGTTGCTGTGTGTGTACCCTGAATCTTTGCCAGGTGTTACTTTCACTTGTGCCAGCCAAAGCACAAAGGTGTGCTACAATTACACCTTCATTTTTACCGTATCAACACTGCCTCAGAATGAAAGGGATTTGCTGCTTTACTTCTTTGATTACACAGTACATGAATGTAACGGACTTCTGGTCAGTAACAGGTTTGTACGGCAGGAGTGCCTGCAAGTCCAATACTGGTGTTCTAGTAGTATTTGAGCTGGATAACCACATGGCCTTTAATTTATGAAGCACTATGGATGTTTGAACGTAGCAGCAGCTAGGGAAATCAGTCTCTTTAGTCTCAATAGAATTCTATAACCAAGCCTTTCGCTTTCTTTTCCCCTCAAAAGGAATTCAGCAAAGTTCTTTATCAAGTAAAATCGTTTAACTGAGCATATCTTAAAATTATTTCATGAAAACAAACCTACATTCACTTCTGATTTTGACTATTCACGTTGACATGTTATGCTACTTACCTACTACATCTTTCGTCACAGATTTTAGTTTTCAGCTTCTGGATCAGGTGATCTACTAAGTCAGATTCTAAAATCCTTTTCTCCGTCTGTCTGTCTTTCTCAAAGGATTTCACCTATGATGTAGTTCAGTGGTTCTTAAGATTGTTGATTCTTAAAATAGCATATGAATAAACTTATCAAATTTAATCAAAACCAAACTGGATTATTCACCCGTTAAAGGTGAAGCAGTCAAAGGTAGAAAGCTATCATCATTACCAATCAATCACTGCCAATTAAATCTTTGATTGTTTTTTTTTTTTCCCAACCAACTAATTTCCTCTGCATTCCCAAAGCTTAAATTAGCTTGGCTACTTGTATTTAACATGTGCTAATTAATTTTTTAACAGAATGATTTGTAAGTGCAAATACCACATTAATAATAGCATATTTGGTTTTGGGCTTTTTTTTTTTTTTTTTTAGTTAAGGAATTATGTTAGAATAAGGCTTACCTTCCAGTTTGCAAGATTTAGACTCAAACATTCAAAACTTAGAATATCTGCTCCATCTTTACGGGGAAGAGATTAATCAGTAACACCACCATTCACCTCATTAGCATGTTCTTTGTTGGTTTTGCTTCAATAAAGCCATATTTAAAAGAATGCTCTGTAATAGTCTTGTGGAAGACATTGATATATAGCATTCTCATCATCAAAATCTACTAGTTCATACAGTCATTTGCTATCTCTGTTACAATGACAAGGAGAGTGAATAACAAGTGAAAAATATTTTAGTAATGCACATTGACTAGGTAACATGCTCATGCTGGATGCTGTCAAATGGTTACTTTTTTCTTTTTTTCAGTCAAAGAATAAATCTTTATTCAGGAATAATGATCCAGAATCAAGAATATTTTAAAACTTTTAACTTCTAAAAAGGTACCAGAACCACAGGCTGCAGAGCACAGAAGGCGGTAATTCATGTTGTGACACAGTCCAGTCTTTCCCTCTTAACCTTAGCTTACAGAGATGAGGAGTGTGGTTCAGACTCTGCCTGTTTGAACTACATGGATTTTTTTAGATTTACATTTTAGTTATATTTGTTTTGTAATATGGAAAGCTGCCAACTGAAAGATCACTGAGTCAACTAATTCATTTTGTAGTTCAAAGAAATCAGAGACAACAGAAACCTTTTTCCACATAAAGACACCGATGACTCGAAGTCAAGCAATGTTTGCACTAATTTTTGGACTTCCCTAGAGGAAAGGAGGTCTGTGAATAACACTGTTACGGAGGGATAAAAAGCAGGCTTCTTCAGCTACTACTTGGCAACTGAAAGTGTATTTACTTGAATTCCATCTACTTAAAATACTTTATTGAAAATAATAATGATCGTAAAAAAAAAAAAAAAAAGAAATGTAGAACAACAGATTATAAATCTGAAACACCATCAAGCATCCTCTGGTCCACACTTACCTTCACATGACTTCCTTCTTTACCTGACACAAGAGCCACATATGTAATCCCAGAGCATCTGCAATATTCCTGCAGTTCTTCCTGGGACTAAAATGGGAAGAAGGGAAAGGGGAATGGGACAGAAATTTGACAGATTATAAAATGATCACTTAAGTAATCAAAGTCTCCTGTCCTTAATTAAAAAATAACTCTGTATGCAGCGGTTACACTGATTATATAAGTTTCTGAGAGAGGAAAGCTTTATTAACAAGTCCAGGAGGTGAAACATCATTATGCATGTATTTATCCACCTAATGCTCCTTAAAAACTGAAATCTGTCTAAGTCTACACTAGACAGAGAGAATGCCTAGGCCCTGCAGTCCTGGTTCCCACATGGAAGGGCCAGCTGGATCTAGAAGTGCAGGGTCTAGATAACTGTAAAAATGTGCATAAAAACTGATGTGTAACGTCAATCAAACAGTTACCACCCCACTGCCTGCAACTTCTAGTAATAGCTCAGTCCTGCATGACTGGTACTCTGTCATGAAAGCTGACCTCAGCTGGGTTTCATGTAAACCTGAGGCTGACTTACATCATTCTCAGTGCTGAGCTTACCGAAGGGCTTGCTATGCTGACTTAGCAGTGGGTTGCAGGACAGCATTAGACAGAGGCAAGAACTACCCAAATCTTCATTCCTTAAGAATTGCAAAAAGAAGAGAACCCAGGGTGATCATAGGAAAAGCATAATCTGGATTTTTTTCAATTCTGAGGGATTGAAACCATCAGAAATGTTATGACAAAAGACTACAAAAAAGTCAGGCAATTAAGTGAGTGAGCTCAAAACTGTCTGCTTTGCAGCACGTGACTCAGAATGGGCAACTGCACAGTGTTTCTTTTGTTAGTCACCAACTGGCATACTTGAAGGTGAACCAGACTCATAATCCTCAGGTAACTGCCACCACTATTAAAAAGGACTTCAGCATTGCCATGTAGCTCACTACTCCAGTGAGGCAGTAGTGGCTAAAGGTCTGCTTGGTTTCAGTTGGAGAAAAAAGGGCACAATTCAGCTTGCCACTTTCTCTCCCTTCTGCCATACATCTCTCCAGGGACCACATGGGGACCCCATAGCATATCTAGTAGCTCAGTTTACTAAACTGTTTTTCTAACAGTAGAATGACGTCAATATTCCCTCTGTACCTGATAGTCTTCAGCCATCTGGATATATTTAAGAGTTGATGCTACTGTTCTGTTCTGTTCCAGACATGCACTTTCAGGGCATCCCCAATTCAGGGATGCTATTTGCAGCCCTCCTTGAAAGGAAAATTTATTGCCTTCACTGGTACAAAATATACTTCTGCTTTGAAGCATCCTCACTTCACTTAATTGGAGCTAACTGGCCTCATTTTAAATTCATTATGCTTCTTTCCCCCTTGACTTCACTAGGCCTTGGACTCCACACTTGGTGTATAATTCGGGAAGGTCACTTAATTCCTCTGTGCTCTGAGGAGCGCATAAAGATCCTCCATCACACTTTTAAACATGCTGGGAGGTAGAGAGGAAGAATGCTGCAAGGCCAGTGAGACTTTCTTAACATTATTGTATCTGAATAGCACCCTACATGCTCAGTTTTATGAGTATGTAACTCAATAAAAACTAGAAAAAATTTGAAAAAGGATGGTCTCAAGCTTCACTAATCTTAGAGAACAACAATATAGTTAACACACGGAGATAGAGATTCTACCTGGGACCAGTCATACATTATTTCGGCTGGAATTCCTGCAGTCCAGAGTTTCTGAACAATATTGATAGCTCTAGCCATTGACATCTGACCAACGCTTACAACCAGCAGGTCACACGAGCTGACAGAAACCTGAAGGGAAAGTAAAAACAAGGGGAACAATATTAGCCACAAGATCACCTTTTCCCCTTCGTAAGGTAGTTAAAGTAACAAAGAAGGATAAATACACTAATGTTTTTCAAAATGCATCAAGCTGAAAAAAAGGGGTTAGATCCACCTGTTTTTAGAACCACAATCTACCTAAGCATGTTTGAAAGTCACTGAAGCTTAATCTTGGATGAAAAGCATCTGCACAACCTCAGCTTGCAAAATATCCTAGCCTATTCTGTTCTTTCCTTGCCACTCTGCTTAGCAATTTTAATTTATTCTTACAAAGAAAAGTTAATAAAATACACATTCCACAACCAAGTGAAATTGTGTGACGCTGTACAAAGCAGTCCATTTTCTTAAGTTTCTCTCCATCTCCACCTTCTATACTTTTATAACAGAAGAAGTGGTAGGGGCGAAGTAACACTTATTAGCTAAAATATACAGTTGTACTCTTCCATCTGAAACAATGCACAGGCTGAGATAAATGTCCCATTTAAATTAAAAATAAAAGGGTATAAAGTCTGAAGATCCTCTCTTCCCCTAATTCTTATTTTACTAAATAATTCTATGTAGAGAAACACAGAAGAAAACAGGTCATCTTGATGTTTGCTCTCTGTTTCAGTATGGTATTATTTTGGAACACATCTGAACATCTTATTTTTTGCCCATCTGTGGCTACAATTAGGTTAACTGAACTGTCAGGAGTAAAACAAACAAACAAAACTCCCCACCTCCCAGAAAAGAGACTTACAGAATCCTCCACACTGGAAACAGCAGCAGTTATTTTATCTATAGCTATGCTGACTCCAACAGCTGAAGGAACTGGTCCTACCGTCTGTGGCCCTCTAAATTGGGGAATCTCAAAACAAGACAAAAACAAAATGGAAGACCCAAACTGTTATCTTTGCAAAGTGTTAAAAAGGTTTTTAATTTTTTCATTGTTTTTTTAAAAAAAAAAATCTAAATTCATTAAAAGAGGTGAGCACATACCAGATGATCGTATCTGCCCCCTGCAGCAAGGATTTCAGGCACAGTTCTTTGTCTTCTTTTGATGTATGCTATAAACTGAAAGATAATACCATTGTGCTGCTGTATTTTGTAAACTAGTCCCAGATTTATAGAAACCTGTAAAATAAAAATGAATATGTGTGCAAGACCCTTACCAATATGACCAGTTAATATAATTAATTTCCCATTAGCAGTATAGATTGAAAACACTGTTCTCATGTAAGGAACACATATGGAAACACTCCTTATCTCCAAAAATTTAAAATGCAATTAAAAATAAGGAAATGATGCTTTAATCTTAAAGCAGCCCAAAAGACCTATAGCACAAAACCCAAACAGCAAGCCTCAAGGAAGGTGGAGGACAGGAGGCCTTTAGTAGTCATCAGCTTTTTGTATTTTTAAAATATTTATAGTTTGTTTCAAAATTTAAAAAAATCCTTTATGTTCTAGGTAATGTCTTCAATCTTGGTTGGGGGGGGGGGGTTTGAAGTCTGCATGTCATTAGATAGAAATTAAGCCAGAGACTTCTGACTGGAAGAGGTCTTATTCTTAAAATGCGTTTGTTTGTTTTTTTTAAATAAAACAACCAACCAACCAACCAACCAACGCCAGTATTATTACTTGCCATCAAAAGACACTGATGTGTTTTTTCTACTCCAAAATATCATTACTTTGTTTCCTGGCTAATTACAAGGCCCAGCAGCCTATAAATCCATTAACTTATCAGCAGAGTATTTTACAAACCTGAAGTTTTATTCCAAGTTGCTTTAGCAGACCAATGATTTCCTCTAAATCCTTCATGCCATGCTTCAACAGCTGAGTGACACCTGGCTTTTGTTTTATCATTGTGTTTAAAAATGGAAATACATTACTTGCTTCTCCCTTCTGCTCAATGAATCTGTAGAGTCGAGAAAGCTAAGAACAAAAATCAAATAAAAGACATAGGTAGCACCACTGACAGTGCTCATAATAGGTCACATCTAAAAAAATGAAAAATATTTGACTTGGTGTGAGTAAAATATCTGCCTTTTTTGCTTGTTTTGCCCAGCAGCCTGTTTTTACCTAGTGAGTTGAGGAAAGGAATGGACAGGCACAAGTCTCATCAGGGTGTCCAGAAGTTAACCTCAACTCTTTATGCACATTCATCAAGATTTGCAGACAATATTTTTTTTTAAAGTTTCTGTCAGTTTCCTTTACTAAATACCACTGTACAGTATTCTGTTTACCTTTTAATTGTTTCCACAGTCTGAAAAACATGTTTAAAAGAAGAAGGAAGCTTGGACAGTTGCAATACCGACTTCCGGAGAGAACAGAGAACAAAATCAGACCACTTCCAAAGACACTGGTCTATTTTGAACAGCAGATGTTACAGTTGGTTGTTTTTTTTTTTTCCTCTCCTTACTCTGGTTGATTAAATTGCAAAGTAAATAAAATATTACTGACTTATGGCAAGTTACAGGGAAATTAACACTGAATTAAAATTACTTACATTATTTGATGTGAGAGAAAGATTACAGAATTTGGCTTCTACTTCTCTTTTAGTTAGCTTTTCAGTCTGCAAGAGAAACAGATTCAAAGGTATTCAACAACTGAGTTACCAAAAAAAAAAAAATTACTATTGCTGAGAAGAATTAAAATACAACTTTCCAATATCTTTAATTAAAGGTTGCACTTACAAACTGCAATAATACTGTGAAAAAACAAAAACAATGAATAACATTTTCCAGCAATCTTGTAGTGAGGCTATATTCGGCTTGGTTTCAAGAAGCAACAAGAAGTATAAAAATACCAACTTTGTTGAAAAGCACTTCTACATAAATACTGAAATGCTTATCTAAATTAATAAACAAAAAAAAGAATAAAATGAAAGGAAATAAAAAAGGCACTTTGTTGGGATTTAAACACTACCTTAATTATTCAAATTAATTTAATCTATTTTCTGTACTTATAAGGTAGAAGAGACTAACATGATATCAAGATACATTTTAAAGTTTTTATTGAATAGTCTACCAGATCTTAATTATAAAGGTAATTCTCTCATACACATTTCAAAATCACCTTAAAACATCCCAATCCAGAAGTAACAGAAAAGTAATTAATCTAAGTTTACAGCCCAAAGATAGCCAGCCTTTTTATATATCAACAGGATATTCCTTGTTACTCTGGCAATGGTACTCATTTTTAGAAATGGCTCCACGAAGTAAGATACTCTACAGCGATGATTACAGAAATTAGATTAATAACTAATATCTTACCACAGCATCATACAGAATGATGTAGACTTGATTGAGTTTATCCTCTGGTATCCCACAGTACAAAAGTATAGCTTTCAGTAAGGCAGTGTGGTTCAAGTAGATACTGTAATTTCTTTCCTAATGAAGGGTAAAGAAAAAAGGAAGAAAGAAAGAGAAAAGTTTTACTTGCATTCCATTTTGCTTAAAAAAAGAGGTTTCCTAAACTTTAATAATAGTTCAAAACTAACTTCAGACCTCTCCTTCCACCACCCTACCTTCCATCTATAACTAAAGAATGGCAAGGCTTGTCCCATTCTACAATAATCACTTGCCTGACAGAAGACAGATGTTATTTCAGTGGCACTGTAAGGATTCAATTAATATTTCCTTTGCACACAAACCTATGCTTCATTTTAAGTTTACCTATGAAACATATTTTTGATTTAAATGACAGTGTTCTGTAACTAACTATCGATAAAATGTGAAAACAGTTCTGTACTTGTTAGGGTTAAAGGAACTATCCTTTTTAAACACATTAGACTAAATATTTACTTAGATTAAAATTTTAGGATGGAAAAGACAGCAAAGGGGATGATTAGAGAATCTACCTGTAGCACTGAAAACTCTTGAATGATTTCTGAAATGGCATAAATTGTTTCTGCTATAGGCAAAAAGCTATTTCCAGTAGATGTAATGATGTCAAATGCACATTCTAGGAGTTCTTTGGGATGACAGCGGTCTAACTTCCGAGGTCTGAAAACTCGTTCTATACAGTATCTAACAGAAACATTGAAAAAAGAATCAGCATCTTCAGTGGTCACTGTCATAAAGCATGGCATCTGCGCAAAACGTCATGTCTATGCCCCTTACCTTTTCAAGTTTGATATGTTATTTCTAGCTACAAATCTTGCAAAAGGAATCTGAAAAACAGAATACATGAAAATTGTTGAAATAAAACATTCAGTCTGACTAGGCTCTGAAACTGGAGATGAATTACTACCATGCAGTTACACTTGTACTCTCACGTGTAATAATACCTTAAATATTTGCCATAGCCAAGTAGTATTAATCCAATCATCCTTGCTGCAAGTTTTAAATAAAAACATCCCCCCCCCCCCAAGTTCCTAGAAGAGCTTAGAGGGACACAAGGACATTTCTTAATTACCCTAATGCATGCAAAATGCATCATAAATTGACTATGAGCATATTAAAGTGTACAAGCAGGTATTTTGCTGTTTACATAAAGATATAAAGGAGTATTTTTTAAGTAGTCTTTGGTCAGCACATTTTCCAAAACAAGTAATTCCAAAAGAAAGATTGATTTTGTAGATCCTGCACAAATCCTTAACTGTGAATCATATTGTATAGCTTGATGTTATAAATGCAAAGGAAGGGTGAGTCAAACTGACCTTAAATTAATGAAATGGAATATGAAAAGTCAGGTTCTTTAACCGTCAATAAGAAGCAAAAAATATAAACTTAGAGCATTTAGGTGTTAATTTAAGTGCAAGGTAATTAATTAGGCCAACACTGCGTATAAGTGGGTATTACTGATAGAGGAATCCCAGACAATAAAATTTGAACTGCGCAAACAGCAATTCCTCTCAAGAGTACAGTGATCCTTGACAACGTCTGTTTGAGGAAGATAAAACTCGACAGACTGTTACCCATGTTCTCTATAAAGACATATAAATAAGAAAGGGATGGGAATATTAGAATTTTCACTGGCCATTGGAAAAGTCGTTTCTCTTATATATGTAAGAAAAAAAAAACACAAAAGAAATAAACGAGCAGCGACATCTATCACATTTATAATATGGCATTATTTTCATCTGTGTTTAAAAAAAAAAAGAAGAAAAAAGAAAAAAAAAAAAGTCTATTTCTTCTCTACGTGGCCAGGGCTCCAGCTGTCAAGACCGGGAGTACAGCATTAAGGAATACAGGAACAGACACCGAAAGATACACTACGTCAGCAGTCAGAAGAAGCATAAGCCTAAACCAAATTTGTGACTAGTGAATCAAAGGTATCTACAAACACCACAGCACTCTTCAAACCCAGCTTTGCCTGCAGAGATGATACTACTTACTCTGAGGTCATAAGGAAGCATTACCAGCATCCCACTGTGATCCATGAAATATGAAGCTTCATTATGTTCATATAGTTTTTTATTTCTGGGCATTAGCAGTGGAGTATGCAGCTTGATGGCTCCTGCACAAAACCAGCAAAATACTATTATCTGCCATTTCAGAAGTAACATCTGCTCTTTACAAGCTCATGAACACCCTTGCAGGGCGTGATAATCTCAACCAATACCTTTTAAAAATTACATTATTTTAAGTGTCCTTAATAGACTTTCCTCTTCCACTGTTTAAAGAAAGCCATCAAACAAACTTTGATGTCCTATCTTGCATGCTTCTTGCGCTCAGCAGGCAGCCCACAGAGAAACAGAGGAGAACTGCCAATTCCACAGCCCCAGCAGAATCCTTACCTTGCCCTCCCTCTTTAAACACCACCTTTCACAAAAGCATATGTACGAAACAGATGAGAAACTCTACAGATACCAGTAGTACTGTTTTGGTCTAGAGGCACTTCCACAGAGAACAAATATTGTTCAGACATGTTGCATTCTGTGTCTCAAAAACGTACTAGAAATGTTTATAGTTCACTTTAAAACCTCATAAATACCTTTTTTTCTGGCTATATTTTGCAACCATCTATCTGTATGAACCCAATCTTCATTGAAGCCTTACTATTAATATCACTAATCATGAAAAATACTTTCCTGTTTTAAATTATCTACCCATTTTCAAACAGCTATTTTATTATAGAAGCTTTACTCACATCTTCAATTAGATTTCAACATAAACATTAGGGGGGGAAAAAAAAGCCCCAAATACAAGGAAATGCTTCTAACCATTACAGACGGCAGATACAACCTAATGGAAGAAATATATATCCAACCCCCCCCAGTTTTCTTCCAAAAGAATGAAAACATTTCAATCTATAAAATGCTGACCAACATTTTCCAAAGTCTGCCAAGCTTTAAACTGGGGATGTGGGGGGGATAAAACTACCTTCTCCTTACTTGACTTCGCGTTTCTCAGTTTCTCATTCTTTTGTATTGCCAAACCCTGATTGCGGTTAATCAGATTATGATATATTACAAAATCTCCCAGTTTCTATTTTAAAATTCTCTATTTTTATATGAAATAGTATTATGAATGCCTATAAAAATACAATTTGTAACATTTCAAATGTGACAGTGTGTGCATAAGTTTTCTTCCTCTCTTAAAAACTAATTTTAAGCAAATACTAATGACTGGATAGAGTCCTGGAAAGAAAAACCATCAAAGACTATTAAACCATGACACCAGCTCTGGCTCAGGAAGTTCCTGAACAGCAAATCATTGCTAAGAGCAGTATCACTGAAAGTACCACTGTACACTCACTCTGTTTCCCTGCTGTTTCTTAGGCCATTCCCACTCTGGCTATGTTCAAAGAGAGGTTACTGTGCTACATGGATGCTTGGTCTTTCACTATAGAGCTATCCTTATATTCAGATCTAGATTTTACGTAACACTCCCTACCTCTTAACAGCTCATACAGATTTACCAGAACCACCAAATACATTCAAAGATATGATTAGGATTTTTCCCTGTTCTTTCTGTAGAAAATTTAAATCATTCAGATTTGAAGTTAACAGCTATTACTGGGACGCCGAAATAACAGCAAGAAAAAAAAAGTAGAACTTCAAATGATATGCAACTACTGAACATACTTTCCGACTCATGTGATAGCAGTAAAACCATTCTGTTCTCCTAAATCCATTCAATCACGAAAAAGGAAATGAACGACTTTTGTAACAACACCCACCGTGTCTTTTAAATATCCGGCTGACAACCTCGCATACATGCTGCTGTATCTTGGCTGCCCAAATAGAAAAACTACCCTGAAACCATCACAAATAAAAAGTACACATATAATTCAATTCATATGCCATGAACACTCCATGTAATATAGGCAATCATTCCATGTAATACAGGCAAATAAGCATTCTGCTATCTCGTTCCACTATAATAAATTGTAATGAAATAACTGTAAATACAAAAAAATTTAATAAAATAATTGTAATAAAAGATAACTACACCTATACAAAGCATTGTTGTACTGTGTTACCTTGTTTTTCTTTAGATTTAGGAAGATTTAAGGGTTGAGAAACCAAGAAAGATTACTTTGATTGCCATGATTAGAAAGGGAAGAAAACAGTCAGAGACAACACATTCTGTTGGCAATCAGATGCAAGTACCATTAGTTTGACAGAAATTCAGAGTAAAGAAAGTAATCATCTGGACATAAGCTTAAAGCTTTAGCTACTACAATCAAACACTGCTCATTTCTTCATTGAAGAATGAATGTAAGGTTCAAATGGTAAGTGGTTATTCAAGCCCACGTAGTACAAATTGTAGCTTTAAATGGGAACTAATGCGAAGGTTAATCTTAAGAGATAATGCAATTCTCCAACAAAGGAAAAAAACACACCCATGCATCCCCTGAACACCTACAAACCTTCAGCATATCACTGTCATAGGTATAGTCTATAGCTGGAGATATACGCTGTGAAAATATCTGACTCATCATAGTCCGGTAGGCCTTTCCATCCACATTTGCTAAGGTATGGTGGAGTACTTCATGGAGTTCAGACTCTTCCATTTGTGGTGGTGGAAGATGTTCACTTTTTAACAGCTCCACAGCTGTTGGTCGTGCTGCAGGATCATGGTTCAGAAGCCATGTAATAACCGATCTCTAAAAATTAAACCAAATTTTATAGTTTAGAAAAATTGTATATATTAGCAGTATTTACAACAAACCTCCTAGTCACATCACACTAATAAAAAAATTATGAGACTCTACAGGGGACAAAAAAAGCAGGATCTGAATCTCTGGGGTGGATATTCTTTGCTTATTAAATTTAAATATCTTTTATTGTGTTATTATCTGAATAAAATCTACTAAAACACAAAAATTATTAGAAATGTGCCTCCCAGGATGACAAAATATGTAGTATCCTTTGTTGTTCTATGTTATGCTAGCTCTGGCATCTCTTTATCAACAAAGTTAAGAGAAAGCAGAATCATAGGCATAACAACAAAGATTTGAGAGTTATGGGTATCAAAGAAGGGGGAATCTTCCTGGCATATTTCAGTAAACCGTGCAAGATGGAACCATTCTTATGGTACTAGTAACCGGCAGATTGCTGTTTCACGGGTATAACAGACAAAAAGCTAACACTAAAGGTCAACAAAAGAGTCCACTAGCGCAAGAAAAAAGTCATCTAGATGGTCCAGAAAAGATTTACACTGCAACTTATCACTTCATTTCTCTGCCACGGAGGCATCCAGAACAGCTCTTGGCAGCTCTTTTCAAACTCAAAGCAGTCAATTTAGCTTGCACACCTCTTTCTGCTCTGTGACACAGATTTCTTTCAGAAGTTTAAGTTAAGAGTTAAACAATATAGCTGCCATTTGTCTGAGCCTAAAAAGTCAAAATTGTCCCTCAGAGCTTAAAAGGTATGCCAGTGAACTCCATATTTCTTTATGACTGTGCTCAGGGAATTTTGTAGATAAGTATATTTCCACGTCAACTTAGTATATTCTTTTGAGATTCCCCCCCCCCCTTACTTTGTTCTAATGTCATGTAACAAGAACTTGGCAGAGATTACTGATTTAAAATTAAGTGGGAAAAACGATAATTAACATTTCTTGACAGGGAATACCTAATAGTTAAAATGTCTTCAAAATTACCTGCTTTGCATGCTTGACTTCATCAAAGTCTTTAGGAAATACAATAGTGGGCTATAAAAAAAAAAAAAAAAAGCCAAAACCAAAAAGCACATTTGAATTATAACAGGCAGTCCAGCTTGCTCAGGCTAGTCTTATTTTTAAGTTCTACATATTTAAACAGAGAAACTAAGCATTTTTATTGCCCATGGGGAAAAAAAAAAAACCCAACAAACAAACAAACAGAAAAAACCACATGGCAAATTTAGTTTGAAGAGCTATAATGAAAAAGAACGTCACTGAAATGCTTTTATGATACTTTGTACAATGAAGATACAACCCATAATCTCAAGCATTTACCAACTACAAATACCAACTGGTTCCTGAGAGAGACCCACCAGGTCTAAACCTAGGTGTACTAAAGCCATGATGTCTTTATCTGACTTTACACCTCTAATGTTTTGCACTGTAAAAATTAATTTCACAGATAGAACACTGACTGATGGTAATACCATTAGGGAATCCACAGTGCATTAAGGGAATATCAGTACCAGCTCCAATTTTATTGTTCACTTTTCATTATATAAACTTTTTTTTTTTTTTAAGCACTCCCTGTGGAAACATTTTTGCTCTGTATTGCATCCTTTTACTTCTATTAACAAGCTATTTGATGCACAGAATCAGTATCTTTTATACCTGTGTACTTACCAGTCTTAGCTGACCAAGAACAAAGATCCTTTCTGATGCAGTACTCATGGGATGGTAAGACATTTCAAAGAATATTATACCCAGACTGAACAGGTCCGCTTTCTACAGAAGAAAGAAATGGAAACTTAAATGTAGTATCTGTGAATTCTCTGCAGAAGATGATAGCAGAGAAAAAAATACTGTTTTGGTTAAATTTCACAGTATATTACAGCTGGAGAGAGGGGTGGGGTTTTTTGTGGTTTTGTTTTGGTGGGTTTTTAAAAATTATTATTTATTTATTGCTAAATGACACAATCCATTAAGATTTGGTAGACTTCAATGCCTTCCATCATCACAGCACTGCCATGACATAAAGGACTCCCACTTTGAAAACATTCTTGCTTTGAAATTCAGCTCGTCTCTGCATATAAACAGGATCCTCTTTGATGAAAAAATGCACCCCCACCTCCCAAAATCACAGTCCAGGAATCCAGGAGAGCAATATATACTTCTGATGATGACATTTTACCTTAACTAAAGACTTAACTAAGATTTCCATCCTATTCATTTATAAAGGTCCTCCACGACTACCTGCTTTCAACCTGAAGTTGCTTGCACCTAGTCACAGTCACTACAGGCAGAAAATCTGACTTGCCCACATCCTTCTACCCTTGGTCTCCTCTCAAAGGAGTATTTCTCATTCCCTTGCTTATTGCAGCAGTCCCACCACACCCTGTTCCACCTTGAATTCACCTTTGTTGAGCAAGAATGACCTAAATTGTACCGGTACCTTAGATTCCATGCTACCTTTGTATTACGTCTACTCTAATCATACCTGATTGTACGTAGACTTAGTGCTTCCTTGGACCTCTGGGCTAACATACAGCGCAGTGCCCACCATCCCTGTCAAATTACCTACGTGGCAAAAGATAAGAATACTAGTTTCAAGAAAGTGGGAGAGAAATGCAGCATCAAAGTCAAGAAAACACTCACTCGTATTCTGTCCTCATTTCTTCTAGGTTGGAATGCAGTCCTTATTGAGAGAGACCCAGTTGAGAAGTTTGCAAAACAGACAGTTCTTACCGTCACATGTCAAGTATCTATCTATAGTAGCTAAACCTATCTATTGCTTTACAGAATTGTAGTAGTTAGCACACAAATGATACAACTAAATTTCACTTCCATTACACTCATCTTAAGACACACTATGTACTAAGATTTTCTCAAAACACAAAATTCAGCCTGTTACAGAAGGTGTCAAAAAAAAACCCCCAACCAAACAAAAATCCCTGAAGTCTTGAAATTGTCCTGTACAGGCAAGAGAACAGAAGTGCAGATGGAACAGATATACAGTATCTCTATATACCTCACTATGAGAAAAGGACTGATCTATGGCAGAAGGCTAGCAGTGGAAGCAAATTCATTCTTAGATAACAGTCAAAACTGCCAGATTATATGTAACATATCTACCCAAAAGTTGGTGGTTGGTTTTTCTCCCCCCAGTGAAAAAGGTTTTATTTTCAAAGAATGAATGGAAGTTCTAACAGAGCATACAAGACTGCAGAATACAAGTGTTCGCTTAAAATAATTTAGAACAAGCTACTATGTAAACTAACCTGATGGGTCAGACATAGCAGAACTATCCGAGTGATTTTCTTCTTGTTTAGAGACCACCTGAAATCCGGAAAACAGACATACTGTAAGTGGCACTTGAAATGCTTCTGTTGGCTTTTCTTGCTTTGGTTGGCAGTACACGGCTTAATTCTAGAACCTTAGAAATAAAAAAGTTTATGGCATTAACAATATAAAGTCTAGTGAGCACTATGTTTTTGTGTTATATTTTCATCTCTCATGTTATTACAACACTAAATTCAAGGGGTTTTTTCCATTCACTTTCAGCTGTACTTACTGCATTTGCTGGATGATCTGTAGCTAAACCAAAATCACCAATTTTGACATGATCATCTGAATCTAAAAAAATGTTCACAGGTTTCAAGTCTCTGTGGATCATTCCCTGTTACAGCAGAAGAACGAAAAAAAGACCCACAGAATATTAAACAACAAACACAATTCAAAATAAAACTCTCTTTATAATAGACTGGAAAATTGTATCACATACTTTTATTACAGTGGGAAATCTACTGCATTAAGTCACTGATGATTAATTTTGAAGTAAGACTATAGTCTGTAGCCCAGAAGCTAGAAACAATTTTCAGTGCTACCAGATACCTAACAAAACGTTTTTAAAGGTGGGCAAATTTTTGTGACAAAGGGGAAAATCTGAAGTGGCTCACTATAAAATTAAAGTTTATGATAAAATATTCTAAACCCCTAGAACAGATTAATAATGGAAAGGGCAAGGAACGAACCTTGCTAATAAACACCCAAAAATTAATAGAACATGAAGAAACCCATACAGAAAGAGGCATAACATAGATATTATGGACAGGTCATAACTGTCATATTTACTAACCTTTTCATGGATGTAAGCTAACCCATCTAAAATTTCTCGGAAAAGCCTCCAAAGCCGACTGGTGTCTTCATGTAATCCTTGGTCAATAGTATCCCTTAACGTGCTCTTTTCACAATACTCCATCTTCAGTTGTGCATATGCAGGGGACAGAGGGAAGAAAGAGCAGTTTTGTTAAGAAAAGAGACCACCAGAAGCTTGTACCTGTGTGCGTGTTAATGTTTGGTTCTGTAACACACAGTTCAGGAGCAAATAGTATCACCAAAACATTCTGCTGTTTGGAATTTTCCTATGAGCTGTCTTTTAGCTAGAAAACATGCATTCACTTATGGGTCCTATCCCATTTTCTGGGACAATGGTACGAGCTTGTAGAGTAGTACATTCTCTAACATAAATGTTAAAAACAAGGTGAAACCAGCCAAACCATAATGTATGTTTAAGCCAAACTTGAAAGAATCTCTGGCTTTATTTTACTTGGCATCTTAACAGCTTATGTTATGAATATACATAACACATGCGAACAAGCTTATTAAAATCTAATTCCACCTAATTGTATCTTCCTTCCAGACAAGCTCTACCACAGAATAGTTAGCTGTGATTGTCAACTTCTCCCAGAAACAGTCTAACTCCTAACACAAAGGGGATGTTGCCAGTAGTACAGCCTGAAGTTGCAAACCTGCAGGAATTTTATTTTGTGCCTACGGTTAGGGTCATACAATGGCTTCGCAGATTACCATTTTCTGTTAAAAGAAAGTGCATACACAATATAGCGCCTTTGAAGAGAATGAGGAAATTTCCACATCTCTGAAATACAACTTCCCCTCTTCGCCTCTGGAAGTTAACACAGTACACTTCAACTCCACACTGGGCATTAACACCGTAACCAAAGCCAAGAACACCAGCTACAATGTTACAGGGTTGTGATGGATATTCTAAACAAATAATATGCACAAGGCAAAACAATATTTTGGAAGCCATGAACTCAAAAGGCTTGGATGGTTTGTTGGGTTGTTCTAAGAGCCATGGACTCAAAAAGGTCGGATGGTTGGTTGGGTTGTTCTAAGGTTAGGTCAGGAGTTGCCAAGTTTTACTTGTACACAAGCAACAACAAGTGATCCCGTTACACTATAGCACTACAAAACTTTGCTCTTGCCAGGAGCAACTACAGAGCCTGGGAAGGCATAACCAGCCCCGTGCGCTGCACAGTGCCTTCCACCCCCCAAGCCTTTCAGAAAACCAGTCTATTGCAAAAACAACACTGAACTTAGTCTCATTTGCATTTTTTAAAGGTCATTACTTCTCTCATGAAAACCAGCAATTAATCTCTGCAGGTTGGAATAAACAGTATCCTTTTATTTGAAAACGCAAGCACGTTTCTACCTGAATGTACAGGTAATGCACTGTCTGAGTGACTGCTGTCCTGTCTTCTCCTCCATGGCTATTCTTTTCATTGCCTTCTTCATCCTTTATCACAATAGAAGTTAACAGAACAGTTAGCTACAGGAAGCCGTCCAGAGCTTTTTTATGCATACTACTATTTTTTTAATGGCTGGAACAAATTGATGAGAACTCAACTTCTATGGCTAGGTTTGAATAACAGCAAAAGAATATATTGACATTTTTGTAACGCCACTGCTTCTAAGCAAACTAGAAGAACAGGTGTGACCCAACTCTCATTTTCAAAGTGAGAACGAGTAACATTTTGCCATCATTAGACACTGGAGGAAAAACATTCCACAAGATCTGGATGAAACCTAAATCTCAAAGTGTGTCACACTTAAAAAAAAAAAAAAAATGAAACTAAAATATTACAAAGCTTACCTAATAGAATTAATAATGCAACCCCTGCCCCCAACCAACAATTTTGATATAGTGCATATATAGATGTAGTGACAAAAAAATGCACTGTCATATTATTAAATTATATATTGAAAGCTTTTTCATGCTAATGTACATTACAACAGAAAGAGGAAGGAGATGAAGCTTTAATAAGAGCATTTTACAGATCATCAGGACTGGCAACGACAGATTCTAGATGCTGTAGAAAACTGTGCCACTAGCTTTCTAGTGATACAGCGCACTGACTGTTCACAGCAAGTGCTGGCATACAAAATCTTAAAAACAACTAAAACCTTACACATTTTTCCGACTTCCTGTCTCTTTTTGACAGCTAGCAATATGTATCGTCACCACTTTCAAGAAGTGGCTAGTATGAGCAAATATATTGGTTTCTATCATCTAAAAGCAGAACAGAATTTCAACTTTCAGATGATGTAAGGTAATCCATATCGTTAACTGATAAATCACGTACATACTGAAGTGTTAAACTTGCAACAACCAGGCTTATGACTATAAAGTGCAACTCGCATTTAGCTCAATGAACACTATGGGAAACAGAATCCAGATTACCTACATCAGACTGATTTCTATGGAACGCAGCTCATGATGGCACAACATTTACTCTGATGCAACATAACCTTATACCTGGGAAGGCATAACCAGCCACATGCGCTGCACAGTGCCTTCCACCAGCCAAGCCTTTCAGAAAACCAGTCTGTACTTACACCTTCTGTACTTACACCAGAAGTGAAACAAAACTTCCCAACTGACCTGTTTGCTTGCCCAAGACTATTTTATGATCTTTTCATTTTCACCAGCTTTATCTTTATACTTACTGGAGGATGACCTTTACTGTTTTCATCCTCGTTATAAAAAATTATTTCGCTTTCAGAATCTGTGGTTGGCCTGTTTAAAAAAGAGAAAGAAAAAACCCCAGAAGTTTTGGGTACCAAGAAACATTTACTAAGAAATCTGGAAACTATTTGTGGAAAAAAAGAAAATCTAAGCTTCTGTTGAAGACCTTATGTACGCCTTAAACAAAAAAGCAAAACAAAACCAAACCCAAAAAAGTATCCTGCTTGCAAAGCAACACTTCCTTCGACAGCCCAGCCTCTTAAAGGGAGGGTATATATTTGCATCAGTAAAATTTAATTTCTATATTCAATGAGCAAAACTGAGATAAGTTTACTTACTTGCTTAAACAAAAACACACCATGAGTGAAAGGACCACTCCATACACAGCGGCATGTATGGAATACATCAATAAAAATCAAAACAAAAAAGAAAGGACAAGTAAGATTACAAATCCTGAAAAATACTTTTCTCTGTTATTGTTTATTAAAACTTTACTTTAAGGTTGGAAAGGACAGTCCAACATAAAGTAGAGAGTCATGCATTCCGACACAAATGATAAGAAACTTCTATAAGCTTAAACCAAGATTTTCCTTGTACACTGACAGTTTTTAGGTACAAATTTTCCTCTCCCTAGCTATCTGACTGCTGGAAAATACACTGTTTTTGAACCAGGGAACAGAACGAAAATGCAGTGAACTACCTCTGATGAAAGAAGTGAGAATGATAAAAGACACAAACTTGGAAAAACCAACTCTGCTCGTGTTCCCTATAGTGCCAATACTGAAGCCTACTTACAAAAATGAATGCGAGAACACCCCATCACAGTCATCGTCGTCATCGCTGGACTCCTGATCAGCTCCACTGAATTTGTTGCTGGAGGATCTTTCACACGAAGTACTCCACTCAACTGAACTTGTCAAAACCGGAGGAGGAGCATTAGCTTCCACATCATTTGTCTCCTCAGTGGTAAGGATGAAGAGACTGGCTTTGCTGGGCATTCTTTTCTCTTCGGTTGTTTCAGACAATGACACAGTGGGAACAGGACTTTCATGTTTTTCTATCCAAGCATTATAATACCTCACAATATTCTCATGGTTCAAACGGGAAAGTAATGTTACTTCTCCCTTAATCCTCCGAAATTGCTTGCTGGCAGGGTTTATGCGGATACGTTTCACAGCATAATAGCAACCATCAAGCTTATTTCTCACCTGCAAAATTCAAATAAATCTGAAGTCAAATGCTTATAAATGCCTTACCAAGTGGAGCCAGAAGTAGAATAATTTCATCAAAGAGGAAGTTTTCCTTCCACCTGGGAAATGACTACAATTCAAATGCAAGCTTCCCCATACTGACAGGCTTCTCCCCAGACTCCCAGCAACCTCTCGCAAAACTTACCAGCCTACTCAATTCCAGATAAAAACCATAACACAGGCACAGCACACTAGAAGATAGTAAATAAACCATGCAAACATTGAATATATTGTTTTGCTTTAGAGAAAACAAACACATCCCCAAAAAGGATTCCATAGAGGGAAATAATTTTTATACTATACCTTGATGACTGCTCCAAAAGCCCCTTTGCCAAGTAATTTTAGCTCTTCAAACTCATTGTAGTAGCGCGAAAATTGCTTCTGTGTTTCTGTGAAGAATGAAGCGCTAGATATCTGACTGCTGGGTACAACTGTCTCGATGCAATCTACACCTGCAGAATCTGTAATGAGGATATCAAAGTTACCACTGCTGGCAGTATGGGGATAAGACACAAACATCAGGAAGAAGATAAAACCTAAATAGCTTCAAGTGCAACTAAAGCCTAAAATACAGAAGTGCTCTGCTGTGTAGAGTTACGCTCTGGTACAAGCATAAACCTTAATACAGTTTTTAATTACTAACATTAATTATGCTGGACAAAGGAACTGATCTTAAACAGGAACATAACAAAGAAGTCTCATTGGAACAGCATCTTCCAAGGACAATGTTAAGTCTGACATTTACACCATGCAGGAGGTGGATGAATTTACAGGTTTAATTAACGCACCAGCTTCTTCTACTGAAGAGACAACAGCAGTCAGTCCACCCTAGCTAGTCGTGGATATAGAAGTCAGAGACCATACTAGCTTTTAAGTTACTTAATATAAAACACTTCTGCAATCTTGTGAAGCTCTAGCACAGCTCAATTCTCCTGTTACTGCAGTCATATAGTCCACTTAATTAGCAGAATATGGAAAGAACCAAGTTTCTTACCATCTAGATTTTCTTCAGCTACAGGTGTTTTCATTCGTGGAACATTTATAAAACTATGTTGTAACAACTGCTGAGGAGTCCATCTTTCCTTATCTTCCAAGCAAATGCATCTGTTACCAAACCAAGAAGAGAATTGTTCAAAGATCTATTCCATATCAGGCCTAAATATTCAGAGGTCTCCTTATATCTAAGAAATTATCACCTTTATCATTCAGATGGGAATCAGAAGCAAAGACAGACTAAATGACTTATCCACAGTGACACACGAAGTTGGTGGCAGGGAAGAGAAGAGAGTACCAGACCTGTTCTCCCAAATCCCAGATTAGCAGCCTGAGCCATGAGGGAGCAATCACCTCTTCTCTAAAAACTATAACTAGCAACACAGGGGGATTTAGCTGTTCTTTCAAAAAGCTGTTCAAGTCTTTAAAAAAAAAAAATTAAAAAAGAATCAAAGACAAAAAGATACAGGAACGCGACAAACATACTTTTCCAGAAAGTCTTGGAAGTCAGCAGGTAAATTGGTAGGAACAGCAACTGGATATTCCTTGGTTACTTGGCCCTGGCTGAGTGAACGCAGAAGCAAGCCCAGACTCCATACATCTCCTTTTTTTCCAGGTTTGCTGGGAAGACCATCCTCACTAAAACGAACTTTGGTTTGCTCAAAAACATCTGCTTTGCAGATAGCAGCTAAGCGCTTGGAAATGCTGTAGTCTGTCACCTTGATGTTTCCTTCAGCATCTACCAGGATACTGGAAGCACAAAGAACTTTGTGCACTACTGAATTGTTGTGCAAGTAGTCGAGAGCTGACAAGATCTGGGCCACATAATGGCGCAACTGCTCAACTGGAACTGGAGTCTCTTTGTGTAAGTATGTAGAAAGGCTGCAACCACTGACGTGCTCCACTAAAATGTCCACCACAATTGAATCATCCTGTTCTTTAAGGTTCATACATTTATAGTGTACTATGTTTGGGTGACTTAACTTCGTCAGTGAGCTGAACTCTGTTTCTGCACCCTGAAGCTGTCAGAGAAACACAACATAACATACATTGTGTCATATCTCATGAATACACCACTACTAAAATATACAACACATACAAAATACATGTAAAAATATATGACATTCTCATCCTTTTCTGAAAAGGAAGTATTGTACACAAGGGGCAAGAACAACTTTGATTTCTGCCAGGTAAGCTTGATTCCTTCTTTCTTCAGAATTTTAGTATTTTATTTATGCATACTTGAAAACGCACTTCCTTGCATTTATATTATTGTAAATGAATTCCTGAATACCCCAATACACCGATCTTCTTCTGTGGTGCACATACTCTAAACACTAGCATTTTCAAGCTCATCACCACCCTCTCAAGTTTAATATAAACTAGCAGCCTCAAGAAAAGCACTGAACCCCACCTAACTGTTATTAAGCCAAATGCAAAATATGGGCCTTACCTGTTTCTTACACTGCTCAATCTTCTCTATTTCATGTGTTGTAAGAAACCTTCCCATCTTTTTTTGCCAGTGCAGAACCCACTCATATATTAAAACAAAGTCTCCACTGCGAATTTCCAAGGCATTGTAGACTGATTTGCCAAGCTGTTCATCCTTGCCTATACATAAAAAGAGAGAAGAGGAACAGGGCTTCTTTTGTTTCTAAGGAGAAACTTCTGCTGCTTGAAAAGAGCTCCTGCAAATGCTAAATAAAACACCAGTAAGCCTGCTTTCTACAATTTCAGAAACACAAATCTACTTACAACTGAACAAGATCCATACCTACATGGTAGGTATGGAAACCATCAGGTCTGATGAGACCGAATGCTACGTAGCAGTAGTCAAATGAAAGCAATAGCACACTGGCAAAAAATTGCTGCACATTTTAAAGAATTTCAGGTTTTAGTAAACAAACACTCTTACTGCTGAGCAAATGCCAAGCTCTACACACAGTAACATAATTGTTCATCCTCAAACTGCAAAATAATAAAATTCTCTTTGCTCCAGAGACTTTCAGGCTGTTCATCCTGCCACTGAGGAAGCGCTACATTGAAAATGAACAATGAAAACATTTGATGGTCCATTCATATGGGCACTTCATGGATGCCTTTCAGTTCTGAAAGTCTCCTGTTGTTACTTGTATTCGTGTTTTCACCAAAACTGCTGCTTTTATGCCATTGCTAACAGCAGCAATGGAAGGAGAGTAAGTATGTGTTTCTAACCCTGTGCTTATCACTGGTTTCACATGTTACTGAAAGCTAAATGACTTCTTGCTTGGTAGCCATGTGCATCTGACAAGCTAGATATTTAAATTTAAAAGCAAATAGTTTTCAGTATTATTTTAGTTATGTAGAGAATATAAAATGTTGAGAAGGTGCAGGATTTTTTTGGTATAGCTATTCAGTTATGTAGTGGTATCTGGAGAAGCAAATTTTTACTTAAAATAGTCCCAAGAAAATATAAAATATTTACAACAAAGTAACTTTACTCTCTCCCACTCCTGACTGTGACATTTCACAATCCAGAACAATATTCTCTCCACCCTTGCTGCTTGTACCTGTTAACATTGTTTAAGTTCTGCCTCTCAAAAAAAAAAAAAAAATAAAACCACCAAAAAAAACCCCACCAGCCCAAACCCCAGTATTTCAAGCTGCAATTGTAATTTTGCTTACCTAGACATTTTCCTTTATGGACAATAAGTTGTCCAGCACCACTTGTGCTGAAGTTCAAAACTTCGTAATTTCCATGGGACTCTTCATTATTACTAAGAGAAAGCTGGCGTTCTCGTCTGCAATGTGAACAGAACAATTTTCTCCAACTCAAAAAGATAGTATTGTTGCAGTTCCTAGTCCCAAAAGATATCAATTCTGCAAGGGGATTAGCTTTCAGAGACTTTTGCATCCAATGATAATATCCATTAATTTCAAAGATACTGAGTTAGTGCAAAGATATAGGTCTGACTAGAAATCCAGCATTTTAGCAGCAATATCATGCCGCACTGGGTCTCTATATTCAAAGCCAGGAGTTGAACCCAAACCTTAAAACTTCTGCATCTTAGGATGACACTCCCAGTTGGGGGTGGGGGTACTTAAAAAAAAAAGTAAACATACTACAGCTCTGAAAAATATCTAAGTTTGACTTGATTTGCATTCTCTTTCAGAACATTACAAAAAGCAGATATATGCAATTTTGGAAGTTCATTCCAGCTTTAGCTTAATTATTTTTCCTAATTTAAAATGGGTTTCCCATTTGCCTCCTTTATTACTCTAAAACCCTCCTTCAAGAAAAGGGAAGTTCTGCAAAAACTTTCAAAGCAAGTATGATTAGGGTGTTTCTTCTCATATGCATGTATGGAGCTGCACGTGAGATCAGAAAGAACTCAAGACCACTAATCCAAATCAACCTCCATTACTTCTTGGTACAATCTATTTCAAAATTAATAGAAATATCACCACTGCAAGAGTATCCTCCAAATAAATACAATCACATATAGAAATCACAGGAGTATATGAAGGGTAATGTAAAAGCTCTTTCAAAATATTGAATTTATTAAAAAAAAAGTAAAAAGCACTACATAGAAAGAAGATGCCACAGGGAACTTCTTACAAGTGCTGTATAAAGGAAAAAAAAAAATACAAAGAAAGCATCTGGCTTTCTGAATTAAAATATATTTTATAAATGAAATTATTTTAGATTTTAATAATCTTCTAAAAGTTTGTGTTCTAATAACCAATATTTGAGGCTTCAAAAACAGATAAAAACACGGCACCACTTTTCTTGTGAAAAGAGACCTCAGAAAACTAAACATGTCTAGCTTTTGCTTAACTCTATGAACATGGCATCATGAGAAGTTTCAACATTTCAAAATCCTTCTTGATTGTTTTCACCATTGTTAAAATAAGTAACATTGCATTTTTTTTTCTTAATAAGAACATACAATGTAAGAATTTGTGCGTAAAGTTCACATAAGTCCATAGTATGTGTTCTGCATTAAAGCATAGTAACAAACTTGTGAGACACTGGTCTTGTTCCACAACCACAGACAGTGTCTCGTTTTGTTATGCTCAGATGAGCAAGAAGACAGGAAGAGAGATTTATGGACCACCAAACACTACACAGAAACAACTGTCAAATATGACTTGGGATAGGTAAAGGGAAGAGACAGCAGCAAGAGTCAAAGTAGGACAGATCAAAGAAGAACTTCTGCTTCAGGTTATCTAGTGTTGCTGATAAATAATGTGAAAACAATTTTGAAGTCTATAGACAAGAAGAAAACAGCAATACGCTATTTCCATTAAAGCAACAGTCCAAATAACAAGTCATTGGCACAACCTGAATCAAAACTAGGGAAATTAATACCAGGATATCTCCACTGTCCTTGACAGTTATATCAGCTATGAACAAAGGAAAGGGGTGGGGGGAGGAAAATAAAAACAACCCCCCCAACCTACCTATATCATCACCAATCCTAACCTAGATGAGTTACGTACCAGCAAAAGAACCCTCCAATAACTCTAATCTTCCCTCCAATAAGTTGTTCTGCAAATGCAATCAGCATTATCCAGTTCTCCCACAAGGAACTTTACACCGGTGTATCTTTACAGCAAATGTTTTCAGATGAATATAAGCTTTAATTTAATGAAGATTTTGGAATAGCACAATAACTAATTTAAAATAATTTTTTTCTGCAATTGCCAACATATTGCATACTTTTAAGAAACTAAGTAAGCCCTGAATATACCTTCCAATGATTGCCAAATACTTTCTAAGTTAAACTAAGGGCCAAGCTGACTCTCTTAATTGAAAAGTTCTCAAGTTATCCATAGCAAATAAATTAGTTAAAGCATGCCAAATGAATAGGGGGAGGCATGGGGGGGAGACCAAAACAAACAGCTGAGAAACATGGCACATTATTCTCTTGCCTTCAAATTTCACTTTGAAATGTAACATTTAAACAAAAAACCAAAAAATCCATATACAAACTCACATACTTACTTTGAACGTCCAGCTGAATTTGGTCGGTGTTTATTATTCACTCCGTGTTCCAAACAGCTCCCATTTAAACTGGAAGCAACTCTATATCCTGCAGTATCTCTCCTGTGAGAATTTTCTTGACTTGTCAGAGCAGCTACTTCCAAACGTTCCTACAAATCAGGAAAAACACCAAATAGGTACAGAAACTGCTCCTATCCTCAAAATACGTGAGTACTTGACTATTACTATTATTGGCAAAAACGCCAGGAGGCCTGCACGGATGAACAAGGAGCTCCTGGACAAACTCAAACACAAAAAGAAAGCCTACAGAGGGTGGAAGCAAGGACAGGTAGCCTGGGAGGAATACAGAGAAGTTGCCTGAGCAGCCAGGGATCAGGTTAGGAAAGCTAAAGCCCTGAGAGAATTAAATCTGGCCAGGGATGTCAAGGGCAGCAAGAAAAGATTCTATAGGTACGTCAGGGATAAAAGGAAGACAAGGGAAAATGTGGGCCCTCTCCAGAACGAAATGGGAGACCTGGTTACCCGGGACATGGAGAAGG
>NW_008824446.1:904392-904666 GCF_000699105.1 Pygoscelis adeliae
GCCACAGAAGGCAAAGGCAGGGACTGGGAGAATGAAGAGCCACCCACTGTGGGAGAACACCAGGTTCGAGACCATCTAAGGCACCTGAAGATGCACAAGTCCATGGGACCCGATGAGATCCACCCATGGGTCCTGAAGGAACTGGCAGATGAAGTTGCTAAGCCACTATCCATCGTATTTGAGAAGTCGTGGCAGTCCGGAGAAGTTCCCGCTGACTGGAAAAGGGGAAACATAACCCCCATTTTTAAAAAGGGAAAAAAGGAAGACCTGGGGA
>NW_008824446.1:905409-913485 GCF_000699105.1 Pygoscelis adeliae
TGGACATGAGCCAGCAATGTGTGCTCGCAGCCCAGAAGGCCAACCGTATCCTGGGCTGCATCAAAAGAAGCGTGGCCAGCAGGTCGAGGGAAGTGATTCCGCCCCTCTACTCTGCTCTGGTGAGACCCCACCTGGAGTACTGCGTCCAGCTCTGGAGTCCTCACCATAAGAAAGACACCGACCTGTTGGAGTGGATCCAGAAGAGGGCCACGAAAATGATCAGGGGGGTGGAACGCCTCTCCTGTGAAGAAAGGCTGAGAGAGTTGGGGTTGTTCAGCCTGGAGAAGAGGCGGCTTCGGGGAGACCTTCTTGCAGCCTATCAGTACTTAAAGGAGGCTTATAAAAAAGATGGCGGCAACTTTAGCAGGGCCTGTTGCAACAGGACAAGGGGGAATGGCTTTAAACTAAAGGGGGGTAGATTCAGACTAGATATAAGGAAGAAATTTTTTACGCTGAGGGTGGTGAAACCCTGGCACAGGTTGCGCAGAGAGGTGGTGGATGCCCCATCCCTGGAAACATTCCAGGTTCAGGTTGGAGGGGCTCTGAGCAACCTGATCTAGTTGAAGATGTCCCCCCCCATGCCAGGGGGGTTGGACTAGATGACCTGTAGAGGTCCCTTCCAACCCAAACTGTTCTATGATTATTCTATAAAGTCACCCAGATCACAGAAGAGATAGGTTTTCATAATAAATGTACATATAAGGCTGAGGAAGAAGTGCTGAGATTCAGAAAGTACATTTCAGCACTGTCCATGGGCAAGAATGTAAAGATTCTTTACAATGAAACCAGAAATATTAACATACTAGCTTTTTTCTATGTCTGTTTGAAAATATCCATCTCAGCACACTTAAGATGCTAATATATTAAACTATTTTCCCCTACAGTTGATTTTACTCCAGAAATAAACCCCATATAATAAAGAACCTATTTTAACCTAGATCTGTTAGAAGCACTGGATGAGAAAAGATGTCCAGGACAATTCAGTCATGTAAATCTCCCAAATTTTTATAAGCATATGCTACAGTACTGGGAATAAGTTACCGCAATGGGTTTTGCGCGCCTGTTTAGGAAGAATACCTGTTTGGCAATCTCTTTCTTTTTTCGTTCTTCTCTTTTCTCTTCCTCCCTTCTCTGAATCTCGTTAAGGATTTCACGTTGCTGTAATGAATTTCAGTGTTGTTAGAGATGCAACAGTACATGCAATGCAACTGCTAATCTCACCCTGGCTAAGAAAAAAAATAGAAGCGCACAGGCTCTGATGCCGATTTTTCAAAAGTGGTAAAGACGACTTGTGGATCTCACAAGAATGAAAAAATAGAAATCAAATTAGCTCTCCTGAGGAAGTTAACAGCATCAATTGTATGATATAGGAGAACAGAGTTGTAGACAGAAGAAATTTACTTCTACTGATAGACCCAACAATAAAGTTTCATGTGCAGAAAAGACAGAGGAATAAGCCAAAACATTCTTTTAAAAAAAGAGCTATTCTATCCATATTCCCACAGTGTGGAGACTCCACACTACTAGTCTCTGTGAGACTTAAATGAATCCCCTCATTTCTAGTGAAGAATGTACGCGGGTCCAAGGTGTCTTTAGATTAAATCTATTGCACTGTAGAGAAGTCTGTCATAGTAAACATTCCAGTCATCCTATGGGTGAAGGAAGGTATGATTACCTATCTGTCTGGCTAATACTTCTTAGTTTAAGGTGGAATGCACTTCATATATACGTTTGCTTACACTTTTGTATAAGGTCCTTTTTATAGAAGTAATTTTCATAGGATCAGGAATCAACGTTTAGGTTTGTTTCAGGCATAAATATTTCTCAGGATTAAAACCACATCATTAAAATACTACAATCGCAGCAGCAGATGATCAGTATGTAATATATGAACTAACTTATACTGACAGGTCTGACAAGTTAATAATTCACTAAAACCCACCGCTACGCAGGATGATTCACAAAATCATGATTGTTTATGTTATTTTAAGAATACAGGGTTATTCACACTTTAATTTTTCTTACCTCCTGCTCCTCTCTTCTCTTAACTTCTTGTGCCCTACGTAATTCCTCCTGAGCCAGTCTTTCTTGTTCTTTTTGATGATTTTTTAGCATTTCTTCATGAAAAGACTTGGAAGGTGGTTTATTATACTCACTGAGAAATGACTGTATGTGGTTGGCAAGTTCAAATATCATCACCTGAAAGACAATAAATATGAATGACATGCAGAGTTCAAAGAACAAGTAGATCACATAGTAAAATGATTCCCAACTCAAAAAAGCAATACAGCAGCAGTGTGACTGCTGATTTTGTTACTTATCAGGGAGAATTTACCATATTTCAGTATTTTTTGTCAGAACTATTTATTAATAAACTGTAACATGAAAAATCCCTGACCACAGTAGCAAAGATGGCAAAAATTACTGTAAGACAGCCAACTTCAAACACCATCTTTTTCTAAAAAAAAAATTAAAAAAAAATTTCTTTTTCTCATCTTTTTAGGCGTATTTTTCTATTCACAAAGATACGTGTTTATGACATATGAGCTACAACAGAACAAATCCTTTGCAATTGTCTATCGCTGTATCTACTCCTATGAAATAGTTACTTCACTGCTAACACGAAATCCAGTCCTTCCTCTGCAAACTAGCCCCCTCCAGTTGGAACTGTAAAGTCACTTAAGGCATTCCACATTCATATAACCACAACTATTAAAATAAGAACTGCACTGAAAACTCAGCTGAATTCTGCTACGTGGTTTGCAAGGTTGGAATCAATTTTCAGTTACTGTTTACTTGAACTGGCTATGTTGATCATGATCTATTGACCTGTCAGGGCTTAAGCTTTCATCAGTCTAAGTAGCATCCCTTTATTAATTCAAGCAATTCATAGTGCTAATAGACCACTGTATCTCCAAAATTAAAGAACAGTACATCAGAAAGATGCATTCCAGCAGTCAGCAGCAGCACTGAGCAGGATTTGCATGTATAGGTGGGAAAACAGCCAAACTAAATTGTACCATCTGCCTGTGACTGGCTGACATTTAGAAGATTCTCCAACACCAAATCCCCTGCTTGAAAGTAAGAATGAAGCCAGGAGGCAATTCAGAATAGGAAAAAGAGCACAACATGCATATATCTGACATGTGCAAACTAAAAATATCTTTCCCAGGTTGCTATTCAGAAGGCAAGGCGATCATGCATGCACACACATGTATAAAAAGGGAGGAATCTCAATAATTAAACAATCTGCTGTTCAGTTTGACAGGTAACTGAGGTATTTTCAAGTTTTCCATATTGCAGAATGCACTTCAATAAAGAATACCTGTCAAGGCAGAGAGAACAGTTATCTCCCTTTTCCTGCAGAGAAAGTAATTCAGGAATGCATTGTGTGTGTCATTCATCAAAAATGTGTATCATACATGTAACTCACAACTGCATCTACACATCGCTGGAGCAAGCAGAACTCTTGCTTTGAAAAATTAACATTAGGAAAACCTATGACACATTTGTAGCTCCTTTCAATGAGATCAGAAATCAAACTGGGATTTAAAGCCCTAGAGGCCAATCGCTCTCCTGGGGTCAGCTGTGAGCAGACCGAGTATGTATCGCATGGCTTAGTGGTTACTTGGAGAATTTGAACCGTGTATTTCCTATCAATTGTCCATAGCACAGTCATTACAAAAAAGAAAAAAAATAACCCAGAATACACTGTTAAACTGCTAATTTCCAAAGATACTGAAAAAATTGAGGAAATTCTTGGTTATTAAACAGAATGAACAAAACAGTAACTGGTTAAAACAGTTCTTTTGAAATTATCTGCAGAAAAATTGGCAATCAAAATAGAAATATAGTATGCAAATGGAAAAAAGGCTTGATGTGGCAAGACTGAACAACAGGCAACCCCTGCCAAACCTGTAAAGTTGACAGGCGTAAGAAACTGAAAGCAGAATATTATCCCATTTCAGCATATAACAACTTCCACAGCTGTGTATTTCTCACTTTTAAAAAGGCAAATTGAGCAAATCAAATGTGTTCACCTGTAACATTTCCAAATAGTATAAGAAACATACCGTAAACCCTGCTTTCACCAAGAATTCAATGTTTGCTAGTAATTCTTTGAATCATTTCAGTCCTCAGCAACAATGGAAAGGTATTGTTAATACCAAACATACCTGGGGACTTATAAAATCCCTTAAAATAGATACGAGTTCTAAGCTTTATATGTTTCTCCACCTTTCTCTTTTTATCCTATTCAGGGGCAAGTCAACTATCACTATTCCTAAACACAGTAGAAAAAAAGGCACAGTGGCATGTAGTGACTGTGCTACAGCCACAGAAGTCAACTGTTGAGCTGGTGTTGTAAATAAGGTCTCTTGCCCTTCAGTTCAGCATTAGGTGAACAAGATCACACTGAAAAACTCCCCACATACTTGCTGTTTGCTTAAACAGGCATAGCCACTTACAATATTCAAATTAATCTGAAGAGTGCAGAAAGCTCTCAATTTTAGAGTTAGCATTGCTTTTCATACTGTGAAATAACTCCGAGAATAACACGAACCTTTAAATCTGCCTTTAAACAGGGATAAAGCTTGCACTATTTACACATGCACTATATTTTAAGAGCGTGCATACTCCGAACTTTCATTAATTAGAAACATTCTCAAGAAAGAAAGTCTTTCCTTCCTTAGGAGCAATGCAACTTATACTTCCAATGTGGATGTATTCCATTATATTATACCACACATTTTTAGAGCTATTTAGGTCCAGAGTATATTTCTCAAGGAAGTGAAAAGCTCTTACCTCTCCACAGCGCCGTTTTGCCAGTTCAGCTAGTCTGGATTTTAATTCATTTATTTTCTCATTTGACAAGCCTTTTGAATTTTTTAGTTGTATTTCAGGGACACTGGAGGACAGCAACAAAACATAAAAAATTCCTCGTTAGAAAAAAATAAGTGTAAAAAGCAACAGAATGTTGGTAAAAACGGTGGGTGAGGGAAAAGGAATGGAGTTCATAGTCACTTAGCGATTAGTCAATGCTCAAATAAGCAGTACATAAATATTACATATGCGATATAGAATAAAGCCAGAAATACTGTTTTATATTCCCTACCATCAAATTTTCTGGCTGCAGATTACCTGTCAGCTATACTTAAGAGAAGAACTACCAAATAAACCCTGCAGATTCTTATAATTCAGCTCTTAACGAATGATTTACATAACAGTCCTTTAAAAATATTACTAGCACAACACTTAGGTGTTTAAAATTTATTTATCACCACTATACAGGTTACGCAAACCTAAAGAAACATATGTAATAAGTAACAGCTAAATCTAAAAAATGTTTAAAATAAAGTAAACAAGTAAAATGTCTGTAAGTATGCTATCTTAAAGTAAATTAGAGTGGCTGTTATGTCCCATGTTACAGGGTATAACTGAGCTATCACTTGGTAAGGAATAGCACTTCCCTTGTACCCCACACATGCCACAGCACAAATGGACGGGCTGAAGGGAGTTATGTTATGCTTTGGATGCAACCAGTGGAATAAGGACTGAATGAAACGGGGCACAGAGCAACACTTAACCCAGAAATTACTTGTGAGCCCAAAATGCTGGGGGGGCTGATCACCTGCAATTCTTTTTACAATTCTCTATGGAGAACTCCTCCAAAAGGCTAAGCCAGCAGAAAAGAGGAACAGCAGATACAACTAAGGCAGCAGATTGCTTTAAAAATGGACATTCGGTCCCCCTCTCAGCAGGTCATGAGTGGAAAAAGTTTAAAAAGGGCACTAAGATGCTAGCAGGTACACCCGTGTTTACATCTCTCCAAGCTACAAACTGGGGCTGCAGTCTTGCACTGATAAATGCATCCCTATTATTCTCCATTGCACAAAAGACCACATCCAATTCAGGTGCCAAATTTTATAGTTGCCTATTACAAAATACCACAGGCTTAAATACTGACATGCAGAAAGCAAGAATACGAGTGATGAATAAAACTACATGTTTTTTCAACTTACACTTTACTGTGGAGAACAGAGAAAAATGTTCAGAGAAAGAAGGTTATATTTTAACGTTCACTCACGTATCAGGGTAAGTATGTGGACACTTGACCCACAGATCAACTTTGGCATATACTTCATTATCACCAGTCAATCCCTGAGGACGCAGAACTAAATTAATTTCAGGAGGTTGTCGTACCTAAAATGGAAAACAAAACTTTTGATTTAAAAGGGTTATTTGGTTTTGTTTTAATGAAAGCACACAACTCTCACAACCTGTATTATGGCAGAATTCAGTTTAGACCATCCAAACCGTGAAAAAAAAAAATATTAATGTATTGACATTGCTCAATGAGAGTGAACTGGTTCACTGATTATCAGTTTATCCAGTATATTTTTAGAACTTCTTCAGATAAGGGTAGTTAGTTATTAGAAAGATGATTCAGACTGACCAAAAAGGAGGTTTTATAATAAAACCCTTGTATTCTGCTTACTGTAGGCTAATAGTAGGAAAAAATTAAATAAACGTAACACAGGTTATTTATGGAATAGCACAAATTAAAGCATTCATTATAAGAACAATATTGTCTCTTTTGTGTTTGTTTTAGGTCACTAATAAACAACAGTCAATATTTTATTTTCTGACATGGCAACAGACTGTAACATCACATTTATATACACATTGTGTGGCCAAACAAATGGCTAGTATTTTTTTTGTATTTATATTTTTGGTATAAAACAGAATTTTAACAAGTACTGCCCTTCCCCCCATTCCGTTCAAATTGCCTACTCAAAGTCATAATAAAGTAAAACATGCCCATACAAACATTCTAAACTTTTTTTTTCCAATTAGAATTTTTTTTTTTTTAAAAAAACAACTGAGACCTTAGTAACATGACAAACAGGCAGGGAAATAAGACCACATGAAATAACAAATATGGAAACAGGTTAAAAGATGGTCACGATCCCCTTTGTTTTCCCTTTGCATTTCCAGCAGGGAGAAGAATAGGTTAAGTCAAGAGAACGTCAGGTATGAATTTAATAGGGAGCGAGGTCTGCAACACTTCTGAAAACCCAGCAAATTACTAACAGTGTTTGCATCAAACTCCATGGGGGGCGGGGGGGAGGGGGAATTTACAGGGTGCTGCAAGAATTGTAAGTTCAGGTTTATGGCAGAAAAAAGACAGCTGGGGCTATGGTGTATTTTGTAGAAACTAAAGACAAAAGAATGTAAAGAGAAACGACAGTAGCAGTGAACTTGGGGAACTGAAAAGAGTGACCAGTACCTCCAGGTACAGGAAAACAGTGCCACAGATGCAACTGGAAAAAATTATCAATTAGACATTGTGGACACGAAAGAGAAATGGAAAAGAGTAGTGAGGACTAGCCCAGAGCATTAATTAGTTGTAATTAAAAAAAATATATAAAAATGAATGTTAAAGTATTACATTATCATGGAAACAGCCACAGTTTGAGTAAACCACAGCATATAAGAAATATGCAAAGATAAACAACATGTATACCCATGAGATGAATTAATTAAGCAGGTATGTAATCAGTCGGTTAAGGGATGAATTAAGAAGCAATTTTTTATAAATCTGACAATTAATTAAAATGCAAGTTACATGCACAGCATTAATTATAGCGTGAACGCATCGACCTAGAGGATTAATCGCAAAGGCAGTTACACGGCTGCCTGCCTAAGCAGGGGAGGACAACGGGCAAACAGCTAGAGGCAAGATGCGCCAGGCAAGAAACGCAAGGGCTCGGCACCAGCGAGAAAGCACTAACAACGTTCCCCCCACCCGCCGGCGGCAACGCGGGCGCCACCACCCACATCCGCCAACAACAAGGACCCGCTCTGCCTCCTGCTGCCTCCCGTTCACATGGGAGGAAGGAGAACGAGCGGCTCTGCCTCTCTAACCCATTAATGGGCGCACGAAGCGTTAAGAGAGAGCGGCGACGAGGCCGCCGCGCTCGGAGGGACCAGGCGAGGGGCAGCCCCGCGCCTGCGGACAGCGCAGGCAAGCGGGCCGGCCGCGGGGGCCCCCGCCCGCTACCCTCCCCGGCCCGG
>NW_008824446.1:913887-917623 GCF_000699105.1 Pygoscelis adeliae
AGCCCCGGGCCGTGCAGGGACGTGGACCCGACGGCTCTCGGCGGCCTTTCTGGGGCTCTGCCAGCCCGGGAGGGACCGTGGCGTATTGCCCACCGCTGCTGTCGTGCCCTGCTCAACCCCTACGGCCACTCGTGGTCCCAACTGCCCCGTTCCAAACGCCTCGTCCTCACAGCTGTGTAGGCCCAGAGTAGCTGTGCCTCACGGAATCATAGAATATCTCGAGTTGGAAGGGACCCATGATTGAGTCCAACCCCCTGCTCCTCGCAGGGCTACCTAAAACTAAACCATATGATTAACAGCATCGTCCAGATGCTCCTTGAACTCTGACAGGCTCAGTGCCGTGACTGCTTCCCTGGGGAGCCTGTTCCAGTGACCAACCACCCTCTCAGTGAAGAACCTTTTCCTAATGTTGAGTCTGAACTTCCCCAAGATACGCCTCTAGGTATATCTGCAAATACAGACATATTACTGTGCGGATTTTTTTCATAGACCTTGAGAAAGATTTGCAAAGCGGAATAAGAACCACAAAATTCAGAATGGATGTCATGTTAGACCTGGGCCAGGGTACAAATCCGTGTGGAAACCAAAAAAATGTTTCCACTGAGGATTGTTTTAGCAACTACTAGGAGGTGGAGTGTAAGCAGCACTGTGAGCACCCCCTCAGCCCCTGGGTCTCCAGGGGGCAACTTACTTGCCAGAGAGAGGCAGCTGGGGGTTGTCAGGGGAGCGGTGGTAAGCAGAGAAGAAAAAGTGCTTTTCTTCAGTCACTTCATGTGGTAACTAGTGAACAGAAGGATTGCCACAGGATGACGTAGCCTTTAAAGTTTTGGGATCTTAATGAACCCCCCCCAAGTAAATTCATACATACAAGCTTACCTATTAGGTATGTAATCCCCAGGCAAAGAAAAACACTACAGTAATCTGTAGCTTGCTACCATGCACCCATGTACTATACTCAGGTGATTTTATTTGTTAGGAAACACAGGAAACAAGTGTGGTCCACTGAGGTGGAATGAACTGAATCTTGCAGTTTTCCTTCTGCCTTAGACCTAGTCATGTTCATACCAGGATCCCCATTAGTTATATTATCTTGCCCCTAAAGATCAAATTCTGTCATCTTAATTGAAAACAAGTAAAATAAGTTTCAGAGCCATACTTGCATTATTTTAAATCTCTACTTTTGCAGTATAATGGACTCAATTTTTCTTTACTTTTGTAATTGCATGAAGAATCTTCCAATGCTTCCCTTTTACTTACAAGGTTTGTATCAATGGAGTTTTGGTGATCTTCACTTTATTCCCTGACCTTCGAGTACAGACTTTTTGTTATAAATAGACCACTTAAGGAGGGACTTACTCTAATGAATAGTTTCTATGGCCCTCAATTTGTCCTTCTGAAATTGAGAACTTGTTACGTGCACACTTTTGTTCATCTTTCCATAATTCTTATGGTCCCAGCTGGGATTATAACTTATTTAACAAATGGTAGTTTCATAATGTCATTAGTATCTAACCAAAACAAATCTTAAACTGTATCACTGTTGTGATGCTGTTCTCTGTTCCTCACCATGTCTGGGAATGCCTGGAATGTGCCTTTAGTGGTAGCATTTTTCTGTCTCATCTTTTTTTTTTTTGTGGGAAGTGCATGACCAAAGCTGTGTAGCGTTTATCTAACAACAACAGAGATCTCCTTTTGCACAGTCAAACGTGACCGGGGGCACTGTAATTGCCCACTAGTTTCTTGCACCGTCTTAGAAGAAACTGCTATATTTGAACCACTGGTGCAGTTGCGTATGCTCATCTATCATTTTGTATATAGATAGTCTCTCTGTGTTAAAGACGAGAAATAAAAGTTTCTAGGCCCCGGATTAATCTTCTCTCCCACACAAAGATGCAGCAAGAAGTGCCAATCCGAAGATGTGATGCAGTAGGTAATTAAGAAACTTCAATAAAATTTTCTTTATCAGAAATTATGGGTTTACACTTTCCAAGCACTTTGTGTGGGGCACGCTGCCCAGCATGTGGGAAACTTCTCCCGTGTTACATTGCATAACAATGGGTGGGTCAGGTAACAGTATGCATTGTTAAAGATGCCCCTCCCCGCCCTCCATTCTTGGCAAAATTTTAATCATTTGTGATTAAATGTTCTAGACCAGATGTCTACCTCAGGCTATTTTTTTTCCTCTTAATTTCTTCTACATTGATTCATTGTTTCCAAGAAGAAAGCCAGAGAAAAATAACATCATAATAAAAACATTCTGAGAATTTCTTTTAAAAAGTCTTGTACCCCAGCAGAAGTGTGAAAATTTGATGGGTGAGGGGGAAGAGATCACCTTTTTCGGTGCTGTGGCTTTGCTAGCTAGCCAGCCTTGTGAAAACCTGCATAAAGTAAACCAAATTATATTATTGGGGGGGGGGGGGGGAAGTATGCACATGCTCCACACAGATTTACTGGAGTACAATGAATATCACTGAAGAGTCCACCCGCGCTGAACATGTGCCAGACTGCATCTGGACAGAAGCTTCCCTTCCAAAATTTAAGACTCACATCCCACAACATTCAAATTTAATTCTAGCCATTAAAATTTAATGATGTGGGATGTAAGAGCATGCTTTCACTTCCCCCTGTGCATGGTGAGGGGAGGTGAGTCTCGCCAGGTGAAGTGCTGGAGAGAGGGGAAGGGTCCCGGAGGGAGGAGCTGAAGAAATGGGTGACTGGGTGAGGAAAGGCACCTTGCTGGTGGCCGGGAGGTGGAAGGGAGCACGTGAGAGTCTGGTCACGGTGACTGGCCAAAATGGCCACAGGGATGTTGGGGGACCAAAAGGAGGAGGAAGCTGATGCAGGAGCCCCAGGAGACAAAGATGAGGGGGAAGCACGATGGAAGCTGCTGATTATTGCCTGGAGAAAGTGAAAAAAAGATGGGACTGGCTTGACAAGGTGAATGAGTTGGGAGTAGGGGTGAGAGGAAAGGGTAGGCGGGTGGGTGAGCCTGGGGCCAGGCTGGGAGTGGGGAAGAGAGATGAATTATTGGAAGAGAGCCTGGAGCAATGAGCTGGGAGACTCACGCTCCCAGAGGAGTGAGAGGAGGCTGCAAAGGGCAGGGCCCAAACACACAGGTGCAAGCAGAGGTTTGGCCAACAGCCTCCAAGGCCTGTGGTGGGATGGGATGGTGGCAGTCCCTATTTCCCTGTGGTCAGCAAATGTCTTTGAACCCATACCAGAGCACTCGGCTCTCTCCTGTATCATCAGAGTTCACAGGAGACAGGACATAGATCACAGAAATACATTTTGTCAGTTTGGGGTCCCTGAAAAAGCCTTGCTGTGCAGGGGTTATACTCGAGGGTAACTGTTCTTCCAGGGGGCACTTCCAGATTCGCTGGCCAATGGCTGAAAAACCTTTTTTGGCTTCATTTTTAACTAGCCATCCTCCTAAAATCTTCAAATTAAAGGCAAATATGCACCCGCTATATGGACACTTTTTGCACAATTAAAACCCAAATAAACCCTTATTATGCCTATAGAAAAGCTTTCCTGGCAAATTACCTACTAAAGAAGTATCTATTTTAATAAATAATATGTATATCTATAAGTTAGCACTGTCTTCTGAAATTCAGTCCTCAGAATTACGGACCTGTTCTAAAATACCGGTTTAGAAATGCTGGCTTCCAGGCGGCGCTTGCCTACCGACGGCAAGCTGCGGGCGCGGCGCGGCGCGGCCCTGCCCGGCTGCGGCGGC
>NW_008824446.1:917954-963369 GCF_000699105.1 Pygoscelis adeliae
GGCAGGGCAGGGCAGGGCAGCGTAGCTCGGCGCCCGGGCCGGCATGTTGGCGCACGTACGAGCAGGGGTGTCACCGCCAGCCGCGCTTGGTGCGGGGCGCGCTCAGAGGGGGTCACGCAGGATCATACGGAGGGCTGGTTCATTGGAGGCTCGAGTGCCCCCCGCCTTGGGATTCAAAACCAAATTAATTTTCCCCGAGAAATAACTGGAGTGCAGTGGAAGCCATTGAGCAGGCATTTACTTCTCTGGACGCTGTCTAAGGGTCTTCTCGGCGTCCAGCGTTGTGCAGAGCAAGGAGGGACGCGGGACAGAGCCATGTCTTACCCCAGGAGGAGTGAGCAGAAGGAGAGAAGAGAGCACTAGGAGATGTGCCACGGGGAAAGAGATGTCTTTCCTCTCTCAAGGTTGTGAGGAAAGCGAATGCAAAGGCTGAGAATGGAGTGGGGGACAGAGCTTGTGGCCCATCAACTTTTCCAAACTGGTTTTAATGTATAGTAAGTCGGTGTGCGTGCGAGCGTGTACGCGGCGGGCGCGAGGTGACCTGGCGGGGTGAGGAAGATGAGCCGTGGTGTACACTGTAATTTCCTCATTCACGTTTATTGCAGTAAAACATGCTGAGGAAACGCTGTGGTATTGTGAAGCAAGAAATACGGGACAGCTAATCGCAAGGAGGAGCCTGCTTTATTTTCTGCTTTTCTTTACTGGCTATCATGATTTACAAGGTAGAAATGTGAAAAGCCAAACCTGCTTTCCAGGACACAGAAATGTGGTGAAGATGCCTCTGAGTGTCAGAGACAGGGCTGTATCCTCGTAAGTGCTTTTTTGCCTGTGGGCTCCGTTCGGTCGTTAAAGGCAGGGGCTCAATAACCTGTGGTTATTAGGTGGCAGCAAGGAAGGCGGGAGCTTTGCCATGGGGTACAACAAAAGCTGGATCTTGAGGAATGAAAGCGAGCATGCCCCGTACCAGGCTGTCACCAGAGCTCTGGAGATGAGGAACGCCTCGGCTGGGCAGATAGTGTGGCAGGGTGGGAACGGCAGCGAGGCTGGCACCGCGGAGAGCGAGGAGCACGGCGAGGAGCAGACCTACAGGCATTTCACTACCACCGTGCAAATTGTCATCTTCGTAGGGTCTTTGCTGGGTAAGTGGGTGTTGCTGGAGTTTTTTGTTGATGTGGTTTGTTTATCCTTATGATCAGGGACTGCAGACCAAACAGTAACTAGCGTAATTTTCTGCCTTAGTGGCTCTTCTTCTTGCGTTTTAGGTCCTCAGGTGTATGATTTCATGTTCCTTGTGGATTTCTGATGTGTAAAAGCTATTACTATAAAAAGTTAGCTATTCATCACAGATGAGAACCGGTACATTATATGTATGTATCACTTCGTAAACTTTTCTATCAGAATTTAAATGGGCAAAAATTTAATGGGTAAAAATGTAATGGATTGATTATACCCTTATTTTCAACTGTAATGGGATCTGTTCTCTTTATTATAGAAAAGGGTGTGGAGTGTTTTAAACAAGTTTTACTGAGTTTCTGTTTCACACTGCAGTAATTCTGCATTTTGTCCTGCAGATTTCAGATGAATCCTTTGGAAGTACTTTATGCTGTAGACATATAAAACCATGTGCAATCTTGCCTACTTGTTATACTTAAATTAGGAATCATACACTTTAGATAATGTGGTAGTAAACAAATAATACATATGGCCATATAACTTTACAAATGTGTGTACGTTTGCTTTCTAGGTGCTTATAGTACATTGTTTTGTTAGGAATACATGTGAATTTCTTACTCCCTCCAAAAAAACAAAAGGGCAAAATAAGCCTTTTGGTGAGTCAATTTAGCACTGTTTGGGAGATCAGTAAGCTGGACTTCAGTAAAATGCTGCTACTGTCTAAGTCATTCAAAGCTAGTTACTGGAAATGATGATGAGGCTTTTCACACAGGGCTTGACTGAGAAAGTCTCTAGCTCTCCTAGGTGAGTTCAGTAGGACTTTGCTAATGGTCATTGGCACTTATTATCAGGGATTTGCTTTTGGTTTTCCTGATCTTGAGTAATGCTAAAATCCATTTCTGTGGCCATGGTAATTAATTCTAATATGGATTTCCTCTTGGTAATATTTAATATCACTTAAATAATTTCTAAGAAGATAGTAAGCATAGTCTTGAACAGCGTTGAGCTCTGGGCTCAGTTAGCGATACACTTACTGGTTATTACTGTAATCACTGAGTCTTTTGGCCTCAATTATTCTTTTGTCCAGTGGGGGTAATCCTCATGGTTCTTGCTTTTTTTCTATTTAGCGCATAGGTAGTATGGGGAAAGGACTCTCTTTTTCTGTATGTTGGATAGTGCCTGGCACAAAATGATAGCCAGCAAATAGTGTCCTAAAAATAACAAATTTGGATGAGAAAAGTCAGAATTTTAGTTCTTTACCTTTTGGGTTTTGAGCCTTAAGAGTGTACATTTGGGTCATATGTCCAGACTTACTTTCATGAGCATGGATCCTCAAATGTTATTTGAAGAAGAAAACAGACACTCTCAGGCAATCATGCCTTCAGCAGATAGGAGTTTTTAAAAACCAACCAACCAACCAAAAAATACCATAGCTATACATTTTGCAAGACTACTGTAAGTCATGGTTTGGCACTCCTGCAATTCGCTTTCAAGAGGTGGACTCTGTGAAAAGATTTGGACCTATTATAAGGGGTTTATCTGCAGATTGGATGCCTGGGAGGCTGATGAAGCTTCCAGATCAGTAAGTCTTCCAGGCCTATCAAAGAGCAAAATAGGAGAGGAAATTGTGTTTTTTTCAAATATGAAAATGCAGTAGTCCAATGACAGATGTTAGCAGTGGGCCTCATGGATTTACGGTGATGGAAACCAATTTTAACTATTTTATTGAAACTGCCTTCTTTTCCAATCTCCCTGCTGCCCCAAAACACTATTTTAAGAACATTTATGACACACACTATCACAACAGCTGAAAACTTGAGAGTCTTTGAAAATGTCTTCCCATATCATCCCTATGAATGTACTGCTATTCCCTCTTTACTGAATGGAAACAAAGCCACAAAGAAGCTGAAGTCCTGATCTCCTGAAGGTCTCAGGGTTTTGGTGCCTGCATGCTCAACCCTCATACGTGCCAGATGTTTTGCTGCACACTATCTCTGCATCAGCAGGGGAGAACAACTTGATATTTACCTCACACTTACACTTGCACAAACGCCGTTAATTAAGTTTTCCTCTTCATTTGTTCTCTGCCATGGTCCTTAGAGCATGGGCGGCGTGCAGATCTTTTTCTCCCTCAGGTGGGCCCCTCAGCTGAGCTACAGAATAGCAGTTCTTTGGTCCAGTGAGTTTCAGGTTTCTCTTTGCAGAGGGGAAACCCTTTGAGGGGAATTAGGACTATCCTTCCCCCTAAATCATGAGATGGGGGGCACTCTCCTCAGAGGTAGGATGTGTGGGTTTGAATTCTTTCTGGTTTAGGAGGATGTGCAGCTTGTACATCCTACAATGTCAGTGCCCAAGCCACTTTGCTATTGCATAAAATAGCACTACCCTTTTAAAAGGAAAAAATTATTTCTGCTTCCAGCTTGAAAGGGAACAAATGTATATGCCTCAGTCCTGATAATGAATACTGGGGTCTGACATAAGCAGCAGTCTATAGCACAGAGAGGTCCAGGTCCTACAAGAGGGAAGAATCACAGTTGGGGTTGTGAATTTAATTTGGGTTCCTGCTGCGCAGAAAAATGTGATAGTGATAGTCAGTTGTGAGAGGGACGTACACTATGTTTTTCTCTCCCATTTATTTGAGACCTGTGGGGAGACTTGTAACAGTAGCAGAAATTCTTGTGTTAGTTTTCCCTGTGTTGTGAAAGGACTGTGCTATGGTGAGTGTTTCGTGATACCTGCTAAGGACAAGAAAGAGTCAAACTGTTCTTTATGGTTACTTTACAATACATTGAAAGCATGTTCTCAATTAATTTATTTATTCTAGGTAGCAATAACAACGATACAAAGATTCTAGAATTTTTGTTTGTCTTTAAAAGGGATTATGTAGTTGTGACAAGCTTGCCAAAGCTTGAACCTGGATATGACCTTAACATGTACGTCAGAAGATCTAACTGGTAGAACCAACCAGAAGTATCAAGAAGAGGCTTGCCAATTGGCAGATTTTTTTCCTATTGTTTTTTGTCCTAATTTGTAGAAAGTTGTCATTGTTTAAAAATTCTGATTTTGTAAAGAATCAGATTATTCCATGATTGGAATGGACAAAACATAATTATTAGTCTAAAAATCACTTATAATTTAGGGATGAGAGTTCTTCAGATAACTTGGTCATGAGTTACTGAGTTAACGAAGCTATAATGTGCTTAAATGCTACAGTTTTAAGTAACCATTCATGTGACTTTGAGTCTGTTTGCACAAACTTCCCACTGTTGCTTTTCCACTGCTTGTGTGGAAGCTCTTGCTTAGCAGACTACCTATGATTTTAATTTTCAAGGACTGAGGAATAAAATGGGGTAAATCTGCATCTCTATACTTTGAAGCCAACTGGTACTACCCATTATGCACTCCTTTGGCTGTAGCCCACCACGAGGTTTCAGCACAAGACAGGAGGCATTGGAGGGATGAATTTGGTCAATTTAGTTATCCTGATCAGCAGCTCGGTTTGCCTCTATGAAGGAAAGATTTGCAGTATATTCAAGACTTGCAAGCCATTCCTGTCTGTGATGCTTAGCTGAGCTCATGAACTGGGGAATTCATCTGGGGAGCTTTAAATGCTTTGCACATATTGATGAACTTATTTACCAAATGCACAAGGTGAGGTACCAAGTATGTATGAGACTAGAAGGCCTTGTTAATGCTGTCTTCCTGTGCAGCTCCGTGGCTAGTAAGGGCAGTTCTCATAGTAATGGCATTTCCTAGCCTGTAAGCTATCAACTCAGGGCAGCGCTAGAATAAAACAGTGAAAATGCTTGCCACCGGTGTTTCTCGTTCCACTCTTTGAACTGTACTTGGATCAGGGAGTGTGGAACGTGTTACAGAAAAAAATACAAGCGTGCTGAGCATCAGCAGAACTAGGAAAAGACCCATGCCTCTTGTTACCACTTTCCTTTTCTGATCCACACGTGTACTTGGTACTCCTGGAAATCAAGAGAGTGGGTGCCTCAGGAACTCTGGAATGACAAGTGCATGTGTAGAGATGTTTTTTCTGGCATGGGGTCAGGTGAGTTGCACTCAGTAGTCTGCTTAGGCCATAGCTGTGCAGTTACAGTACGATTAAATCTGTTGCTTCTAAGAGAAGTTACTATAGGAGAATAGAAGCCAAAATAATTATGCTGCTTCTGTCAACTCTTTCATATGGATGACTGTTTTTTGAACCCCTCAATTGCCCCTAATTGGCTTAGCAAAAGGAAAGCTAATGTGTTGAATTTCTGTGTGTAATGCAGCAACTTTCATTACCTTAAATATGAGGGAAAGTGAAAGGCACCAATGGGAAGAACTAGCTGATTTTACTGGCCACTGGACTGATGCAGACAGGAGCAGTGTGACATGAGAAGCAACACATGCTGTCAGTACTGATTCCCTTCGGTTGACTTAATCCTGTGTGGTAAAAGGTGTCAAGAGATTTGAGCTTTGCATGTCCTAACTTGTTTTGAAAGGATGTAGAAGTCATCAATGGAAGAACAAGAATGGTAGAGATTTGCTTTGAGATTGATCGCTTCACTTCCACTAATCCTGCACAGATCTATCTGCTCTGCGGTTCCCTGTGTATTCTGCCTGACTCAGGTTAGATAATTTTCTACTGCCTTGTAAGAACTGTGGGAACTGTTTTGTTTTGCCTAACTTGTGTTTGAGGCCAGTTCCCTCCACCTATGCCACCAAATGGATGTGACTAAGATGATGAAGTCAGGATTGCTTGTGGAAGTGAATGATGATTTGCACTCACGGTAACACTGGCTCGGGTCCTTAGCTGGCAAATTCAAATGGCTACTATCAAAGGGATGGTGTTGTTCATGTGAAGTTGATAAAAGGAAGGATAAAATAAAACTTAGGTTTAGAACTACTGCCCTGTCAAATTACTAAAGTTTTGAAGATGGAGACCATATTCTCCATTCTCATGATTTTTTTTGGCATGTTACCCCTGTTTGTCTGTCTCTGGGTTCTTGTTTCAGAGTCTTTCTTCCGAGTCTGTCCACTTCACAATGTTGTTCTGACATCTATTGCCATAGTAGCAGAGTGCCATCAGTGATACAAATTCATAACAAAAGCACAGTTTTTCATGCAGTTTCTGAAGTTGCTCCTCTTTGAGCAGGAGTAAAGTTCTGCTTGCGATTTTTTTTTTTTCTTCTTTAAATCAGAAGAAGAGGAGATAAATAAAGAAGAGATTTCATGAGTTTTGCTGATTGTGTAGGGATTTATTTGGAAGAGGACTGACAAGTGGCATTGGAATGGTAGAGAAGGAAAATTTGTAGTGTTCCCATGTCTATGGGAAGTTGGTTCCTCTTGCTGGAGAACAGTTAGGCTTCAGCTTTTGTATGATTTGCTGTGATCATAATGGTCAGCATGTCCCAGGGCAATGCAGGCCACTGGTGGTTGTGCCCATGACTCTCTCATTGTGCTAGGTTGTCTGTACCTTTGCCATGTATGGACCGGGCTTGTTCTCACAGGCCAAGTACAGAAACCAGGAAATTCAGGAGCCTTTCAAGGGGAGACCAGTTTTTGTTGCCTGCTGTTGCGGTGAAGAGACGACTGTGATTTGACTGACTGAGATCAATGGGCCAGGAAAGTGAGACTCTGCTGGCTTCTCCCATAGTGACTAATAGAATGGGAGCTACATCTGGCTGTGCAGATGTATCTGCATTGGCTTTACAGGTAAGAGAACCCTAAGGTAAAGAAATTTCTGCCCTTTGAGAAGCATGCTGCGCAGCAATTCTGTTATATTACCCTAGGAAAGTGTTTCTTGGTTTTTGTTTTCCATTCTCCCCCTTCTGAGACCTGTGTACACTGGGTGCGTTCTAGATTTTCTCGTTTGTTCTCTCATCGTGTAGACCATATGATGAGATGGAGCTCATGCAGTGATCTCACTCTCCATTTTTTGGGGGCATATCTCTGGCTGTTTGGGCTTCTAATATACAGAGCATGCTGTGAGGATTAACTGCAGCATGGTAGGGCTGCAACTAGCACTGCAATACGTTTCAGTAATGCACAGCAGAGCAGCCAGGCTGAAAAGGGGGATCACCAGTGCTGTTGGTGTTACTCATTGCACACTCACAGTCAGAAGAAATAGAGGCTTCAGATCTTTCAGTCTGAGGTCAGAGGGGTAGAGCAAAGTTTCTAGGTTGTTTTTTATTGGATTTAAGAATTTAAACTTGTAACCTGAAATTCATAGTATTTTTTAATTCAGATACTTTCTTCCCTCCGCCCCCTCCTCCAGCATGAAAAGAAAACAGCAAAAAGCTCTAGTATATTCTTGGCTGCTATTCAAAAATGAATAAACAGTTTATGGAAAACAGAGTATTTGAACATGGCAACTGTGAAAAAATATTAGCTATTTGATTCAGAAGAATATGGAGTTACTGCTTTTACTCTTGTGGCTGTCAGTAGCTTGAAAAAGGATACATGTGGACAATTACTTTTAAATAGGTGACAACTGATGAATGGCAAATCACAGATGCTTTTTTTTTTTCTTTAGAAAAGCTTGGGATGACATAGGGCTCCTTTTAAAAGCGACAAAATTTTTAATAGCTTCCTTTTTATCAAAGAAGATTCTTGAGATCAGATTTGCAATGAATATAGGAATAGAGCAATATAACTCTACAAAGGATATTTTTCTCTTGCCGTTACAGGTAATCAATCTGCAGAGACTAATTATTACTTTAGCACAGCAACCAAACCTTTGACAGAAGGAAGAGGGAGTATTACTTCTGAGTTTTGGCAGGGAGAGGTCGCTGGAGGTGGCTGCAGCGAGTTGAGTGCAAGTTCAGTTGAGTGCAAGTTCAGTTGAGTGCAAGTTCAGTTGAGTGCAAGCCGTGAGAGGCGTTCTTGGAAATGAAGAAGAGGATCTCCAAAAAGCACTTGTAGCCAGTATGCACAGTAAGCTTAGCTTGAAAGGGAGATAAAATTGATGGGCGAAATGCAATGGACAATAGCACCTTCTATTATTCGCAGGAGAAGGGAAAGGAAGACCATGAATAACAGCTTTGAGTGAGATCAGGATATGGGCTCTGTCACTATTAACATGGATTTTTCCACAGTTCACTTATTTACATACCATTAACTGCAGTTAAATGGGGGAGCTTATGTGTTGTGCTTTTACTGACTGTAGCATGGGTGTAGCTGATGTTCGTGTTAGGCTTAGGCGAGATGATATCCCATTATCATGGTTTGTAGTTTCTATTCTTTTCATATTTCCCAGGTCTGAGAGTCTGCATGTGCTCCTGAGGTTATTTGAGTCTGTTCACAATTTTCATGTTAGCCATGTAGATAAAACTGCATTAATTTCTTCTTGAAAAAAATCATTCTTTTCAGACATTTAGGAAAAAAACCTCACACTAGACAATTGATGAAAATTATAATGAGAAAGAGATGTCCTCAAGTGCCAGTGTCTACTCCCTAGACAGTTAGTAAAAAATGCACAGAAAGTATCCCAAATAATCCCAAATCCAGGAAACTTTCCCAGATCTTGTAGATCAGTGCCTTAATTGGGGTTTGGGGAATGAGGCTCTGTTACTTGCTCTTTTGTCTTCCCAGATCTGTCTCGTACAGAAAGAAATGTCATTGGAAAGGCTGAGGATGCTCTGATACAGTTTGAACTCTATTCTAGTGGTTATAGCACTTTTTTGGAAGCTGTGGGTTAGATTGATTACCTCCTGGTTTCTAACCACGCTGTGATGATATCAAAGGGAGGCGTCCTTTGAAAAACAGCGCGCTTTGAAACCAATACCAGATTTCCAAGTGAAAAGTGAGTCTTCCCAGTGTCCTGCGGGACAAGAAGAGGCAAGGCTTCAGGCTCGCCCCTTTCCCTGAGGATTTCCCATGAGCTGTTTGGCTCCAGCCTCTCCCTGCCCTTGAAACTGATTTTCATCTCCCTGTCTTGACATCTGTGAACAGACATGTAAAATGGAGTTGTTGCAGCACCTAATTTATAAAAGGATAGATTCCTTCTGGGATACAATCGTGAAGTGACTGGCAGTGTAGGTAACGTGTTCATAAAGGCAAATGTATACTAGCATAAGGAATAAATATTTGTATCTTGGAATAGCTACCAGTGAAGTTTGCCACAGGCATCTTCTATAAAGAATGAAGCAGGGAATCTTGCAGTAAAAAAATACTGCAGGTACATGATTAAAGGCTAGATTGAGAGAATTTTTAAAGAATGAGGGGCACATCTGCAATAGCTCCAGCAAAAATTTGTAGCCCTGCCCCCAAAAAGGGTAGAACCGTCTGGGGGGGGGGGAAAAAAGGGTCTGGGGATGGGAAGGATGATGTTTTGTTTCTACTGGTGTCAGTCTTAGAAAAACTGGAATTGTTTTAGATGAAATCTTCTAAACCAGGCACTTTGCATAGATTAACTTTGTTGCTGATTAGCTGGAATAGTTAAAGTTTGGCAAAGCAAAAAGTGACTGAAAATCAAGTCTAATAAGAAGCATCAGGCGAATGTAATGATATGAGTGGTAATATTTGCATGTAATAATAATGGCATAGTAATAACATATTACAGTATCATAACATTTCGGGAATAATTTTCCCCTGCATTTTTGTATGGGTGGTTCCAAGCTTCAGGAGTAATGGACCTTGCAGCAGTAAGCCCAGTTCAGGTTGCGCCTTTGATAAAGTCCGTCTGGAATAGGTATTATGCTTTTGCTTTTTATGTGTTTTCGGGTGAACTACTAAGCAATTATTTTTCCGAAGAAAAATTGAGTTTGGGGAGTGGGTGAAGAAGAGGGGTTGTGAGAACCTCTGCGGTCCCCGTTGCTATGGAGACCTCTCTTCTTCCTGTGCTTTAGCAGAGGCGCCTTGTCTGGCTTTGGCTGAGGGGCTACTCAGATAGCACCGCCGCATTTTAAAAGAGAGGCATTGGGAAAATAACGATTTACCCAGTCTGGAAACGTGAGGGATGCAATGATTTATAACTGAAATGCAAGTGCGTGATACTCTGGGGCTACTGTATGCTGGAGTGTTCCTCAGACACGTGCTGGGGGGTTAGCTGATGTCTTTAAACATCGTGTGTGTCGAGGATGTTAAACTCATCGCTATTTAGGGTGAAACTGATACCAGTTGTTTTACTGTCTGTATTCCCCGTGTGAACACTTTAATGACAGCTATGAACCAGAGCTGTTTAACTAAGTGACTGGATGTCATGTTTTGCTTTTCACTGTGAGTTACATTTGCTCAAATGCCAGCTGGTGTGTATATCACTGACTGTTTTGAACTTCAGTGAAAGTTTAGATACATCAAGATTTTGTATTGGATATTATGGGCAGTAAGTTAGTGTTTCAGGCATGAATGAACCCAAGCCTTAGGAAGAATTTTAAATGGTGTTAGTTCTGTTACAGACCTCATTTATTGGCTTGTTATTGAGCAGGCACCATGAGCACTTAAATGAGGTTTTTATTATTTTCTGTTCATCTTTAATAATTAATTTCTTATTTGTGTGGTGTTGGAAAAAGTAAGTTTTCTGCTTATTGGGAACATTTTTCAAGATCTAGGAAATTGTATACTTTTTTCCCCACTCATCCCCAGAAAAGATGCTGGTAAGTGTTTAGGTGCTGCTGAATCCTGTAGGCTGATAGAGGTGAGCCTGCTGCAGCTCCGTGTCCTCAGGTCCAGCCACAGCAAGGCTGAGCACACATTCCCAAGAGGCACACATGCACACAATACGTATGTACATATATGCACGAGCAGCCACACAGACTGACACAGACAGAAAATGCAGCACTCATGCAAACACAAAGAGCACCAATGGCCTCATCCTCTTCCTCTTTCTAGCTGCTCAGGATGAAAGCCCATTAGTATAAAATACATAAGCATATACATATACGCACATCAGTATAGATCCCTTTGTAGTAGCTGGTCTTAGACCAGCTAGTCTACCCAATAGCTGGCCCAGGATCCTCTGGTCTCCCAGTTCTCTCACACACAGACACACAGATGTAGACGGGTCTCTCTAGTTGCTGGTCTGGACCTATGACCTTACCAGTAGCTGACCTCCAAATCCCAAGGTCTCTCCAGTAGCTGGCTTGGACCTTCTGGTCCTCCACTAGCAAACTTTCAGACCCCTCTTGTCCCCCCTGGTTGTCTGGCCCAGACTTATGGCCACACCAATACTTGTCTCCTAAGCATCTTATCCTACTTGCTAGCTAATCTGGCTTGATGTTTAGTAGTGATTACACACTGACATACACGCTTACACAAACGCACACTCCGCGGTCTCTCCAGTTGTTGCCACCCTGATGTGTGGGCCCTGATATCCCATGGTCTGACTCCAGTTACTGCACTTGGACCTCTGTATGCACACAGACCCATGGAGCAGAGAGCCCCTCACCTATGAGAAGAGTTGGAAATGGAGTTTAATGAGAAGATGGGATAGATTGTGCATGGCCAGACAAGTGTACTGATCAAATGCCAGTTTATAGATGGCTTTATCCCCTTTTGCCTCTAGTCTTCCGCACTTGTTCCTCCCCAAAGCACCCTGCACTCTCCCTTTACCCACCTTTTTCCCCCTACCATAAACATCCCATAGTAAGTTTTGTACAATCCCAAAACGGTGTTCCCCTGTGTCCCACAATGACTCTCATACCCTTGGGCTAAACCCCCTCAGTCTGAAAGGAGACCTGCAGAGCCTCTCCCACAGACTGACAGATGGGGGCCACCCCTGGCCCATGGGGTGGAGTCTCCTCTGCGACAGCCTTGGGAGGGGTTGGGGCAGGGGCTCCTTTCTCTGAGTAGGCCATTGGGCTTCCCCCACCTGGTGTCATGTCTCTCTGCTCCTTTGTCTTCATGGAGGCGAGCCTGTAATCACATCTGCTAATACAAGCTACAAACTGCACTTCTTTTTGATAGTTTTTGTATGATGAGGCTCTGAGATCATACAGTAGATGGTATGTGTACTAGTGGGAATATCACTGTGAAGTGTTTTGCAGAGAAAAACAAAAGTGGATTTTATATACATCCTCTATATATTTAAGGAAAAATTCCTAAATGATCAAGATAATGTTTTGTTTTCCTGCTGTGCTTCTTTTGATCCCTGCGCCGCCCCCCCCCCCCAGCCCCGCCCCATCACAGAATTTGTAAATGACTCTGCATTCTTGGGTGTCCAGTATAGGTGGTCACTGGGGCAACAGCTGAACTGGAAGTCCAAAGACTTGGGACTTTTCTGTGTTATGTTTCCTATACTTGCTGTCTCAATACCTAACAAGCAAGGAGTTCTCAAAATGTTCTGAGAGTGGGCTAGGTACTGCTAGAAAGTTTGGAAATGGCAGAAATACCAGTGAAACAATTATTGTATTGTACCTCTTGTCATTTCACTGCTGATTAAATGCTATCCCTGTAGGAAGTACAGCCTCTTGTTTTCTGAACAGTACTGTTACATGTAAGCCTTTTTTAATTTTAGCATCTTTAAATTAGATTTACCAGCTGGAAGCAGGGACAAGAACTGGTGCCTTGTAGCCAGCCAGCTTCCATAGAAACATTGCAATAAGGAGAATATCCTGGATTGGAAGGCTGACTGGATAAGAAAGCGCATAACCTCTCATGGTAAGGCTAATTAGATCAGCCAGACAATGCAAATGGCAATTATGGTAGTAACAAAAGCCGTAGTGAAGCTGAAATGGTGATGGCAGGGAGAGCTCTAATTGTCTTATTCTCTGCTCATGGTCTTTTGCTATCGTTGGGGATTGCTGGGAGATTGCTGTGGACTGCTGCCTTTTTAAATGCTTTATCAGTTATGATATTCAACACTGTAATTTACATTCTTCTCCATCATGAATAGCCTGGCTTACTTCCTGACAAATGTGGTCCTTCTGCTAATTCTCTTGAGGGAAAACAAAGCCTGTAATTTTTTGGAGGACAGAGACTCTGTTCTTAGTCTGCTTTTTTCTACCACCTTTGACTTACTCTCTTGTCTGTCAAAGCAATTCCAGCAAGAACTCAACAATTTCTTCCAGAAGACTGATAAAATATGAAGTGATCTTGCTTCCTGTGTAACCTCTTGTATCTTTCTCTACATAGCTTGTGTCACTTGGCTTGTGTTCAGACTCCAACAGGCCTTACTTTTGTTGTGTATGTATATTTCTTATGGCATAACTGGATCATTTCTCTGATACTGTAGAACAAACAACAAAGTCATACGAGGGGCTAAAATACATTTTCTACTGCCATTGCCTGAATTAATTGGAAAAAGTGGAAATACTGAGGTAGGGTGGTTTTTGTTGTTTCAATTTAATATCTGTAGTTTTAAGGAGTATCTAGGACAGAAATGGTAGTCTGATTCACCTTTTCTATTTGTGTATTAGGCTGTTTATTTCCCTTAGCCTTTTCAGAGGAGCATTAAGCTACAGCCCCTTTGGAACTATGTCAGTCTGAATCAGGTGCTCCTTTATGCCTTTTGGCTTTCCCCAGCTTTTAGCTTAAATGTTTTCCTCCAATTTTCAGCCTGACTCCAGTTTGGTTAAGGTACAGCCAGCCTGTCCTTCTACAGGTCTGTATTGTCCTGAAAGATACCCCATTTCTTAATGTATCTAAAACCCCCTTCTCAGCATCACCATCTCATTCATGCACTGAGACTCCAGATCTCTGCCTGCCCTTAGCATATAGAGCCTCTTAATAAATCTCTTAATGACAGCGGTTATTAAGGTCCTGGGCTTCAGTATCCTGGTTGATCACCTGAATTGAGCCTTCAGAATGTCCCTCTGACACTTACCTGTGTCGCTGGTGCTGATACAGACTGACCACTGACCCTGTTCTTCCTTGTGAGCTATTGGGAGATCCCAGGAGGTCTGCTCCCTTCGCACCTGGCAGGCAAGTTACCGTGCAGTCCTTCCTCTCTGATGTCTCAAAGCCAGCTAGCTCTGTGCCTAGTAAAGCAACCGCCTGCCACTGCTGCTTCCTGTCCTTGGAGTCCTTTCTACTGCAGGCACATCCAGTATGCAAGAGGACATTCTTGCCCAGATGGGTACTGTCCTTCCCTGAGACTTGTGTCCCCAGCACAAGAGCTGCTGCAGTGGAGGTGAGAGTATGCAGCAGTGTCTCTGTAGGCCTCATATGGGACCTTTTTATTTCTCTTAGCTGTTCCAGTTTAGCCATTCCCATCTGAAGAGAACGAGGGCCAGGAACTTCTTGTACTGTATACACACATGCACACAAAAAAATGGCCCCTGAATAGGTAATCACGTGTGCTGCACTCTGGCCAGTAGCACTATCTGTTCCTGGACTTTGACTGGCACGTTGAGCTTAACATGTTAGTTTTTTAAAAGTCTTATTAGTTTAGCTTGTCTTTTGCTTCAGTGATTAAGATTGCTGTCCTCCTACTGTACTGTATCCTTTTTAAGATGCTTAGCAGTGAAGTAAGATGTAGCCTATATGAGATAAACTGAGGAGTGAGTGCGTGCACGTGTGAGTGAGCGTGTGCAGAGAAGCAAGCTCGTCTGTACCTTTGCCAGTGCACGCTCCCAGTGCACTCTTCCATCATGGCTGCCTCTGTTCACTATGCTCCTCTGGTTATTTAGCTTTTGCCTTTTGTCCTGTTGTCACCTCCGCCCTGGGTACGCTCAGCCCCCTTGTCAGCATCAAGGGACCACCCTGCAGACCTCTTCGCATCCCGCCCTCTCACATCCTCCACAGCAGTCACTTGGCAAACACTGATCAGCCTCAGCAAACTCCTACTTGCCCAAAGCATGTGGCCACCAAAGGAGGCAGGCCAGCCCCAAACTCACCAATCTTGCCTGCCTTCCCACTGTTCCTGTCTTTTCTGGGCAAAACAGCTGTGCCACCTGCCCTGTTTGATTGCCCTTTGTTTGCTACATGTACTCCCAGCACAGAGAGATAAGCATTCATCCTATTTTGTTTGGAGTGCACAATACCCTGTGATGGCTGGATGTAGCATCCATCTGTTTTTTGCAGATACATCGTCTCCATCTTGTGTGGGTTAAGTCTGGGAAACTACACATATGTGTACAGTAACACTGTGTATATGACTACTGATCATCAGGAAATCACAGTGGGATGTTGCCACACATACTGCTCTTTAACATGTCCATGTTTTTTTGGAGGACGTTTTAAAAGATATGGTTCTTATTTTGCCCACTTCACCCAAACATTGATGCGTTAATAGAAAAAGGGAACATTGCAAGGAACATCATGTGCAGGTTAGCAAAATTACTATAATACTTACAGAAAAAGCTGCAGAACTCAATAGTATATTACAGAATGTTCTTTTACTTCACTTATAAAAAATTTTATCTATTATCCTTATTTTCATCCAGTACAGTTCTCTAGTGTTCATGCTAGATTTGGCTAAGTTCAGTATTCTATGTCTGTAATTTAATTTGAAAAAAGAAATAAATTGCCACCACACCAGAAATTTTCTGACTGTAACAAGCCTCTGTAATAGGACAGCAAAGACATCCTTTTGTTTTACTCAGTTTTTAAAACACAGTCATCAGAAGAAAAGAGTCTGGTTAAAGGAGATACTAAAACACTCATACAGTTGGCAAAGGCTGATAATGCATGATGTGATACTAGCCTCTGGAGACTTATTTTGATAATTTTAAGCATTTAAGAAAGTAAAATTGCACTTCAGGTTCCAAAGGAGCTGAAAAACACTGAACTACTCTTTGGATTCTGTTTCTTCTGTAATTTCTTAGAGCATAACGTGGACAGATCCGAGTAAGTAGCTGTCTCAGAATACCTTATATTTGCTGGGGCTAATCCAATGGTCAGAGGTGATTGCTTTGTGACCGAAAATGCAGGTTACATGGTTAAAGACATTTCTATGTGATAGGGTCTAAAACAAATTGTATGTGGAAATGTCTAGGAAGGGCAAATAGAGCCCTAGAGCCTCTGGTATCTATATACGCTGCTAGTAAGTTGTCTTCTCTTCATTTAATATCATGTAGAGAGCTAACAAAGGTGGTAGGTATTTGCATAGTAGTCTGTTAATAATGTTACAGTTACATGTATCTTAGCTTCATTGATGAAGTAGTGTTAACAGTCTCTGTCCATACATTCTGCTATTTTCAGAGAGCAGTTAACTTCGCAGTCCTGAGAATCTGATATCTGAAAGAGAATTTCTTTGATTTTTGTTTGGAGGGGTGGAGGGGGACGTGGTTCAGGTCTGTCCCTAGGTGAATTAGGGTTGAGTTAGGCTGCTTGCAGGCTGTCTGCAAGGCCTCCCTGTGGACTGGGAGACAGGCAGGCTTTGAGTCTGCTTCTGTCTTTGGTCAAGGCCATCTTCATATATTGTATGGTCATATCTATCCAATAATACTAGTCTGGAAGAATGAGACTGCTCCTTTTTTAAATTGTTGAAAACTGACTCTGTAGGCTTTCTGTGCTGTATATCCAGCTCTAGTGCGAAAGTAGAGTGTCTCTGAGACTGGTGTGGCAGCTTGGGGTGAGATGGCTGTCTTATGTTGCTGCAGGGTAGAAAGAACGTGTAAACCCAAGCAATAAGAATAGCTTGAGTGTGAACTGATTCTACATGTGTCATACCAGAAGTAAATGGCTCCATGCAGTCTGTGTTGGAGCCTCAGGTGGCAAAAACGCTATTGCATTTCCATATATTCTCAGTTGCTAGCATAAAGTACAGCATGATCAACGTAAGGTAGCAGCAGCTCCTTAAATAAAGTATTTTTTGTTTAATTGTTTGCTTTTAAGGAATAGAATTTCTCAAATATCTTTGTTTTATTTTAGACATGGACTTGATGTGTTTGGCTTTACCACTGACTTATCCAACCACACTAAAGAAGAACCTACTTTTGCGGTGCAACAAATGAAATCTGTTTACCTAGTCATCTTTTAAAGATGGGTTTTCTGGGAGAGATAGCAAATTATCCCAAAAGGCCATCCTTCCTGTTAAAAAAAAAAAAGCAGTATCCATCTTTGTACACATTTTTGCTTTGCTAAGTGATAGTTGAGATTATTTACCTAATATATTATCTCTCATATCTAAGAGCAAAGCTTTTATCTGGTGTCTCTTCTTATTCAGGCAATATACTAGCTAATTTATACGTTATGATTTATAAGCCGTGTTTACAGAGATTTGCATTTGTTTACATAAACATGCTTTAAATGATCACTCTTATTCAGTGTCAGCACCTCTATTCTAATTAAAATGGAATTAATGTTCAAATGGTGTTTTGCACCTGGTAATAGAGTACCAGCCATTGTGTGCCGGGGTGACACTTCAACTGAACTACTGCACCCTGGGGACAAGCATATTGGCATAGTGTGCTGAGGTTTCTTGGTGCCTGGCCTTATTAAGTGACAGGTGCTTTAACCACTTAGTTTAATCTGATAGCACAATCATTTCTCTTGAGCTTTGATACTTTTATCATTAAACTTGTTTAACTTCTTTAATTTCACACACACAAGTGATTGCCACCAATGGAAAAAATCTCCCCTTCTTTCCCTCGCCTTCTCCAACCTCTTTTTTTGTAACCTTTAGTTTAACACTGGGGGAAGAACAAGACTTAATGAATGTCAAAGTAGGTAATAGCTATTTAAATACCTGATAAGCATCTGCCAATCATATATGTACACAAAGCTTAGCAATGAGTGATGTGCAACTCTTACACCTGATGAGGTGTGCTTCAGGCAGCGCTGTCGCAAGTGTGTGTGGGAAACAGGGCATTTGAGTGGGCCCTGATGAAAAGTACTATTCTTACTAGGGAAAAGCATAGTGAAAGTCATCATCAGCCTCATCATCTTCACCATCACCACCTGCTGCACTGGCAAGGACACCAAGGGCAGGACATTTGTCTTGAGACCCCATTGCTTCCCCTCCCTGTCACCATGGGGCAGAGTTTTTCCTATTTTCCTTCTCTCTCACTTTCTCTTCTGTGTTTTTTTAATCTCTAAATTAACGTTGAAGTCCATGTATGCCATCAGCTACGGACCCCATGAATAAATTTTTGTGCATTTAAGCCAGTGTCAACATCCTTTGGGCAATGAATGGAAAGTGCTCAGACACCACAAAGTTTCTGAACCTATTTCTGGTCTCTCATTCTAGACAGTGGCCAGGCTCAGACTAGTCAAGACTATGTAACTTTGCTTTTTGCCATAACAATTTACTTCATGTCTATAGTGCTTCTAATTTCTAGAGTGGTTTCCTTAGCTATGTCTTGAACTAATTTACTGTTCTTTTTTTCTTCCCTGACTTAGTAATTTTAGTTAAGTTTTAAACTCGAGATGAGCTTGTATTGTGCATTATGGATCAATACTTGGAATTGTGCTTCCCCAGCATTTGGAAGCCTTCAACATGTCTGTATAAGTCACTCTTCGTTTTGCCTGAAGTTGTCTGAAGAGCTTATAATTTAGATTTCTAAAGTCCAAAGAACAAAGGAAACAGTAAAAGAAGCTAGAGTATGTGAAGGTAATAGCAGAAGGAGCAATGGTTGTGATGTGCATATGTGTCCATACAGCTGAGATTGTCAGAAATTATGAGTGAGTTTTGGCTGGCTGTCCTGAGAAGCCATACAGATAGGTGTTCACCATCTCCTGAGTATCAGGCTTAGGGTGTCACCCAGCAGAATCATTATCTGCTCTTGCAAAATTGGGCCATAAGTGACTTCCAAAGGTAATGTGGGAAGTTCCCTATTTAGGGAACCCTGTGATCTTATCTCAATACTCCTATTTCTAGTTTCTCATTCTAGACAGTGGCCAGGTTGTACCTTTGGAAGCTCTAGAAATCAAATTTTCATATACTTCTGATTTAAAAAAAACCCAAACCAAACCACACACAAAAAGAACCCCACTTCTATTTTGCTTCAGCTAAGTTATACGGTTTTACAGTAATTTTTGATTTGCAAAATGATTCACTACATTGAAAGAGTCTTAATTAGAAAATCCCTGCTGGCTGTTGAGTGCTTTCAGTTATTCTGATTAATCGGATACTACCACTGTGTGGAATAATTCTGCCATGACTTGGGGAGTCTTTTGAACAATTTGCTGCTGCTCAGGGGTTCCCAAAAGATTGATTATAAACTGAGACCATCACAGGAGCATGCAATAAAAAAAAATGATTGTGTGCTTTTTTAACTCTGACAGTTGCAAAGCCTGTAAGGAACTGGAATAAAGACAGAAATCTGACTGTAGATACAGAGGTGCGTTACAGACAATGACTTTGGTCTATGGAGAAGACAGCAGTCAGACTGAAGAGTTTCCTCACATCTCCTTTTTCCTGTAACCTTTTGACTCTGTTTTGTTGCTAAACCTCCTGAGTGCAATCAGAGAGATTTTTTTGAGAATTGTCTTTTTGGCATGGTAACTACTGCAACGGCAGCATGTAATAGCAGTCACAGATACTAGTAGTGTGTTAGCAGTCAGCAGGGAGTATTAAATTATAGACCTGTACTGCAGCAATACTTACCCAAGAAACACACGCCAGAAAGTGCCATATATTTCAGTGAAGCAGTGGGGAACCTTGGTTTGATCTTAAATATAAATGAGAGCTTTTGATTTGTTGTATTTAACTTACTTTCATGTTAGGAGACCAGCCATAGAGGTAGCTACCCCAGCTGGAATAGAGAGGGAGCTTCGCTGGTCAAAATAAAAAAAAGAAGCTACGTACAGGTTAAGAGTAGATCCTGGGTGAGATATTTGCCATCTTTTTTCATGTTCTCTCTCTTAAGGAGGAGGAAAGTGGCAGCACACAATGTTTAATCTCTTTAACTGGAAAAAAAAGTGACATAGGTCTGAGATCCACCCAAGAGACAGGAGACAGGCACACCTGTAGTGTGGCTGATGCCAGGACTGTGTGCCCAGGTCAGCGCTTGCACACAGCTGCCGGAGCCACGGGCAGGGGCTGCGGGTCCCAGGTGAGGCAGGTCAGGGCCACTAAGGCCCTCATAGTCAGCCTGTGTGAAATTTGCTTTTGCACAGAACTGTAAAAAGCACACGTGCGAGATTAATGTTAATACATGACAATTATGTCTGTGTGAAGGTATGTCTGTAACCCTACTTCGAGTGTTAGTGGCAGTGGTTAGTGCTTCTCTGAACACCTTTCTGGCAGATAGAGGATGGCCTACTTTCTGCCTTTCTTGCCCAATCTCGCCCAATCTACGTCCCCACTTAAAAAGCTAAGAAAAGTGATAGGTGCAGTAGCTTGCTGAAAACCCGTCAGCAGTGCAACTACATCTGTAATATGCTTCCCTCTCTCTGCTCTCGTCACTCAGGCACAGTAAGGGAAAGAAGTATACTCCGCTCTGTGCAGCACCTCGCACCCTCTGGTAGTTGGTAGGAGAAAGCGACTGAAATCTCGGCAAGGCTGTTAGTGTAGCCATATGTTTGGGTTAATACCTAGACAACATTAGCACAAGCTGCACTACTGAGCCCGGGGCCGGCACGGCTGAAGAGGTGGTGTGGGCACTGAATCCCCTGTGCACAGGCGAGGAAACCAGTGCCTGCCGCCTGGCTTGCTTTCTCACTATTTATCAAGGTGAGGGCTGAGAGAGATTTCTGTGCTCTGTTACCTAAGAAGCAAAGTCTTACACCAGGAAATAAGCGACACAAGGCAGTGTTATAGTGAGGTGCAGAGAGAAAGGGTGTTGAAATGGAAGAGTCTCCTTCTGCATAGAAGTATGTGTAGGGGAAAAGTAGATGGGGTTGTTACTCAGAGCCCCGATGTATTGGTGATGTTTCAGTGGGAAAGAGGGAGATTTCTGTATTTTGTTCTATCTGGAAAAGAAACATTTTGCTGATTTACTATCAGCTATTACCATGAATCACTGTCTTGGGTAAATAAGGTTGCTGGCCTCCCTATTTTATGGGACGTTATACCAGGTCATATGCTCTTGCACGTGTTGATCTCGTTCATGCTAAAGGCCTTGGTTACTTTTCATGAAGGTTTTCATAGGAAAATTTATAGGGAAGTCAGTCCCCAGAGCAAAATGTTTTCAAAATAGAGTAGAAAAGATGCTCAGAAGTTGTAAATGTGACTTTATAACTGGCTAACCTTTTATTTGTTTACTGGTGCTAACAAGGACCGCAGCCTATATTTTTGTAACATCTGAGTTCAGGAACTGTTGGCAGATCTGAGTTTTCCTTTATGGGTCCAACTTGGACCTCAAAACTGTAACAAAGTAAGTATGGGAGTTTGCTTTGGTTTTCCTTGCACAAATGAGTAGGTGTCAGGAAACTCAGTGTCACGCCTGGAGCAATAGGGCTGCTCTGTCCCATCTGTGTGGCCTCAAGGTAGAGTGGAAGTATGCTGAAGTGTTTTTGAATCCAAAGGTATGAAGTCACGGATATGATTTGTGCTTAAGAAACAAGCATTCGGACTCCTCATGGCTGTTTCTTGCCAAACAAAATCTTTGTGGCATGTTGCAGTACTGAGAGGGCTCATTTTGTAAGGTTCTTTTGTTCCAGCAGATTAATGAAGTTTGGGGTGGCCTAAAACTTCTAAAACCAGAAATGTTGGCCTGCCTTCCTACTGTTGTTAAAACTTTTTTCTGCATTTATATAGGTTTTTCATGATAAAGGAAATTTTGTTTGTTAGAAAACATTGTTAAAGCCATAAATTTGTAAATTTTCAACTTCTCCAGGGTAAAAAAGAGGTTGTCTTTAATCAAGTTAGTTTATTTTCAGTGTTTTATCCTTAATTTAGTTGAGTTAGCATGATTAGAACTAAGCCTCTCTTGGCCCAGTAAACATGGCAAAATTTTATTTTGAAAGGTGCAGAGTGAAGAATATGAGAGATTTCCCTAATACATTTGATTGTTATGTTCCCCTGTGTTTTTTAAATGTATTTTTTGCTAAAGATCACAAAAGTGTAAATAAGTTTTGTCCACAAAAAGCAAAATAGAGGATTTCAAATTATCCTGCCAGTGGTACCAAACAAACAAAAATGCAATTATGCTGGAGTTTTACCTCCACCTGCTCTCATTGCAGGCTGTGTGATACTGTGTGGAGCCAGTGCAATGATAATCCAAATAGATAAAATTAAGTCTAAAGGCACATGAGTAAAGGTTTTTCGACAAATATGCTGGAAAGTGCCTATGAAAATAGCTAAGTACTATTATTCCATCCACATGAACAGGTGAGCTGTGTACACACTACAGGGTTAATGCAGTATTTGTCTCGATGACAGCATCATTAGAGTCACAAAACAGCTTTGAAGATTACCTACTATTCACATTTGTCATAAACTCTGCTTTATTTTGCATTTTGTTTACTTGCATTTCAGTAAATGTAAGAAATATCCTACCAGGTTGGTGATAAACCAGATAAAAAAGAGCTCTTGTAAATAATAACACAGATCAAAGACTACTGAACGACTTGTGTGTCCAAGAGAGGTCTGTCTTTAGCCTGAAAGCTTCTCTTCTCTTCCCTCCCAACTTTTGAAGTGGGTTTGATAAAAGATGCTGCCTCCTGTACCATCTTTGCCTCTCATTACTTTGCAGAGCTGTGGTTCTTGTGGGTGTTTTTTGTACTGAAATGGTAGCTTGAGATTAGATCTTTTTCTGCTTCATCCTCTGAAAAGACGCAAAGACCTCACCTGCAGAGCAATTCCATGAAATTGCTCCAATATAGTTTTAGTAATAGGTATTGAAAATGCATTTAAAAAAAAAAAAACACGAACAATTCAAATAGGGCAAAAATGGAAATTTAATAAGTAAATTGAATTAATAATGTTCACAAACATAAAACTTGGCAGAAAGAGGATATATTCAGAGAAAAAAAATTACCTACTAATATCTATTGTAGCCAACAAACACAGCATGAAAACAGTCTTTGTAAATCTTTATGTTTTTAAATATGTTAATTCTTAGAAACAAAAAATTACCCTGAGAGTATACATGTGGACAAAGAGGAGGAGGCATGCATTTCTTCTTCAACATTTGTTCTGTTTCCCAGCAACGTGAAATCGGTAAAACAATAAGTTAACAAAACAAAAGTTAGAATAGAGGAAAGGGAATAATTTTAGTGCCAGTTGCATTGAATTACAGTTTTCATGTATTTTCGGAGCAGTGTGAATCCGGTAATTATATTATCAGTGTTCATCTAAATGTGATGTTTGAAGGAAATAGGAATTTAACCAGATAATGCCTTCTGGTTCCTCTGGTTGGCTGCAGAGAGGAACACTGGGGTACATTAACCCTGATCACACCGAGGTGACGTTAGGTGATGTGAGGAATGAACTGTCAACACAAGAAGGGTCTGCTGGCAGCTTGGGCTAGGTCCTTTGTCCTTTTAATTCCTAGAGAGAATTAAAAATGGTGATCAGATCAATACAGATCAGTCTCTGACTTTGTGCCTCTGGGAGGCTAAAGCTATGCTTTTATACACCCAGTAGAATTTGAACTTGGCATGTGTGATATGCATACAGGGAGTAGTTTCTTCCTCTCTTCCTTTTTCTCCCCCCTTCGTATTTCAGAAGAAAAAACCTGTCTCCCTCTTTTATGGGTGGCATTACTCATACTTATTAACCTGATGAAAGGGTTGCAAGAGTAGAGGAAAACTGTCCATCTTCTCCTCTTCATTCAGTTGTCCATAGCAGGGAGAATTAGAGATGCCCTGCAAGTCCTGCTTTCCCGTCACTGCTTGTGTCACAATCTTAGCAGGGTTGAGAAAGCAGTAAGGTAGCTTTATGATCGCCTTCATCTAAATAAGTATTGGGACAGCCAAATTCATTGACAGTGGCCTGCTTGAAGGATGAAAAGTGGTTTCAGGTCTCAGTTTTGCATTTTGTTTTGGTTTTAGCTTTTCTAAGTAGGTGTATTTATAATGTGAGTGTCCATGCGTGTCCTACAGAGACTCCATCATCTCAGCAAAGGAAAGCTAGTTATGAAATATTTTGCAACTAAATCATAAATCAGGCAGCCTGGGATCAGTGGAATGACAAAAGAAAAAAAGGATATATAAAAACGCTTCCCAATTAAGTCTGCTCATTTCCGAGGAATGGCAATAGTCCTTTGGGTCATTCCACAATTCTCTGAGTGTATGGCATTATAAAATTTATTTTTAATTTCCATTTTCTTTGCAGAGTATCATTATCAGGTCACATTAAAAACATACAGTCTTGAGAGAGTAGTGCCTTCCACTGACGTCTGTAAGGGAGGTCTCTGTACACTAGCAGGCACATCTGTGGTATGTGGTTTCAAAACATTGCAGAAGATAAAGCTACATGACTGCCATTAATATTGTAATGAGCCATGTGGCAGAAGTCACTGGCCAAGTATTTGTCTGGAAGAGAGTTGCTTTTCTTTTAAAAAAAGCACAAACTAGACATGTTGCAAATTAGATACAAAATAATTGATGCATTGTTTAGTTTAACCATTTAAACTCAGAAAAGGCTATTGACATACTGGCAATATTTGCTGCTCTGTACTGCCAGATTAAGACTTAGAAGTAACCTGTTAAACAGTAATTCAATAACAGTAATTATTAATGTATATACAACTCAAACATTAATATTGCATTAATGTTTTTTGCATTTATGTATACACTAGATGCTTTATGAAATATTTATCTAACCATCGTAGTTTCAGTTAACATCTCTCAATTAGCATATTTTACCAATAAAGCTTGAAATGGTAAATTAACTTCTCCATCCTTGAAATACCAGGAGTTTTTGATTTATTTGCTGTTGGAACACTGAGGCATGAACAAAAGAAAAGAATAATCTCCACTAAAAATAATTTTATAGGAATCAGGGAAGTGCTTTGTCATGTAAATTCTGCTTTAGGATACAGGTGGGACACCCTTGCTGTCCTCAGTGTGCAGGTTCTGCTATGGTCTGTTGAGCTACTCACAAAAGCGATGGTAGAGTGAGTCAGGGTTTAACAACATGTCTTTGAGTTCCTGTGTAATGATTTTCTTTTTTGCATCATTATAGTGCTAATTTTTGAAGTTGAATTTTTATCGAGTAGGCTCCAGAGGCGATTGTAGACTCAGTAAAATGCTGTGGGCTTTTTGTTATTTCTTTCTTTACTTTCAATCTAGAACATCTACTGTTTTAATTCCAAGTTTGTTACTTTACTGATGAAGTCTTCCTCTACTATGCTTTTAGAAAAGAGACTTCTTATGAAGGCACATCTCATAAATTAAAGCTTTTAAAGCAGTTTCATAGTTTGTGGCACTCTTACAGTATTAGCACAAAGATCCAAATGGATCATGGATATGGAGCATGCACAGGTTTCTCCGTACATAGGAATGGGTTGGCAGGACAGGGCAGAGGGCTGTCATATAGCTCCCTGTGCTGAATATTTTTCTTTTTCTAGGAGAGCACTGGAGTGTTGCAGTCTGTCAATAATAATTATCTTTAAAAAAAAAAAAAAAAATGGGATCACCTCGACAGAGTCGGAAAGAAGTCCACATGCTAGTTTGCTAAAATGAAGACATCTTAATGAAGACATTTTGGAACACAGGTGGCTATTTTTCCTGCTATATTTATATAATTTTCAAAATATGAAAGAGAGGTTATTACAATTATGCAATCTAAAATGACCATCACTGTGAAGCCCTCTGTTTGCTTATATTAAACTTGTCTTTAAAGCTTACAGAGTGATTCTAGTGTGGTTTTCCCTAGTACACATCTGGTAGCAAACTTTAAAATGGTTACTGCCGATGAGTTGTCTCCCACTGGAAAATCAGAAAGAGCTGAGGTAACCTCTGACAGTAGATTGTGCTGTTATTTGAGTGCCTCCTCATTAAGCATTACTTATGCTTGCATTGGCACTTCAACACTTGAACGGCTTATTACAGTGTCTCTTAGAAAAAGAGAAGTTCTGTAATGCCTTTTTCTTAATTTGTTTTTTAATAAAATGCCCTACCCAGATTGAATTGACATGAGAAAAACAACTCATATACATATTAGTTTGTATTTGAGATTCTTTTATAGTTTATTCTTAGTGTAAGCACACTGATGGTTTGCTTTTGGAACTTTAATGACAGTTTGGTAACGTACTTGTGAGTAGTTTTTCTGTTACATGACATTATACACCATGTACAATACTGTTGTTTTTTTTTTTAAACAATCCTGTTTTTTTTTCCTTCCGCAATTCATTTATTATATATTTTTGATGAGATTTGCTTGTTTCCAACACTAGTTTTATGTCTAGTTACTTATTTTAGTAAAACAACCCAAATATGTTCCAAATCCAAACAATACAACTGTGTTTTTTTTAGTTGTGGAATTATTTTTGTCTTTGTATTTGTGAATGTATTTATTAAGTTGTTTTTGTGGTCATTGCTGATACAAATAAGTATAATCAGTAAAATAAAAGCTATCTAAAAATTCAAATAATCTTCCTCATAAATGAATCAAAAATATATGTTTTGAAGCAGTTAAAATTTTGTCCATATCAAAAATGTGCGGTTAGAAAAAGCTAAATCTTCTGATAGCTTCTGGAAGGTTTCTTCTGAAAGTTAGCAAAAACACTTCAGTAAGGAAGAACTTAGTTTTTCATGTACAACAGCTCAGATTGACTAAGGCCAGGAAAAGATGCAGAACTGGTTTGACTGCCTCTATCTGATGCAGTATTGTTACTGTGGTCTAAGGATATAAGCAAGGTAAGGTTTCTGAGAAGGAATAATACATTTCATCCTACTGAGTGGTGTAGCTGGAAAAGAGCAGCTACATGAGATGAGAAGCAGACAAAAGAACTGTAAAATTGGATATTGTGAAATTAAAAAACCCTAGTAACATAATAGTGTGGTGGTCTTGGAGCAAAGACCAGTTTTTCTTTTAGGATGCTTTAATTGTAGCCTGGTTTCTGCTCCCTGGTTGATTCTTGCCGGCTGCGCTGGGCTCTGGGCATGTGTAGCTGTGAACAGTTGCTGAGACTATGTAACTGAGACCTTGTGAGCTGAAGTTCAGTATCATTTTAGCCCTTTTTCTTCATTCCAACTCCATCAGTGGGAATTATGTCCAAATTGCAAGGCATTGACATGTTTTGGGATTGATGTTAGATAATAGCAGTATTACTTAGAAGGAGGTTCCTGTTTAACAAAATAAAAAAGCAAAACTAAATTTAAACTGTTATCTTAAATTCTAGAAGAATTTATTGTTAACAAAAATAGATGTGAGACCTTATGAAAGGGAAATACTATTTCATTTTTTAAACAACACTGATTTCAGCCCTTCTTCTCTCGCACATACTCACAAGCACCAACATGTGTGTGTTCGAGTGGTCTGGAATACTTGTGTGGAATTGGGAGGATGGCAATGAAATGTTTTTTGAACAGGTCTTTTAAACTTGTTAGGAGTCAACAGTTACTACGGGAGGATCTTCTGCCTCAGAATCCTGCTTATTGTTATTCTTAATTACACTCTGTAGTTCCTTGGCAAGGTTGCTGCCCCTTTGTTCCATCGTTTCGGGAATCACAATTGCAGTCTGTCTTCCTGCTGGAAGAGGCAGGAGGAGAGCAGTGACTGTACTGCTGTACTACAACCTCCTTGCCATCCTCCTGAATTACAGCATGAGTCCTCTGCTGACAAGTCACCTCTGCCGTGGCCGTTTCAGAGCACAGGCCTCCTGGTCTTGATGCAAACAGCACGTTCCTCCCTGTTTACTGGCTTTATTGCTGTCAGTGGTGTCCTTGTTTTATCAACACATGGCATTCTTTTAACCCTTGCTTTATTGTTTCTTCTGATGCTTTCGCAGACATTTGCTTCTATTCATGTTTCATTCAGACTAATCTTAGTATTTCTGTTGCAAATCGCTAAATGCGATCCTCAGGAAAGGATCCACACGTTTTTCATCTATTTAGGTCACTAGTTGAAGTATGCCAAACACCTGTAGGTAAATTAACGGGCTTTTTCTTTGGCCCTGCTATCTTGGAAGACCTTTTGGATTTGCAATAGCAATTTTCCAGGGACTACTAAAATATGCAAACTTAAATCTTGCTCTTTATATTCACCCTGAAGAGTGCAAACTGTGCCTATGTTTCTTTTTAAGGTAACAAGACTAATTACATAGCTGTTACTTAAAATTGAAAATTTTGCATCCAGGCAGTGGAGTTACAAAGCTGAAGGGGTTTCATCTGTAAATGGACGCCTTTTATTTCCTTTATGGAAGAGCTAAAATCGCTATAGATTTTTGGCATACATTTTTGTTGCTACTTCATCTGCGGAAGCCAAGAGAAGTTGCTGGATTGTTTTTATTTTCTGTTTGTTTGTTTCCATAGGGTGTAGAGACATCTGAAACGTTTTCACCTGCTGACAGTGGATGATTCAGTACAAGAGAGGAGCAATTACACAAATGTATCATGCAAGCATTCCCAACCATTGTGACATGGTAATTTTTGTAGGAACACAAAAGGGAAAAGTGGGTGAGAAATGTAGAAATACGAAAGACAGCTGCTGAAATATAAATAATACATGCCTTGGTTTGTAGCAATAGGTGAGTTGAATGTTTAATAAGCAGAGGTCAATGATACAGCAACTAACATCTTAGTTATTTGTGGATTTACTGCCTGCAGCACAACAAGAAATGTTGTTTTACATATGACTGCAGAGAACAGATGCGAGAACCCTGGAAAGCTTTGCTAATGAGCTTGTATTTGTTTATGTGTATAGGAAAACACAGCAAGCTGTAAGTGATTTGATACACCCACTTGCTGATTCCCCCCAGTCAAACAAGTCACTGCCTATGTGCAGTCCTCTTTGGTTGGAAGGTAGGTGGTAGGGTAGCATATATGGTTCTTCTCTCTCATTTCTGATGGCAGCTGCTGTCTTTTATAGGGTTAGTTGTGTGCTACATGTGTCTTAGGTTCATTTAGTTTTCACTTGCATATGGCTAATACATGGTAGACCTTATCAGGTTATATATATGTAGCAAGACAATGAAATAATTTTTTTGTTTCAGAAAATAAAACTAGAAACTAATTTTAGGTTACATTGTTCCAGCTTTGTATCTATTTTTTTCATATGGAAAAATCATACTGAAATCAGTTTGATTTTAATACAGTAATAGACCTAAAAATTCCATATATCAGCAAAAAGATTCTCTTCAGCTGCATCTATCAGCAAAACACAAGTTTAAAATTTTATACTGCATATGGATGATTGATGAGGGAGTTTGTGTCATCAGCCCGTGCTAGGTCATAAGCTCACGCTAGCGGAAGGAAACGTGGGGCAAAGTTTTGGCAGTGTTATGGCAGGTTTCAGTGTAGAGTATCTTCTGCTGTGCCCAGTAACTTATGAAGCCCAAATATGGATGGCTAATTGTATTCCTAACACTAGGGAAGAAAAGGAGACTTACAGTAAAAACGACCATGTTATCTTCCTTTTCCAGTAGGGCAGTCATCTGGATTCTTGGAAGGTTAAAAGAAAACTTAAAAATTCTTTCCACACATCAGGGGTGTATTTGGGGTGAATGTTATGCAGTTTTACAGCTTGTCTTGCCCTCAGAACCATTTTGTTCTTAGAGGGTGTCCAGACCTGGAATTTTTAAAACTTTCCTTATTCTTAAGGTCAAGAAAAATTTCAGTATTTCTTCAGTTTGGGTAACTGAATCTGGTTCCTTTTACTTCAGTCAATCCTGGGCACTTGCGTGTCGCTCTGGATTTTGAGTCATCAATCCCGATTAGATGATCTACCACCCATTAGCCTTGCTGAGGAGATACAAAATGTGGATCAAGCTGAATTTCTGGCTTTTTTTAATAAAAGGGAAGCAGTAAGCAATCATACTAATTTTTCATAGTGTTTTCTGTGAAGGCATTTGAAGGACAAATGATTGTGGCCCATTTCACTAGGCCCAATGCTATTCTGGGTTTAACAGTGCTGCCTTGCAGAGAATGGACCTGGGAACAGCAGTGTCTCTTGCTGGGAGGATTTTGAGCAAAGAAAAGGGATCTGAGTTATTAAAAGAGTAAAAGAAAGCAGACTGGAGAGTGGACACTACAGAAGTCCTATAGTGGAGTTCTGTTACAGATTGGGGACTGTAGAAAAATGAGAGAGAGGAAATTTGGGAAAAGTCTCAATCAATAACAGTTTTTGTAAGTGAAATGCTTGATCAACAAAATCTCAAATTTCACTTCAGGGCACTTTATTTTTTAAGGAAAAAAAACCCAAACCAAAACCCCACCTCTTGCATTCCGTCAGGCCAGAAATGTCACCGTGATCTTGACAGTGAAGCACCTCGCCTGCTCTGAGGTATCCCATGGGAACACATCTCTTCCCTTTGGCAAGTTGGAATAAATCTTATTTGGTTCTGTAAATTCATATTTCTTCAGTGAAATGCCTCACTCTGATAACTAGACAGAATATTTTTCCATGTGATTTTTTTTTTTTTAATAGTATTTGATTTAGGGCCATACTGATTTTTTCAGTTTATAACTCATGGTGTTTCAGATGTGTGTCAGAGTCCCCAGCTCTACTTTCTTCTTCCTGGCAAGTATTGTTTGAGGCCATTCACAGGGCTGGGAGGAGCGGAGAGAACCATTCATTACAGTCAGCTGTGGAGGGAGGGAAAAAAGCTTGTTTCTAAATATAACGTAAATTAATCCCACTGTGCAGGATGTATTAAGCATATGTAATTTCTGTCTGAAGACATCTGCATATAAAGAATCAAGGGCAAATATGCCCAGCTGGTGACCTGGTGAATGGCTGCATGGCAAAACTATATAAAGAATAAACTTTTGTTTCTGATAACCTGGCACTTTGGAGAAAGGGAAGCACAGTCAAACTGATGCAGAAATGACATCAGAGCTTTCTTAGTTGTCTAAAGCAAAAAAAAAAAAGAGTCACAAGACTGTGGGGTAGGCCAGAAAATAATTTCTGCTCTATGAAATAGCTGTTACTATGGTGTTTTTCAGCTACCAGCTCAATAATTTCAGCTGCAACGGAGGATGAAAATTGATGCTAATGGGTAGGAATTATTTTTTTTAATCAAGAGTGCAAGATAGCCTCAATTATCAAGGAAAATATAAAGTCTGTCTTCCAACTACTAGTAATTACCACAGGCTTTTTAAATCGTGCTCCTCTGTTAAGTATCATTCATTTTAAATTGTATGTATTTCTGCTTTTTTCCTCAATAAATAAGCCAGGGAAAATCAGCTAACCAGTAATTTAGTCAAGTTGTCCAGTTGGTTGTATACTATTAGACAGTATAGATCTCTCATATCCACTATACTACAATATGGCACAGCAACTAATTTATTTTATAAGTTTTGTCTTAATATCTTGAGTGAACAACTGGAAAAGTATTAAATACAGAAAAAATAATTTTGCATAAGCACGATATTGTTGGACCATGTCCACATTGCATTCTGGTCTGGTAGCATTTTGTACGGATATGAGGGTGAAGGCAGGAGAGAGTAAGACTCTGAACAGCACAGGAGGTCATCAGGTCCAGAGTGGAAGGTGGAAAGTTGTTCCTGTTTGCTGTGGATGTTGGAGCTGCTTACAGCCCAGGCCAAATGCTGGAGTTGCTCTAAAAGACGTAAGTTTTTCCACAGCCTCACAAGTGCAAAACTGTCAGTCTCCTCCTGGATCTGACCTTGGCATGTCGCGCAGAGAGGACAGGGGTCCTTGCAGGTTTCTCCTAGGAGAACCTAGTAGGGACTGGGGCTGGCCCTATAAGTGAAGCAAAGTTGAGCTGCATCTGCGATGTGAAAAGTCACGTCTTAGTGACCACATCTCCTTAACAGCACCAACATGCCTGCATATGAATTGCAGGTGCATGTGAAGTCAGACAAAAAAAGAGCATCTGAAGAGACGTGTCTGGATGTACATAGTGAGGCTACCAACAGAAGTGGCTACAGGCTCTCTTCAAACAAAGAGGTACTGGCAGATAGCATTGTTGTTTAAAAACAAATTTTAAACGTACTTGCTCCCTCTGTTAAGACTGCTATTTACAATTAGATTCAGCACAGCGATCGGGGGAGCTCAAGTAAATCACTGTGTTACTTGACATCGCCTTGCATAAGTGCTTACTGTTGCATCCCTTCAGTCGTTTCATGACATACAGGTTCAAAATGGCCCTTTTCTGAGTTCTTTATAAAACAAAGGGACAAAAGCTATTCCTCTTGTACCAAGGATGATGAAGAACAGACAGACTGGCTGTTCAGAAAAATTACCTGCTTCACTTGTGTCCCAGGCCTTGTAGTGTTTCAGTAACAACATCAGATTTGCTCTCTGAGGGCGACTGGCACAAAGCCTGGTGCAGGAAAGGCCAGATGGTTCACTAGATGTGATACTTGGTTGGCAAAGGAGATGTAGGATCCAGTACTTCTGCTAATGATTTAATGTATGTTGGTGATGCGGACATCCAATATTTTTACCTCTTCTATATCTATTTGCTTTATTTCCTTCCTCTATAGAAGAGGTAAAAACATTGGTCCCCATGTCATGGGGGACTCTCGTGGGTGTCATGTATAGTCCTTGGGTTTAAAAATTTTTGGTTATGTTTTTGCAATAAGTAAAACAAGCTGATCCCTTAGGCACTGTGATTCAAAAAGCTCACAACTTTGAAAACATTCATATTCCTGTTACGGTTAGAGCAGTAAATCTGGACATTCTTTTTTCAGGGTTTTAATTTCCTAGCTTGGGTTTCAAAGGTAATGCTATACATTTGTCATTTCTTCCTGATGTGGGAACAATCCAAGGTCCTGAAGTTGCAGACACAATATTCTTTAAACTTTTTTCCTTCCAAGGTGCTTGAAGAGTTTCAGGTTCTTTGAGGACATTGGTTTTAAAATAGAGGCAAGGAATTCAGACAAGTCAAGTGTACTTCAGCAAAATAAGTGGGTTTGGTTATTTCCTTGATTGGCTGAAATGATCATGGTGGCTGTTGAAGGACTGTAGTTTGTCGAAAGGGAGAAAATGATTGTTCCTGCCCAGAAATTCTGTCCATTTAATGGGACAGTAAGTACAAAAAGTGGGGTGGGAAAAACGGGCAGTTGGCATGAAGAACTGGAGAATTATCAGTGCAGCACTTTCTTATCTCCCTTCAGATAGGTATATCTGAAAGAAATACAGGTGGGTATCCAAGACCTTTAACATGATGCAGTTACTTTAGAATCTGCCTACAGACAATGAATTTATGAAATACTAAGGACAACAGTAAAAAAAGTCACAAAAGGAATTATATTAATGGTAATTTCCCATAGTGATTTTGACATTACAAATACCATCATATCCCACAAGTTATTCTTGCTGTAAGAACAATTTTAAATTTCTTCATATATGTTTTCTAACTTTATTCCATCTTCACTTCACACCAAGTCACAGTAGCCGCTGCCAGTGGATTGTGTAGGCAGGTGTTGGCCTTGCACTAGTCCTAGGCAATACTGCAACAAAAGTCAATTACTTACCTGTTCCTGCAAGGAAATCTTATGTTCCCTTTCTGGGACTAAGGAGCTATGAACTAGCTCCTTCCCTAAAATCTTTTCTACCTTGTAACTGTACATTTTCTTGGGAACAGAAACCATGTAGACAAGTATCACACTCTAAATGAAGGGGCTTCCAATATAATTTACATCTATGCTGAAACACTCTGCAGGTAACTTCTCTGTACGGGGCAAATTCATGCTTGATGTAGTTCAGTTGAGCTGAGTTTGGTGACCAGGAACTCCATGCTGATAAATCTCTTACGTAATTAGACTTCTAAATCAATACTCATGATGTAAGTAGGAACATGTGATGAGAATTCTAATAGGAGTGAGAAACATTATCTTAAAATTAAGGAGATCACCTGTTTTATGAAGGAAAAGAAAAAGGTTCGGTATACAGCAAATGTTGTTCCAAGGTAGTTCTCTTGCAGCAGACACTTCATCTTGGATATAAAACATTTGGTTGCAAATGTGCACAAACTGAAAATGAAAGAAATATGTTAAAACAACAAATTAAGCTGTTGCCCACTCTTTTTAACTGGAATGCAATTGTTATTTTTTCACTGAATTTTGAAGTTGGTAGCTAGAATGTTAAAAAAAGGTTGGATGTGGTTTCAGGAAGTTTACTTTTTGTTTTATGGGTTTTTTTTCATCTATAAAGGCAATTCTGTCAGTCTGATGACTATACTTTTTTAAACTAAAATATACAAGAATTATAAAGAATTACAAGAATTTGGCCCTGCTTGAGCAGGGGTTTGGTCCAGATGATCTTCAGAGGTCCCTTCCAGCCTCAACCATTCTGTGATAAAGTTACGCTTTTTTTCAAGCTATTTAAGCCAACATGTATCCTGATACATCCCCGTTTCCTCTGGCGATGAATAGAGGAAAACAACATACATTTTAACATAAGAAGGGTATTTGATAGCTACCGATCATGGGTTGCAAAAAATGAAGTGGACCGCTTCTTGAGTGAGACTTGTTGTTTAACAGAATAAGTTCTGTGGAAAACACCTTCCTCAAAATACCTCAGAAAATAATAAAAAACAGAGTTTGAGGGTTGGGAATGTAATCATTGTGGTGTTTCAACAAGAGAAGTTTTTCCTGTTCATCATGTTGACAGAACCTGTTCATCCAAACAAAAAAACCAGCTTCTTTTTCAGTTAATTGTTTTTAATGGAAGGTTTTAATGGCTAAAGCCCAGTTTATAATCTTTTCCGTTGCTTCCTGCTTTGTTTTTTTATAAAGAGGGCTGCCAGCTCCTTCCCTGTAGCACTGTGGAGCGTGGGTGGGGTACGCAGAGGCTCTCTGCTGGAAAGGACCTCTGAATCCTGAGAACCCCGCTCTAGATGGGAGGGAAATCAGCAAGCAGAGGAAGGCAAGCTAGCTGTGAGGAGGATGATTTTGCTAGAGTGTGGACTTTGTTTTGATTCAATTATGTGCTGATTAATGTTAACAAAAATGTAAGATGAATGTCATGCCCAGCTAATGGATTGGGTTCCATGAGTTAATCGACAAAAAGCAGTATTTCTTCTTGTTTTGGGGGACGACTGCATGGCAAATGCATTTGTTTTAGATAACAGTCTCCGGTTTCCATGGGGATCATTCTTCTGCTTGTTAAAGGTATTACTAAGAATTGTTCGCATTATTTGAATTATTGCTAAGAGCTAGTATTTCAAAACTATCTCAGCTGTTGATGCCTGCATCAACACTTTGTGTCTGGCAGTGAAATCTGAGGAGGGTACAACTTGGGAGAGGAGCAAAAATATTTTTTGCTGCTTTGAATCAGACTAATGCACTCTGATAACATTTCATGCTCAGAGAATGTTACTCCTTGCAGATACAGTGAACTTGAAAGACTATAAAGGCTTGAAGGAGGTCTGGGCAGCATGCTGTGTCAGACCCTTGTGTTTACTTTCTCAGTGTACTTCTGTGCAACTTCATGTGCTGTGGCTGCTTATCTGTGATATATCTCAATTAAAAAAAAAAGTAGGGGTTGACTGGAAACAACCATCCTTTCAATCTGAATACAGTGGAATTGGTATATAGTACATGGGGATTTTATTGAATGTTGATAGTTATAATAATATAAGAGGATAAAACAAACTCTGTTTGACCTTGTTTGGCAGGCTTTATACATGTGTTTGTTTCTAACATGAAAAGAGCTGCTTCTCATGCTGCTCTATTTCCTATTCCTCTTTTTTAGTTGGAGGAATTTTCAAAGGCACAGGCAAGCTGGATACTCTACCTCCTGCTCATTCAGTCTGTGTACTGACAAGGTTATCAACTAATGTCAGGTGTAGTAAGGGTTTTACGTAAACATAGCTCATTCTCTGAGAAGACAGAAGATATGCTTTTCCTTTTTAAATGAAAAACACTTCATCTTTTTCTTTCAGTGGTGGAATTTTGTGCAACCAGTATGGGATATGCTTTGTCACATATGATCGTTTATAAGTGACACTCATATCCCAGGCAGTATTGAATTATAGGAAACAGCAAGATGCTACGTTTTCCAGCTGCTTGCTCACTCCAGCTTTCCCTGGATGCCTCCCAGCTAACCTCTTATGAAGTTTGAACCCAAGGTTATGTAGCCCTAGACCACTTATCCAGGAGAAACACCTCAGAAACTAACCCATGGTAGAAAATGACAGCTTTGCCCACTGTGAGGATGTGCCACAGCCTAGTACAGTTGTAATCCAAGGAGAATACTGGTGTTAGACTAGTGTCTTTCACGGGTTCAAAGAGTGAATGACTAATACATACAGGATAGGAAAGTGCCTGTAGACATTGTGAAAAGATTCAGAGCGCAATTGCTATAATGCTTGTTGAATTACCTTGTTGCCTGGAACGTTGTTATCCTCTTCCATGGGAAGGAGTTGCTGGGGAAAGGTGAGGAGCAGTGAACTGGGAAATGCATGCAGTTTTGTTCTGAAGCGTCTTAGTATTTAATGCTGTGCAAAGTTTCTGGTGTAATTTTTTCTCTGAGTGGGTGGCTTTGAGATGCATGAAGGGAAATACTTGATTTGAAGGCATCAGCAGAAAGAGCTACCAGGCTATACTGAAGCTGATCTGGTTCATCAGAGCAGCTTATTAATATACAAGTTACTCATAGTTGCAAGTGGAAAAAGAATGTTTCCCTGAGGGATATTCACTCACTAATTTTCCCGTGTCCCAAGTAGACGCTTCTGTCTGCTTATCCTTTTTTCCCCTTTCAGGCTCTGACTTTATTTTGTCGGTCTAAAGAGTTCTTCATCATCTTAGAACCAATATTTTTTTAATGCTTTATTCTTTCCACTGCCATTTAGGATTAGTCAGCACCAGAGCTAATTTCATTTCCTTGTGACTCTCTGATGTTTAAATGACAATATGACATAATTTGTAGAAGTAATTCAACAGTTGAGAATCTGGAGTCTTGAATGAAGCTCCTCTGTAGGACCCTGAAGAATAGCTCAGGAGTTCTCTAGCAGCTTCTGAAGTATTAATGAAAAACCCTCTAATTTCTTTTATTTTTCCATTCTTCATTTATATTCATTCTAATGGAGATGAAACTTGCTTTGGAAGTAAGGTTATAAAATCAATGCAATTCAAACTAGATGAAAGATTTAAATTTAAAAAAAAAACCAAACAAAAAAACCAGCTTCTCCCCTACTCCAGGGCGTTGTAATAATATATTATTACTATGTGAGAAGTACTTCTTTAATAACTGGAGACTTAGAGATATTTTTGAAAGCAAGTGGTTTGATTGACTGAATATCTCCTAGCAACTTAGGAAGCTTTAAATACAACTGATTGAATACTGCCTGTGGAATATATTGTCAAGCCCAAAGCACCTGCCAAAACCAGATGACGATTCCATTCTTTAAAACACATCAGGTAGTAAATACGTAACTCAATATTTTGTCAGCTACCAAAAAGGAATTTGCATAAGATGCATGACGCAATATATAGAAACTTGAATTCCAAATGGCATTCAAGTGCTGCAGACCTAAATAGTACATCTGCGAGGCAGATTTTGAAGTTAATACTGCGTGCTTCTATTGAAATAGTGCAGTGTTTTATCAAGAAGCTAAACTTGACTTTCTGGTATTTCTTGGTACTTGCCACTTGGTATACACATTGGCCATGTGAACAAGAATATGATCTTGCTGGCATTTTATGTGGCAACTGTAGGAAAACTCTACTCGGCAAATAAAAGCTTGGGGTTTTTTTTATTGGTTAGAGGAAGAATCAAGCCAAAGAATGGTAGTGTCAACAGAGAGAAGTGTGGGGGACTGCAGCTGCTTTTTCATATCTCAATCAGCTTAAGATGCTGTTTTCTCTCATTGTGTATATTTGTAGGTACCCTACAAAAACACTAACAAATCTGTCTGCCTCATAAATCAATTACACTTCAACTCAAAAGAGCTTCTGTTAAGCGTCAACAATATATAGTATGAACAACGTGCGGTTGTTGATACAGTCTGCAGTAAGAACGACCTAACTTTTCTTGGAGGCAGGAAGCTAAACTCTGCATGCTGTCCAGCTGCAGCAGAGGAAATGGAGTTGTCTCGTCAAGCAGTATTTTTATGCGGGTAGTTATGCTTTGGTTGATCTGGTGGTGCTGCACAGTACATCTCCAGGAGAACTAAAATAAGGGAGAATCACATTTTATTAAGATGATAGTGGCCTTTACCATGTAGCTACTGCTTGCGCAAAACAACTAGCTCCCACACGAGCTATGCACTGAGCACAGCTGCATAATTTGGCCAATGCTGAGAATGTTACTAATTCACCAATACCTGTCATTCAGGACAATTTTTGCCTGGTGCACAGTGAACTGGATAACAAAGAATGATTGCAGTATTTCTTCAGTATAAAAATTTAAACACAGTTTAATCGGTCTCATGCATTGAGCTATTACATTTTGTTTTTGTCTTGGATTTGCTGTCTGGTAAGATGATTTAATGACTGTCTGTTGCTTAGTGTCTTATGGAAAGAGAGGTATTTAATAAACCACATTAGAATTGATTAGCTATGGGATAGTATCATCAAGAGATATGTGCTCCACTAGAGATTTTTCTCCATTAAAACCACTGTGAAGAATTACTAGGGGGAGTTGTATAAAGTATGTTTGCTTTCATTTTGTTGTCAGATCATTTCATAAAAGGCTGAATGCTTTCTGAAAATAACTCTGATGCCTTTTAAGTTTACAAAGAACGCTTGTGAAACCCCTGAGAAAACTTTGCATGTTTTTGTGCTGTTTTTATGATGTTTATGTGACAAACATTTAGCTGAAACATTAGACACCTCTCAGTTTCAATTGGACAACTTGCTTAGAAATATATGATCTGCACATATCTTTAAAAATGTGTCCTTCTAACTTGCTCTGGTGGCCTTGCACATTCATCTGCTGCCTTCCGGTTTTAACACACTTTGAAAGAAAGTTTCTATTTCCTGTTGCTGTCAGTGAGTCTTCAAATGCTTTGCCTGAAGACGGCACTAAAAAGTTCAAGTGGTAGGTGCCGGAGCCTGAGCCAAGATGGTGTCTGTGCAGGCACGGGTGGAAAGCCAGGACCAGGTTACGTGATGTGGAATGTGTGTGCCACGCTCGGCTGTGCTAGCAGAGATCCTCCTTGCTTAGCTCTGCACTAGTACATCTCCATCTGCTTGGGTACCACAGAAAGTGTCTGCCACGGTGTCTGATCAGCGTAAGAGTTTGCTTACTAAGAGTGTCACTTGCCCTGGGAGGGTAAAGCCAGAGCCAAGAAGACGGGGAGCAAAGAAACCAGAATGGGCTGTCTGCTTCTCACCACCCTCTCCCTCCTTAACATCACTCCCCTCTGCCCATATAGACATGGGAGGAAAGGGACTTCTCAGTCTGAGCAGACCAAGGCAGAACAAGAAAGAGCCGTTGCCGAGCCAGCGTGTGGTGTATTTCCATGTATGTCGGGTCCGTGGAGCTGAGTGCACTCCAGACGGTTTGCAGCAAGTGGTTAAGTACAGATGTGTGATTTCCACCACCAGCCATCCTGGGCTGACCTGTCTTTGGTAGTCCTTCTGTGTGCTTAAAATGCATTTGGAGCAAATAAGCATTTCTGTGGCCATATAGTGGGTGTCTGCATTTCCTTCACCTATAGTATTGTCTTTAACTTTTATTAATCGGAAATGGCCAAACCTTTGAGGACTGTGGGTGTTTTATGACATTCAAGACAAGACATTAATATTAAATTCATCTTCATGTTTGCACAGTTCTAGTAAGCCTTTTTTTTCCTGGTAGCACTCTTTTTTTTTTTACATTAAAAAAAAAAGCAAACATCTTGCTAAAGACAAGGTTTTTAAAGGAGAGCTCAAATCCTATATTCTGAGTGTGAGTTTTCTGACATCTTGGTATGCATTAGAAGGTGCCCAGAGCTGCATGCAGTAAGAACAGATTGCTTCATTTACTCTTGTGCTGTTGCTGTGTGACTTAGAACCATAGGGAAATTTGTGATGGAAAATTTGTTTCTATGAGATGGTATTTCTTCCTGAGATCTGGATAGAGTAAGATACAATAATAAGGGAAAAATAATGTCTGAGCTAGTGCTGGTTTCTCTCTGTACTTCTGCTCCACTGCCATCCATTCACCGTATTTAAACAAATGTGTAGGGATTGAATATCCGAAACAGTGGGTTGCGTTCTGTGCGTACTTTTGTGAAGTTATGTGCATCAAGTCTTTCTTCTTTTTTTGCTGTCCCATTTGTTTAATTACATGTTATTATGTATGTGTAGAATCTCTTGAAAAAAATAATTTCTTCTGGATGTGGCTTCACACAGGTCCGTCTGTGCCATTGAAGTGGCCAGTGGAAAGAAAAGCAAGCTGCTGTGATCCACTTACACACAAACAGATTAAAACTATATGTTTATGTTTACTTACAGAGTATTTTTATCTTTAAAAAACAATTATGCACTAGTTATTAAAATATGAGCACTTTAGCAAATTTGTATATTTGAATACTCAGGATGGCTCATTTAATGCAGGAGTCAACATAAGCATCTAAAAACATGGTTTGGATATCCTACTTAGGTATCTGCCTCTGAAATTCCCTAATTCATTCATTACTAGACTGTTGTGGTTTAACCCAGCAGGCAGCTGAACACCACACAGCTGTTCGCTCACTCCCTCCCCTCAGTGGATGGGGAGAAAATTGGGAAAAAAAAAAAAAGTAAAATTTGTGGGTTGAGATAAAGACAGTTTAATAGGACAGAAAAGGAAGGGAAAAATAATAATGATAATGAAAGAATATACAAAGCAAGTGATGCACAATGCAACAGTTCACCACCTGCTGACCGATGCCCAGCCAGTTCCTGAGTGGCGGTCACCCCTCCCCCGGCCAACTCCCCCCAGTTTATGTACCAAGCATGACGTCACATGGTATGGAATATCCCTTTGGCCAGTTGGGGTCAGCTGTCCTGGCTGTGCCCCCTCCCAGCTTCTTGTGCACCTCCAGCCTTCTCAGTTGGCAGAGCATGGGAAGCGGAAAAGTCCTTGACTAGTGTCAGCACTACCTAGCAACAACTAAAACGTCAGTGTGTTATCAACATTGTTCTCATCCTCAATCCAAAACACAGCACTGTACCAGCTACTAGCAAGAAAACTAACTCTATCCCAGCCAAAACCAGGGCATAGACACTGCAAGGAGATAGCTGGGGAGTAATTTTTTTCAGTCATCTGATTTATAGAGCCACTAGCCATTACACAGACTTTTTAGTTTGGGCAGTGTGATGGTTCAAATCAGTGACCCCTGGCAAACTCCAAACAAGTATTTTTATTTGCAGTACTAGGGAACATTCAAATCTGTTAAAATTATTGTTGTTGGGTTTTGGGGGTGTTTGGTTGGTTGGTTTTTTTTTTTTTTCCTTTGTTTATCCTTCCTGTCTCTGCTTGCAGGTAACATCATGGTGCTGTGGTCAACTTGCAGAACATCGATACTTAAATCTGTAACAAACCGATTCATTAAGAATTTGGCCTGCTCGGGGATCTGTGCCAGCCTAGTCTGTGTGCCTTTTGACATTGCTCTTAGTGCCAGTCCACACTGCTGCTGGTGGATCTATACGATGCTCTTCTGCAGAATTGCCAAGTTTCTGCACAAAGTCTTCTGCTCGGTGACCATCCTTAGTTTTCCAGCCATTGCTCTTGACAGGTAAGGGATCAATTTGCCAGGATCCTTGATTTGTCTTTCCTCTTTCTCCCTTTGAAACCCTTTTCTTCCTTTCGTATTAGTCTTGTAAATGCTATTTAGTGTTGCCTTGCTCGCAGTGTAGAGCTTCTTTCCAGAATGTACTGGGATAAATATTCTTCTCTGTAACATTGAAAACATTTATTTTTCAGTTTACTCTCATGTCTCTGGACATTTATAAAGGACTTTGAGTCTATAGATTTGTCTTCAGAGAAGTTTTTATCCTTTCTTTCTTCTTGTTAATAATTCTTGTTCAGTAATGGAACTTGAAGCCAGATGTCAGACTATAGACAAGGTGCACATTTTTAACTGTAGAAGTTGAAAGTCATTGCCCATTAGAAGAATTTAACAATGCCTGCGGTAGATTGTCCATAAATTTCAAATTTCAAATGTAGATTTGTTTTAAAAAAAACCAAACAATTTTAATACAACGAGAATTAATTCAGAGAGATTTTGTATGTAGAAGATCAGTCTAAAACAAAAGTGGCCCTTTGGACTGTCTGAGTTTTTGGATTCCATTCATCTTGGTTATTATTATTAGCAGTCACTGATCCCACCTAAATGCACAGCTTTATCATCTTGACAGTGACTGTAAGTTAGATATTTTTAAGGAAGGGTAGGTACTGGTTTAATACAGTTTAAATTACTAAAACAGTGGATTTATACGTGTTGGATAAAATTATTGTTAGTCTGTTACCGTGTCTCACCACAGAATATGTTAGCTCTACAAAAACAGACTGTATACCTAATAAAGTGGTATGTCTTTTACTTTAATGATAATGTCTTGATAAATGCAGTATCACTATCTGTAATGCACACCAGTGTTGCCACTGGAACAGCATATCATTTGCCCTTCACCAGCAAAACTTGTCATCTTCCTCACAAAAAGCACAAACTGCTACCACTTATAATGGTAAGTGTAAAAGGATAGGTCTCTCATGAAAAGTCTGTGAGCTTAAAAGTCCACAGTAGGTAAGCAAACAATGAATTAGTGCCTGAAATTTGAAGTGCATGTCAGAGATGCACTTTTTTTTTTTTAATGCATACAGAATGTTCAGTGTTTGACTACTCTTTTGCTCAGGGCCTTGCCAACCAGAGCTTGTGCAAAACAAAACCCCATTGTACTTCCAGTAGATGGGTACATGTAATTTGTGACCAACAGCTTTTTCCAGATATCCAGAGAAAGAATCTATCATAAAGCAGCTTTTCAAATAAACTATGAGTCTGGCCTTTCAATGCGACATACCTATGCCTCCATCATGTTTCTGAAATTTTGTGCTGTGTGCAATATACTGTCCAGCGTAAAAGTAAGTGAATGGTGAAATCTTCAAAATAATGTTCATGCACATCAGCCAAAGTGATATAGTCCCAATTATTGAAAGAATTGTTCACCACCAATAATGTGATCCTGAAGTTTGAATATTCAGGGTTTTTTTCTACAGACAGACCTGCAGACCCTTGGGGTTTTTTTTTTCTCTCATAAGCAGGTAGTCAGTTGGCAACCCAGTTAGGGATTTTGGGCATTACGCTCAGGCAGCTCCTGAGCGGCTTCTCATAGGCACTATGCTTATTATAGACTTCACCCTTTGCAATGTATCAGTTGTATTTTTTGTTAATTTTTTTTTTTTTTTACAGGTACTACTCTGTTTTATACCCCTTGGAAAGAAAAATATCTGATGCAAAATCCCGAGACCTGGTTATCTATATCTGGGCCCATGCAATAGTGGCCAGTATTCCAGTATTTGCTGTGACCAATGTGTCTGATATTTATGCCATGTCCACCTGTTCTGAGTCTTGGAGTTACTCCCTTGGCCACCTGATATATGTCATCATCTATAACATCACCACTGTGATTGTACCAGTGGCTGTGGTATTTCTCTTTATGATTCTTATTCGCAGGGCACTGAGTGCCAGCCAGAAGAAAAAAGTCATCATAGCTGCCTTAAGGACCCCTCAGAATACAATTTCTATCCCTTATGCCTCCCAGCGGGAAGCTGAGCTCCATGCTATGCTGCTTTCCATGGTTATGATATTTATTTTCTGCAGCGTCCCCTATGTGACTTTGGTGATTTACCGCACCATACTCAATATTTCAGATATTTCAGTCTTCTTGCTCCTCACTGCCATTTGGTTGCCCAAGGTCTCTTTGCTGGCCAATCCTTTGTTATTTTTAACTGTTAACAAATCTGTACGGAAGTGCTTAGTGGGGACAATAGTACAGCTGCACCAAAGGTATAGCAGGAGAAACATTGTCAGCTCGGGAGGTGTTGTAGATGCTAATCTGGAGCCCAGTGTCCGCTCGGGGAGCCAGCTTCTGGAGATGTTTCATATCGGGCAACAACAAATCTTCAAGCCAATGGAAGATGAGGAGAATGAGACCAAATCCATTGGCTCTGGTGACTTTCAGCAGAAAGAAATTCCTACCACCAATTTAGAGGTAGGAGAGACTTTGGTTCACAAATTTATACCACAGACGATTGCAGACTCTGCAGCTCAGGTGGCGCCAGCTGTGCCCACAGAAGCTGATACGGTAAATGACAAGTATTCCATGCAGTTTGGTTTTGGACCCTTTGAGCTGCCTCCACAGTGGCTCTCAGAAAACCGAAACAGTAAGAAGCGACTCCTGCCTCCTTTGGGGAATACCCCTGAAGAGCTAATCCAGACGAAACAGCCTAAGTGTAAAGCAGAAAGAAAAATCAGCAGAAACAATAAAGTCAGTATTTTTCCCAAGGTGGATTCTTAGTAAGAGCAGGAGCTTTAAGTGACAGAGGAAGGTCACCTTCTATTATATGTGTGATCCCATGGATCTTTGTTATGCTGAAATTTGTTACAGGCTGATTTTTTTGTGCCAAATGTAATTTAAACAAACAAACAAAAGGGAATATAACAAGTGTTCCTTATTAATTTGTTTTCATGAAAATAATATATCAAAAGATGGTGATTCTTAGTTTTATCTGTGAAATCCCTACAATGATACCTGCCTGATTAACTTTCAAAAAGTACACGTGGCTTTGGAAACACTTTGTATGGCTGAAGTATGGAAATATGGCAGCCAGTTTGCTGGGGAAACCTCATGTTGTATTAAAATGGGCTGGGTATCAAAGTAACTTAATAGGAAAGGCTGTAGGGAGCGGAAGACACATGCAAAATGGTAAGTCCTAACCTCCTGTAAACAGACACAGCAAGGTACTGCACATTTCATTAATGAAGTAAGATGGACTATTAAGTACATCTATTTTCTGTTAAGCCCATTTCTTAAATCAGTGTTAGAAATAAAACTTGCTGGACTTTTTGCACAAATTAGTTACCAAGTATCTGCCAAACATCTAAACTTTTTTAAAACCTAACCCACTATTTTTTGGCTTAAAACTTCAGCAAAGCCAAGGATACCCAAATTGTCATGTGTGTCAAACCTGAGAAAGACCTTTTGTTTAAAAAACATATATTTGTAGTTTTAAGTAAAAACTGGATTGGAGACCATGCAGGACAAATCCTGACTCAAGTAAACAAGTATGTGTGTGCCAAGGGCATAAATAGAACACTTTGATCCTGTGATAAAGGGCATATACAAATGTCCCAACAGTGTAATGTATGTATTGTGTAAGTAACCAAGGGGTCAACCTTAAAATAGACTCATCTGCTGATGCACTCTTCTGTTTTCCTATGGGAAAGCTAACAAATGAACGCAACGGGTCAGAAATGCTAGTAGCCTTGTACTGAAC
>NW_008824446.1:963397-970565 GCF_000699105.1 Pygoscelis adeliae
AAAAGGCAAGGTTTGTTAATGCCGTTGCTCACTATTGTCAGAGGTAGGGAGGTTTTCCTTCTACCTTCAGAGAGATAGATACCAACCATCCTACTCCACTCGCCTCACAGCATAGACCACCCAGTGTATGAACGTGAGACTTCCAAATCTGGTGCCTGATTCCCGAGTGAATTGGAGTCATGCCATCCCCTGGTATCAGCACACCAGCCTTTCTATCAGAGTTCAGGCATTGTACTGCAGCTTGCCCCCCTGCATCATCACAGGCATATTGTCTCATTTATACTGAGTGTGAATTTTAAACTGTATCAGTCTGTTAGATGACTTGAAACTATTGTAACCCTGGCATTTTAATCTTTGTTCAGTTGCAAGTAGTCTTTCCTTCTTCCTTATCTGCATTCACTGTTGTCTCTGTGGGTAGTTTCTTAAAAGCACAATCCAGTAACATCTGTGTACTCCTTGTGGTTCTCCTGTACTTTAGCCCTTTGGTGCATGCTGAACCTTTACCTGTAGTTACTGCCTGTTTATGAAAGTAGTTTTCTTTAAAGCATACTTTTAAAAGGACAAGGTGAAGAATCTTGGCAAGTTCACAGTAACTTACTAAATCCAACCGGTTAATGTTAAAAGTGAGAAAAAATTCTGCTGAAGCAGAATTTGGAGATGTACCTGTTCTTCCTTTGACACGTTTGAAGAAAGTCAGCAGCTTCCGATGGCTCTAAGGTGGTGGATTTCTACAAGGCATTAAAAGCAAGTGTTTTAATAAAAATGTATTTTAAAAAAAAGTTTATAAATTACTGTGTAAATGATGTTTTTCTCCATTTCCTCTTTGGCTTCAGTGCTCTTCACTTCTTACTAGTTCAAGAACTTCTCAGCTTGGGAGTGAAGAGCAGTCTTCAATGGGTCCAGATGGGTGGTGGGAACCCCAGCTGCCCTGCTTCTTAGATACAGAGATGAGATGGCAGACATAGCTTGCCTGAAATCAGACAGAAGAAATATTCCACGAAAAGGTGTTCCTTCTGCGGCAGAGGTAGAGAAGTACCATAGCAGACATTTTTTTAAAGTGTTGATAAAAAGTAATTTATTGGAGTGTTTGTTTTTCCAAAGTTAGTGAAAGAACAGATGCCATTCAAAAAATCCTGAAAACCTCAGAAGCAAAGTAGGAGTTACAGTTTCCTTAAGAATTTTGGTTAAATTTAATATTTATGGCCCACTTATGTATAGATACTGGTCAAAGTCTTTGTGATTAATGAATGTGGATAAATGGTTACTCAGATCTGAACTCCTTTCAGGAAAGCAAACTTAGTCTTAGTTTTGTCCTTTTCAACTCTCATATTGAATGAAATACCAATGATAAATTCAAAGAGCCAAATTGCATAGAATTTAGTTTTATCATGTCAGGAAAGCAAGGGATCTGTGGTGGTTTTTGACTGTTGAGACAAAAATACCTCTTTCTTTCAAAGAGGACACATGTAAAAACTTGCTTCTATTTTTTTTTTTAGCAGATTGTATCTGAAGCCATTGAAACCTTTCACCAAGAAGTTAACTAAGGTGGTTTTCCATACCTGAAGAATTATTGGGGAATATTTTATTTTAGTCCCTCTTTCAACAGTTTATCCATGTGAATGTTTAAGGGAAGTGGAAAAAATACAAAAGCACATCTTTGCATAGAAAAAATAATCTGTATAAAATTTCATAATACAGCCTCTGTGCTAGAATTGTCATCAGAAAACAGTAATTCAGGAGACTTTTTATGCAAGATGGAATATTTGACTTGCAGAGTTTGATTTTTAACTTCATCTAAGACAGTGGTAACTTTGAGTCATTACTGCAGTCTGTTGGCTTGTTGTTCAAATAATTTCTACTGGGCAAAATGTTCTCCAGCATCCAATATGAAAAAAAAAATCAAGACTTGTTTTCTTCTTTATCATCACATTAAAGATAAGCAAAAGTGGGCTTTTTTTGTTATGATGGTTGTTTTTAACCACCACAGGTCTTGGTAAGATAAATTTTTCTCCCCAGATTATTGATGAAAGAAAGTGAAGTACAAAGCAAAGCTGTGGGAATTGAAGAGGTGAAAGCCTGGGGTAGTTTGGCCTGTGCAAATAGATTTAAAGGCTAAATCTTACTACTGGAGAATAAACTTGGAGGAAGGAAAGTTAAAACTCATTATTCTAGCACTTAGGGGAGAAAAATAGAAAATGGAGCTCACATTAAAGGAAGAAATCCTTTAAAAAGGATGAAAAGACTATGGGCACAATGTCAATTTACCGTTCCTAGGTATGCTGAAGAAATATTGTTAAATTCAAACAAACATAATGTAAAAATTAAAAATTAAAAAAAGAAAAAACCCACACAGTCCTTCAGCACCAAATAATGCTATATTGGTTGGCTACTTGGCAACGATGTATTTTGCACAATGGGATAAACTTCCAGAGAAAAGCAGTTGTTTTCTAGAAAAAACTCCCCAAGTATTCTACTCTATAACAGATCTAATTGTTATTAAGCTGCAGTAATTTAATGACTGCATTTGTTCTGGTTTTAAAAATACACCTATGTTTTGCAGAAAAGTCTGGCTGGATTTCTGTAAGTGAGTTTTCTTCTATTCTGCTCCCTGTTTCCTGGGAAAATATTCCTGTATCAGTGGCCTACATCTTGAAGAACAGAGAGGAAAGTCAGGCTGTGGTTCCAGATCAGTAGGACTGGGACTTAGCAGATGGTTCCAGCTGAACAGGAGCTGTCCCATAAGCTGCTGTGGAGGTAACCAGCTCTGAAGGTGATTACATGTCCCACAGAACTCCGCTAGTTCCTCTCATTCATGTCACCTGACCTTGCACTGCATAATTTGATAAAGAATGTAAACATAAAAAAGCAAAATCCCTGCCTTCTAATCTTATTTGATATAAATTACTGTGTAATTGTGCTTTAACCTACGTAGGAGTCAGTAGGAGATAATCAATGGTTTTAGGGTTTTTTTCTTTTTTTGGCCATAAAGGACTCATCCCCCCAAAAAGATACGGTTGAAGTCATTGCTTTCAAACTTAAAACATTCTTACCTCTTCAAAAGCCTGCTGCTTATTTTAGTTGAAGTGACTTTCTCTGTGCAAAGTAGGGTTATTAGCAGGATTTCTAAACGAGTTATAATGATGTCTTTAACTATCAAACCGGTACCATGGGGTTAGTCACTGCAATCTTCGGTAATTTGTAATTCAAGGACAGTTTAGGAAAACAACACAACAAAACAAAACATATCTTGTAGGAAATTGCAGAACACCAGATGCAGATGCTTGCGCTCATGAGCGAGTTGATTCCTCCCGTCTCATGGAGGACACAGAGGGGGAACAGCAGGAACCAGCCCAAAGTGATCTTTGTTCCATATCTGTTTTTAAGCTACTAAACCAGCCAAAGGTGGTGAAGAGTACGCAGAGGCTGATTTTTCTGATGGCTTTCTTCAGGGACAACAATACAAAAGTGGGGTGCAGAAGCATTCTTCATCTCAGTGAAAGCCCCTCTGCAGGTGCATAGGAGCAGTTCTCTTGTTTCTTCTCTGTGAGGAGAAAGTGGACTTTTTTTTAAAGAAAGCATAAGAAATACCAAGTCAGATCCAATTCCTGAATACACATTTGTCAGCGCAAACCAGGGTTTCTACGCAGCTGCTGTTCTGCATCCCGAGGTTCTCTATGGCTAAACATAATGCACTGAGATGGTGATTTACTCCCAAAACTCCCTTGTGCACAGTACTTACCTAAGCAGTATTCTATCTTCTTTGCCTCCATTTTCTGTGAAACTAAACCCTGTACTTTTTGCCTGGGTCATATCCTAAGCCACGGAAGAAGGTCCTTAAGACACTTGTAGGATGTCATTCTTCTGGTCCCCTTGCACCTGTCTGGTAGCAAACTCCAACACACTGCACCCCACAGCACTGGGACGTTTCAGCACAACTGTCGTGGTTTAACCTCAGCCGGCAACCAAGCACCACGCAGCCGCTCACTCACTTCCCCCCGCCCCCGGTGGGATGGGGGAGAGAATTGGAAGAGCACAAGTGAGAAAACTCATGGGTAGAGATAAGAACAGTTTAATAATTGAAATAAAATAATAATAGCAATAATTAGAAGAAGAATATGCAAAGCAAGTGATGCACAATGCAATTGCTCACCACCCGCTGACCGATGCCCAGCCAGTCCCTGAGCAGCGGCCCCCCCGGCCAGCTTTCCCCAGTTTATGTACTGAGCATGACATCACATGGTATGGAATATCCCTCTGGTCAGTTTGCGTCAGCTGTCCTGGCTGTGCCCCCTCCCAGCTTCTTGTGCACCTCCAGCCTTCCCAGTCGGCAGAGCATGGGAAGCTGAAAAGTCCTTGGCTAGTGTAAGCATCACCTAGCAACAACTAAAACATCGGTGTGTTATCAACCTTGTTCTCATCCTCAATCCAAAACACAGCACTGTACCAGCTACTAGGAAGAAAATTAACTCTATCCCAGCCGAAACCAGGGCACCACCACAATCCATTTTGAGCTCCTGCTTCCTAAACTCTGCTGTTTTCCAGCAGAAGAAGGTGTGGCAGCATGGAAGACAGTCTTGTCAAGGTAGGACCTTTCCCAATGCAAGTCAAAGAATGAAAACCTGGCTTTATTAAACACAATGGCAGTTTTATCATTGACTCTGAACTTAGCATTTTAGTTTAGTTTTTCCTCCTCAGCTGATGGGTTACTACGCTGTATCACTATTGCTGATGGAGCACACTGCAAAACTCCACTTATCCTCACCGAGGGTTTCTGGAAAAGTTGGAATATGGCCCAAAATTCCTGTTTTGTTTTCCCTTGACCTGGTACACACCAATCAAAAGATATTAACACATAATCTATTTGTCCTTTGCAAGAAAAGGGTCTGTTTATTCCCCTAACATTTAGGGGAATTAATATAATGAAAATTAGCTGTGCTTATCCTGATCCAAATACTGGAACTGTTACAGTCTACCTTAAAAATACTGCCTGTAGTAAAGAAAAGCTACTTCTGGTGAGTACACAAAAGAATATTAAAAATATCAAAGACAAATAACTAATAAGCATTAAACAAAGTCTTGATAATTTGCCCTCCAACCTGTATGAGACAATGAAAGTGTTTTGACTACCTATTTGTGTATTAAAACGCTGTTCAGTAGAGGAATATGAAGATAAGCAGTAGTAATGGGAACAAGTTCCCTATGTTTTCCCCCCTCATTTGTGTTTCTTCCTGATTGGATTAGGGAGAAAAGGATAAATGAATTCTGTTACTATGGTGACTGTGTTCTGAGTATCAAGACAGCTTGTCTAAATGTGACTTCATCATGTTGTAACCTATCTTTTAGGATGAAAAGCACATCTTGGAGTGCTTTTCTTGCTGTGCCCTTCCTAGACACAAGAGTTTTCTCCAATTCAACCCTTCCTTTTTTTAATCATCATACTTCAGAGAAGTACCTAGTTTATCATGGAAAAAAAACGACCTATTCCCAGAAAGGCAAAAAAGGCAATCACACCCTTTGTTCTGCTTTTCCAGTTGAAACTTCACTATAAACACACCTGCCACCTGTGACAATATTTGAGATTCCGTAATATTTAACGATGTTTACAAAGTTCAGTCCTCTTATTGGAGGTGAAGACTCTTACGGCCTGATTTGCAGCATTTGAGATGAACTCTAGGAACCTCTTCTGTTCCTCCCTGGGTCTTCTAGGAGACGTAACACTCACAGATCTTGAGATCAGCTGTGGTTTGAGATATTCCTGCTCAGCCATTATTATTAACTCTCGGGTGTGACAGCCTCATTGAAAACCTTCACTGTTTCTATGTGGACAAGCAGCAGTTAAGGAGCGTATTCCTGCACCACTTGCAAAGGAGTTTTATGTCTGTTTGTTACCAAATGCAGAGCTGGACACTCTCCTTTCATGGGCTCTTCTGAGGTTGTAGGCAGCCTGTAATATGGGAAGCTGACAGCACATCAAACTCTGTCAGCTGTTAAGCACATACACTCTACTGTAGAAAGAAATAAATATTGGGGTAGTTATACCTAGCTGCTTTCCATACCTCATTATTCATAGCTAATATAATTCCTAATAAAGCAAAAGCCACATTTTAGTTCAGCTAGTTCTGAACTATATTGTCCATTCTACTGCTTTCTCATTGTTGTTACAATCTTGTATTTTTTGCTTCAAATCATGATCTGCACCATCTGGAAAGCACCACACATTCCAAACACCACTATGGTATTGCATTAGCAATCGCAGGATCTATGTTAGAATTTTAACATACCTGGAGCTCAGCATGCTTAGGAAGGAGGCTAAAATACACGTGGTTCACTAGTGTATTTTCGGTATTTGTCTTCAGCTCTTAACTGTAAACCACATTGCATCGTTACTCCACTAAATACCAGGAAAAAATTGTTCTTCTCTTATTGGCACTTTCAGGAATGTGACAGTAACATGCCATACACTATAAGCATCAATAAAAGCTCTATTGCAAACAGAAAATACGTGCCCCCAACAAAGATTTATTTTGGCAGAAAAATTCGCAAAGATGCATCTTGTTCCTTCAAACTGTTTCTTGTAAATTTTTGCCACCAATGAAAGCCTGATTTTAACATATATGGGTATCAAAGGAATTTGTAGGGGCCAGTAACTCTCTCTACAGTTTTTACAAGTTAATCAGAACACAGGAGTTAATCCTCACATCCTATTTAAATGTAGAAAAGAAATAAAAAGGGATGGGATTAGGAAGGTAATTACACTTCCCTTATTAATTAAATTCCTTATTAACAGTGAATATTCAGGTAAAAAATGGTGACCACAGTATTAGTGTTAAGTTTTAACAAGTTTATTTAAAAGTCATTCAACTATCCTTGTTTACAAGTCAACGTGACACAATTTACACAGGAGACTAGACAAACAACAGACTGCCAAAAGAAACAATGATAATTCACAGCATAGCTGTATTGTGTAAAAGGCTCAATACGGTAACTTTCTTCTGTCGGATTAAACACTTCAAAAATTGCTCTTTTACTGAAGTGGGAAAGACAACAGCTATAACAATCACACTATCATGAAAATGGTTGCAACTCACGTCGACAACACCCTTGCTAACAGGTTTTAACGCTGACTCTAGAGGAACCCCCCCCTCACTGAGCCCCGCACACCCTCCCA
>NW_008824446.1:971421-979469 GCF_000699105.1 Pygoscelis adeliae
GGTGCCGGCCGCAGGCTCTCCGGGCTACAGGCGCTCCCGGGCGGGGAGGGCTTCGCCCGCCCTCTCTCATGCGGGGCTCTCGGAGCTGGGGCTCTGCCGGGCAGCAGTCCCGTCAGGGCAGCGCCCGGAGCTCCTCTTGCGAGCGCGGGAAAGGGCTTCCTGTCTGTCTGGGTGTCTGTTGAAACCTCCTGTGAGATTATGTTTTGTTTGTGTGTTTGGTTTTTTGTTCCGGAATCCTTTGAGTCTCAGCTGGTGCTTATCTTTGGCTTCTTCGTTGATGTTATGTTGGGTCTTCCGTACTTGCTTTTCCACCTGCCCCAGGAACATGAAAGAAGCTCTTAAAAAGCCCTCAGAGGTTGTGGAACACCCGCCGTTGGCAGAGGCCTAGAGGTGGCCAGAACTCGGCAAAGAGTCGGTGGGTTTCCAGGCCGGCCGTTGCAGGCCATTCTGTGAGCGGGCGCGGGGCGGGTTGCAGAGCATTTCCCCGCGCCGCCGCCTCCACGGGCGTCCACGGGCATCCAGGGGCATCCATGAGCACCTCCCGCGACCGTAACTACATCGGTCCTGGTTTCAAGTGGTAAATGGTGTGAAGGGGCCTCTTCGATGAATGAGCCTGAGATTCACGAGTTGAAATGAATGAATGAACGTAAACTTCTCTTTTTCTTCTCTGCCCACTTCTTTATACTGTCTCATGATGTTACGGACCTGTGTATGTGACTCGGTTTGTCCTGTTTCTTGTACTGAAATAAAAAGTTGTATTCACTTGGGCCTTCTGAAAATTACCAGTGCATGTCACATACTCAGATATATAATTCCTGTGAAGTTATGCAGTTTTTGCAGAGAACCATGCATTTCTGTTGTATAAACTCAAAATTGAATTGGGACTGGGAATGTGATTGTTTGGATTTGGGAACTCCCCCCGCTTGGAACTACTGAATGTAAAAAGCTTTTGGCTGCTTTATTTGATATGCTCAAGATGTCTATAAAATACCCTCATTCTTTTGTTGATGCTAACTTTGCCAGTCCCATGTTTTAAATAAAAAAATAAAGAGCCATGGCATTTCCTTTGTTGTGAGACTACTTTTACGATTTAATCCATTTGAAGTTTTTTGACAGTAAGCACATTTGAATACTTTGGTTGGCTTGATGATATATATTTGTACATATATTAAAAAGTGTATACTTGAGTGGCAAGCTAGTCTACAGTGGAAAGACCTCGCAACATTGAGTTGCTAGAAAGGATTTGAAACTTGTTTAATCTGCATCTGAAAGATTACTGGGCTTGTGTTGCTTTATTATGAAACTGATCGTTTGGAAGGTTGTTTTTGGTTTTTTCCCAATTTTAGGTCGCAATGGATATTACAAGGGCGAGCTTGGATAAAATTTCAAGGCCTGCATCTAGCTCAAGGGCTTATCCTAATTGTAGATCTTTAAGTACATCTATGGAGTTATTAACGCCAGAGCCACATTTGCCAAAGGTAATTCTTTTCACCTTCAGCGGGTTAGAAACTTTATGCCTAATTCTTCTTAGTAAAATGCCAGAGAAATAAGATTCTGCTTTTTTAGCTTCATATAGAGTTCTGGGCTCTGCCGGTGTGCTAAGGGGCTATGTGAAAGTTCATGAATGTGGGCTGCTCCTTATGCATGTGTGGAATGATGTTTAATTTCATTTTTCTGAATATGTGTTACTTTTATATTTGCCACAAAAAGGGCTATTCAGCACCACGACCTGGAAAACTTGGTTGTCTTCCTCTTTATATTTAATCAGATTGTTAAATAAATTCTATTTTAAGGAAAAACATTTGAAATTCTGGCAATAAGGTGTAGATACACAGCTATAGGCTGTTGATGCATGAGCCAGTATGTGCATAATTTCACTTCCATCCTATTTGTGCTTTTAAATTTAAGTTGGAATAAAAATTATTTTGCTTATTAAAAGAAAGCATTTGAACAATCCTCACAAGTTGAATTTTTGACTACAAGGCTCTCTCAAGATATGTTTGAATCAAATAAAAAAAATAATTCATAGTATTCTAAGAAATACGTCAGCTCCAGGGATTCAACAAAGTCCATTGGAAGTAGGTGTTAATTCATCCTCTGAGAAAATTAATATTGGGGATTAAACTAATTTTGGGAATGGGATGTATGATATGGTTGTTGGAATGTAGGAACTGGGACTTGGGAATTAGAGATTTAGATTTACTTACTTAGATTAGTCCAATTGTATTGTACCTCTGTTGACCTGTCTGTAGAATGGGATCATACCTAGATGCTTCCCAGAAGTATTAAATTTTTTTTTTAATAAGTTCACAGTCGGGTATTAAGGTTAACATCAGATAACTCCGAATCCAAGTTCTGACCTAAATCATAGCCTAATCACAGGCTATTGCATGAAAATTGCAATCTCTTGAGACTGATGAATTAAGCATAAGCTTTTCAGCCCTTCAGAGACTCTTAAAAATTCTATAATATAAGCAAGAGATTGGGATGCTACCTGGTGCAGGGCACCCACAGTATCAGGGAATGGATGAGGCTGTTGTACACACAGACTCGTAACTGGTTGGCTGTACCCTCTGCTGCAGCAGAAATGGCATAAACTTTTTGGAATCATTTCCTAGCCTGGCAAGCCCAAATCTGGCAGTCTGTGGAATGATGAGCTTGAGAATCAATGTGATATCTAAGAAACAGAACTCTGTATCAGATCTGAAAATGGTTCTTTTATTTACAAAGTACTCTGCAGTCGTGTATAGAATCGTTGTTAGCCTTTGTGATAGTATGTGATTATTGTGATTATCTTTTTCTTCCCCCCAAAGATTTGTATTTTTATGGTAGTAATGAATTTGCATTTCATAGGTTGATTCACCTGTCAGTTTGGCTGGTAGTCATCAAAGAGGTAGTCTAGAAGACTGCTGTCCAGAAGAAGACAAAGGTGATGACAGAGAGAACTCTGATGTCAAGGAAGTAAGAACAGATCAGCAAACCACAGTGGAGAGTACGACCTTCTTTCTTCAGAAGTGTATACTGAATCCCAATGAGTTGTCAGTTGTGAGAATAACTAACACTTTCTTGTGTTGTGGCTAGACCAAATACCATGTTTGTATAGTCTGGGTGAAATTCTATTGGTGGAGGGAAAAGAGGATGCAAATACATAAAAATCTAGAAGAGAAGAAGGTGTCAAAATTCATACCTTCACTTCTCTTCACTATTTTGAATCCGTCTTTGAAGAAAATATAGTGGTAACGGCAGTGATAACACAGGGTATGTCTCGTGACATCTAAGCTGTGACCTGCACCTTTGTGATGGTCTAAAAGATCAGGAGAAACCATCTGCATATGTTCCATGAAACTGTGTTAGAAAGTGTTTTCAGTAAGGTGTTTTTATCAAACTTTTTAGAGAGATCATGATCATTTGTTAGAAACTTTGTATCCTAATAATGTTCCACCAGTCCAAAAAATTGGAAATTATGGTTGTAAGTTAGAGCGTTTAACAACTGAACAATGCTCATACTAATAACATACTTTAAATATAAATATGCAATATCTCATTTTAATGAAAGCACTCATAGAAGTGCTTCAGATGGCATTGTTTTGGCATTCTATAACTGGTAATAAATTAACTTTCTAGAGCTTCTGACTATTTAAAAATAGAGAATCGAAGGCCAGTATGTGAAGCAGGAAGTTTGGATACCTTCCTCAAGTTTAGATAGATTTCATGACAGAACGGACGTCAAAAGATATCCCTTGATTCCTGCTCCTGTGTTTAACATGAGTCCTGGTGTACTAGTACATATCATTTTTTAAACAGTAATCCACTGCAGAGGCTCTGTGGGGATCCCTAACTGACAAAAATGTATTTTGGTTTCTTAATTGTTAACATTTCAAACAGTATCTTTAAAAGTTTATTTCACATCTATTTTATTGTGAAAGACTTTTTCCTGTGTTTTTCAGGATGTATCTCTAATTCAGATTCTGGAGATGATAGCATTGGGACAAAGGCTTCGAAATTCTGTGAACCTTCCCAAGAAAAACTAAGTAATGCAGAAGCAGGTATTACTTTTCAGGTGTATAAAGTGAACAGTGCAATAAAACTCCTTTTTTCCTTGTTAATGCTTCTAGGAGAGTTTGGGATCATAGTGTATTTGTGTGTGTATTTTATAGTTATAAAGAAATATTACAAATTGAAAATGTATATGCATTGTGATATTTAAGAGGTGTTGGATGAATTCTTTAAATAAAATTATTTTATTACAGGATATTCACTTTCTTTAATGATATGATAGTATTTGAGTTTTACTAGGTTAGGTCAATCTAATAAGGCAGAATCCAGTGGTGATTCTATCTTGTGCAGCATTGCTGGTCATCTAACATAATATTAATTTCTTCAGAACAGAAATTCGATAGAACTCAACTTCAAAGCTTCACTCAGTAGTTTTAGGTCCAAATTCATCTGCTGGGTTCAGGCCAGTTGAAATAAGTCCTCTTTTTTTATCTTCTGTCCTTGAGACTTCCCTGGAGCTCAGTTAGATTTTTATAGCTCTCCGCTTGTTCAATCACTCATCTCTTTTTATGGCACAAAGAAGACTAATGCATCACAGTAAATGCTTGGTATCAGTGGCTGTGTAAAACATTTGACCTCAAAAGATTAGAAAATGAAAAAGTATTGCAGGACTCCAAAACTTGGAATTCTGTGGGATAGGGACAGTGCTACAAGTGTTTCCTCTACTCTTGCTATGGAAGCTAAGTTTGACCAGAAAAGAGGGCGGAACACGAGGATGCTATAGGAAGGGGAAAAGCTAAAAGTGATCAGAAATTGTAATCTGCACGTTTAGGAAAAAAAGAGACAATACAGAATTCTATTTTAATTAAATAATGGTAGTTTCCATAGTGTTTCACCATTTCTATTTTTCAAAACAACATTTTTCTAGAACCTGTATCAGAGTCTGGTTTGGCTGGGATATAAGTCAAGACTGAAACTTCTGTATCATTTAAAAGTAGAGATGTTACAGAGTGTCTCTTAACCCCAGAATTACTCATTTTAATGAATGACATTTCAACATGTATTCTACTAGTCAGCCTGAAGAAATTATTTTTTATTTTTAAGCTTATTTGTCTGTGATTTTTGCTGATAGTGTGGAGATGTTGTCACTCTTCCATTATAAATTTGAATCGAACCACTTGCCCAAAATGGGGGGCTCTTCCTTCCCCACACCCCCATATCCCAGTGCTACAGCTAAAAGTTTGATTCAGCATTCTGTTACAAAGACTTTTATATTTTTCCCTGCTACAAACAGGTTTGGAAATGAACATGATATATATGCTTGAGAATAATAGTACTCTTCTCTATGGTTGTTATCAAATTACTTGTACTACTTTTTAGCATTTTTTTTAAGTTGAAATGCTTCAAGCTAACATTAATTTTAAATCTATTCTACAGCAAACTCTTTCAACTTGGAAGATTCTGAAGAAACAGGTGTAGATCCTCAGATTCAAGCAGCTATGAAGAAAATGAATAAACTTGACACCATACTGGCAAAAAGCCACTTTAAGGAGAGAGCAATTAAAAAACAAGGCAAAGAAATGAGGGCAAAGCTCTGGGAAGATCTTCAGGTTAGAAGTGTTCTGCTTATTTTGTAAATAGTATATCTTAGAGTACTGTCTTACAGAATTATCATATTTCAGATGCATTGTTTTATGAAATAACTCACAGTTGTCTGACTAAAGTGAAGAAATTGATCTTAAAAAGTAACTTTGAATAGGTTTTAATATATATTGTGTAGGCAGGCTTTGAAAGAAGGCTGTGGTACTTAAAAATTGGTATGACTGATAGCCAAATATACAGCTGTCTAGGTGTAGTTTACTAGCACAGTCTTACGCTTAAGGTCACTACTTGCAGGTATGATAAGGTGTGACAAGAGGTAATGTCTGTGAACCCAGACCTAAAAGTGTTTTTTCTGTTCCAGTGTGACCGTTCTTGGGCCCATCTATTTCAGTACTGTCTATTATTGAGGAAATTAGAGATGCCCCCTGGAGAAGGCACAAGAATCCTACAGCACAAATTCCTTCACATTATTCTTATCCTGGTCTCTAGCAGTTAAATGTCACTTTAAGCCTTGAAACATGAGATTTAGTATTTTCTCTGAGGTTAAGTATTGTGTAATTTACATGAATGAAAATGTCAGTTGCTAAAAAGACATGATTGCAGTTGGTTTGACTGCATCTCATAATTTCAGTGGATTTGGATTGAGAGCCATATATACAATACAGAACTTCTTTGTCTTGTGAAATGTGTCTCCATGTGAGAGACAATATATAACAGAGGCTTTAAAGTCCCACCGTGCCTTTACCATAACTTTAGGAGATGTTCAGATAGCCTCAATAAGAAAACAAAGTGGTAAGTAAATGTTGCCACTGAACAAGGGATTTTTAATAGGGCCTGAAGTTCATTAGACCTGATAAGCAGACAACGTATTTTGCTTTAAAGTATTTACCTTAAAGTAAATATATGCATGTATCTGTATATTTATGCTTTATTTCTTTTGAATAGTCTATCAGTACCACTGGAAGCCATGAGGAGATAGAAAACACAAAACTTTTTTTAGCTTTGATCTCATCATGGCAGGATACAGCTGGTAAGTAAGAAAGAGAAGTAAATACCCTGATATAATTATCCTATATTTTGATTAATATTCATATTTTTGTTGGATACCATAAAATAAAGCTTTCAGACCTTTACGATAAAATAATATTTGCATGTAAAAGTACATCAAGGGAATATTTGAAAAATTAACTGAAATAATTTTTGCATTATCACAAGTGTAGAAGTTGTACTTTAATTTTGTTTATAGAAACTATTTTTTTCAAAGAACTGGCTACTCTAGAAGCATTTTTCAAGTTAATGGCAAACAGATGATTTCAGAAAGGATGCATGACTGATAACACTGGTAAATTAAAGTAATGATAGCAGGTATAGGGAAAAAGAAGAGTGGAAACCTGCTGAAAAGCTTGGATGTCTTTACCATTTTGGAACATCTGGGCAGTAAGCAAAGAATTCAAAATTGCTTTGGTAAACAAACAAAACAATGAAGTTACTGCTGTGTGGTTACCGGTGGTCCTAGTGAGAGAGTTCGCCAGGCTGGAGTACTTGGTGTAGGAAGGGCAGGCAGTTAAAAAATATTAGGCCTAAAAACGTTACTTAGAAGCTCTAGGGATGTGGGCCCTGCCACACATGTATCTTGGAGAAAATTTTCATGTGGGAGTGAGAGAGAGAGAGTGAGGAGGAGGCAATGGCAATGCCATGGTAAGGATCTCATAATATGACAGGTCCAGAGGGAGGGAAATCCTGAGCCTTTTTAGGAATTGTTAACAGAAGAACCAAAAGAATAGGAGCAAATTATGATACTAACTACTGAGTTGTATGTTGGAAAAGAATGCAGGAAGATGCATGCACAGCCCAGATCTTGGACTATGGTCCAAAAGGGTCTAAAAGAATTTAAGATTCTGAACGTGAGAGAGAATTTGAGTAAAAGGGATCATCAAATAATATGGAGTGTGTTTCTAAGGAAAAGGCGTGAATATGAAACATGAACTTAGTTTTCTTAACCAGCTTTTTTTCTGAGAATTCTAGGGAAGAAAATTTAGGATAGATGGCAGTTTTAAAAAGTGAAACTATGTTAAAGATGTGCTAGCAGACTATTCTCACGAAGAAAAGACTGGGAAGTCTGATAAGATCATTTCTGAGTTTCATCATGATATGACAATGAAGACAAAAATATTCAAAGTGGAAATGAACACACTGATAAGAATAAACATTTGCATTTTAGTCTTTTAGTAAAAATCGCTTCCATCTTAAGTAGCATTTAAAACACAAAATTCTATAGCTGCATTAAAAATAGGCAAATGACTAAGGAAGGATTGAGTTCTTTAACAGGAAAGGTAAACAAATAGTTAATGATACAGAGAAACGTGGAATGTGATACATAACAAAAAAAGACTAACTATGATCAAAATTACAGTGAATACCAATAATGTAAAACTATAGGTAGAATAGGG
>NW_008824446.1:979495-1010629 GCF_000699105.1 Pygoscelis adeliae
GTTAAAAAACTATTTAGAAATGTTTTCTTTACTGAGTCGGAAGGACACAATTCTGTTGGAGTTCCAAAGCAAGTGGTTGAAGCACATTCTGAAACATTGATAGTTTTCTTCAAGAATGCACAGAGGATGTGCATGCTTGCAGGGACCTGGAAAAAGAAAAAATTGGGTATTTTAAAATGTCCTCCTTTTTCTTTCTGTGGCTAGACTCTTACTGGGGGAGATGCTGGAACAAACTGTAGGCATTCTGCTCACAATGTCTTTATTGGGAGGGGCAGGGAGAACAAAAACAGACTGAATTTTTCAAGAATATACCATGTCAAAACTGCTCAAGAGTGGTTTTTAAAAAATTTGCTGTTTGAATACTCTGTCTCGGTGCTGGAGTTCTCAGACATTTGTCAATCATATGCACATTTTGCATCCTGTCTTTTTTCTTGTTGGGGAGAGAACAAGGATTTGAGGTCTGAGTGGTTATTGCTGAGCAAAAATCTGAGCTTGAATGTTGGAAGTATGTGCATAATAATGGTAGCAATGTGTCGTTAAAACATTTCAACAAAACTTCTTATTACAAGGTAACCTACTTTTATTTCTATGCTCAAGTTTGGGTTATTGAGGGAAGAACACAGAATTTGATACGGGTGGTATTTAAAAAGTCTCCAGTAGGTGTCAGGAAATCGTAAAAAATCAGTAGGCAAGCAAGACTATATGGTTGTTAATGAACTCCGTGCTTTAATTCCTCTTTTGTTTCAAAGGTAACTCCTTGCTGTAGGGTGCATCATACGGGTTCTGGTGTACCGTACTGGCAAAACTGCATAGTTTAGATGTATATTTTTCAGCTAGCTTGATCTTTATCTTGAATTTTCTGTGACATTCTAGTGCCTTACTTTTCAGGTCTTATTTACTTAATTATTTAAATGAGTGCCTTGATAGCTGCCCTGGTTGATACTGAAATGGAATGCAATTTGTATATTTTGCTTTTCAGAGCTTGAATTTGATAAAGAGCTTTATTAAATAAATGATATAGGGGAGATATTTAATTATAGCTTTTAATGCGGCTGTGAAATCAAACACAAGTTCTGGGTACAAAATCATTAATAAGTTATGTGTCCCAGCCTCTCAGGCACAAAAAAACCTCTGACATGCTCATGGTAGAAATGTAAATCAGGATTTAATTAAACGGCCTTAAATTCATTCCCCTGTGCTCTGTGTAACAAAATCATACTTCCAGTTGAGTCCATTAAACTTCATTATTACAGGATGTTGGTTGTTTTTTTCATTGTGAAAAACACATTTTTCATATGATATATATGGTTCTTCGCAATATGAGTCCTTTTCTGTAAGTGTGAGGAGTATAGACTGCAAGTTAATGCTCTAACTTACACTTCCAGTTGATACATGTCAGTACCATAACTGAATTTTTTTGAAACAACTCTTGCATGCTGGGGTGTTTGAACACTTTTTTCTAGACTATACCCTTGACCTAAGCCACTTGGAAGTCTAATAATTCTTGCACCTCTGCAGACTCCAACTGTGAAAATCTGGATGCTTTGTTATTGTTTAAACTTCTAGATGACTTGCCACATGGTGTCTGCAGAGGCTTTTGAACTTTAGGGCCTTGGGCTGTACCTTCTAGAATGTAATTATTTGTCTTGTATGGGCAGTAGTTGTTAAAAACACAGCCATGTGAAACAGCATAGTTATTCATGAGACACACCTTACACTTTCCCCCCTTCTTTATTTCTTGAGAAATATGGTGGTGATGCAATTTATCCAAGTAAATTTCTTTAACTTTCATGTGTGAGATCTTGTAGTCTGATACACATGAAACTAGATCTTCTTTAAATACATTTCAATTAAATTTTACTGAAAAAATTCTTTACAGATCCCTCCCATGCTAAAGAAGATGAAATATGTACTTCAGTATTTCACACACAAATTAATCCAGAAGATTATGATCGCCATAAAACCCAACATAATCAGGGTAAGCTTTATTAATTGTATAGTTTGTATTTCTAGATACGGCAAAACAACATGTACAATGGGTGGGTAATGAAGACTTGGCCTTTGTGGCTAGGCCAATGAAATCAGAAAAAGCAAGGTTGCTTAGTGGAATGGCAACAGTTCTTATTTTTTTACAAATGATAAAAAAGAATAATTTTGTTTGTGACTTACCTAAAACATTTTACTCAACATGCTAAGAAAATTTTTACTTTCAGGGTTATAAACCTTTTTTTCTTCCATTGCAAAATGATGAGGAGTGTAACTGATTCATTGTGAAGTGTATCACTGGTTCTTCATGGAAATTCTTTAAAAACTTGTCTTTGCTGTTAGTCTAAGGTACTATAACTTTCATTAATAGGTTTATATTCAAGAAACCATCTAAAAAGGAAGAGTGGTGCTGTACACAGTTTCAACTGTTCTGTAATTTTTTTGTTTTCAGGAGAAATTGTATGGATGTTGTGAAAAACCTAAATCTTCAGACAACTCATTTTATATTTTGTTATGCTCATTGTTGTAAAGGCTGCATTGCTTTTATGGATTAAGTACTTTCTGGCAAAAATCAAACATCTGTGCTGATACTTTTAGACATCACTTGTTTACATGCACTGAATAGAGGTATCAAATGCTGGTAGTAGCATAGTGTGTCCAACTCTTCAAAATAAATGGAATTGTGCTTTTGTGCCTCTGTTCTTTCCAAACCTATTTGAAATTTAAATTTGTATGGTTGAGTAACTTCTCACATGTGTTGTGACATAAGAAGAATAGCTTCAGCTGCCTTTGCTATCAGCTGCAATTGTTTATTTCTTTGTCATCTACCATTCTATGTAAACAGTTGGAATCTGTCTTCCCGGTGACTGCCTAAGATGACAAGGATATAATAAACAGGTGTTCCTCAAGGTTGGACCATTGATGGCAGCGGAATCTCTGCACTTTTTTGAATGTGATTGCATGTTTTAACTTTTCAAACCTGGACCTCAGCTCCCTTATCCTTTTATCACTTGTCTTAGTCCACCAGTATGTGACCTTAATTTTGTGTTACTAAATGTTTCTTCACACTGGGTTGGAACAGTGCTGTGCTTTTGATTTCTCTGTCTCCCTATGGTGTGTCTTTGTTCCTCCCTTAAAATGAAGCTTGACCCTCATGCTTCCACCTTCACACTTTCTCAGTTGTGCTGGAGTGTCCTTGAATAGCAATGGCAGGTTTCATTACCAGTGTTCAGGAAAGCAATGACTTCTAAAGCTCCCAGTCCAGGCATGGTTGGGAGTTGCTGTTGCTTGCAGTATTTTGAGACGTTCTACATTCTTTTAGTTTGGAAACACATGAAATAGAGATCACTTACAACTTATGAGCAATAAATTACTTAAATGACTTTTACTGTTTCTGCTGGAGGCTTTTGATATGGTTTCTGAATAGCTAAGACTTACTGTTTTGGTTGCTTATGGATTTCTGTGTAACAGTTATCATAAAGGCAGACCCTGAACAAGAGGAGCTTTACTTGTGAAGAAGAATGTATGTATTAGTTTTATAATATTACTTTAGCAGTCTTATCAAGATTTGTACCACATCTTTGAAATTTGTACCAAATCTACCAAAACTTGCATGCAAAATTTGTTGAGCTGCAGTCTCTTTTACTTACCCATGGCAATCTTCAGTGTATTCCTTGTCCCAGTGATCCACGTCTGTCCCTTCTTTACTGGAATGTTCTGAGATGTTCTGTATGATGGCTTCCTCTCAAAAACGCTTATTCTACAGTTAGAGAAAGATATAGCTTAAAAATAATGTTTCATGTATGTTGCATGTTATGTTGGTGTTTGGTGTGTTTTGCTCATTTCAGGATACAACTTGTCATGTTTATATTGATTGGTAAATTCTTGTATGATCCAGTTCCTTGATAGATTCAAGATGTTATACCTGGTAATGTTAAAGATGGTTTGGGATGCTCTCAGTTAACAGTTGTGCATTTGAACTGTGACAGGTCAGATCCAACACCTCAGTCCTTTAAAGTTTAATTGCAATTTGAGAGTAAGTCTGATTGGTGAGAATGTTGCACAGTTTTTTGTCCATACTGTGCAAAAGGATGCATGGAATTTATTTCATATCTTTGGGAGTTTGCTTTCAGTCTACTCACTTTGAAAAAGAGTTAATTCCATGTAAACTTCCATAGCCTATCTTCATTATTTAACATGTTAAATTGAGGTTTTTTGTAGGCAAATAGCCCACCCATTTTTCAAATCTCTACTTTCCAGAAAAGCCAAAGGTACTGTGCCTACTTTTGAAGTAGTTTTTGAGACTTAGAAGTTGGTTGTATTTTCTTAGACTTGTTATTTAATGTGATAAATATTTGCTGTTTGTAAAGCAATTGCTGTTCTAAAACTGGTAAAAGTCTCTGAAAAACAGAATGTGTTCCCATTTTAGTATGATAGATAGAAACTCATTGTTGAAAAAAAGCGTATGTGATGTTGCCAGAATATCATGTGGCTGTGTTTAATAGCTTTAGAGCTCTACAACGAGTTTTATTTTTAAACAAAATTTGTTTTATAAGCTGTGTTATAATAATACCAGCTATATCATCTGTTCTTCAGCTGTTTTATTTTAAAAAACTGTACTTGATATGTCTCCAAATAGTTCTGTGGTTTTCAAAAAAATTATTGTCTGGTTTTGTACTGATGATAAAACTGAAACAATGATAGGATTCGAAGGAATGCCATGGCTTTTAAAGCAGCCATGCTTAACATTTTTGAGGTCAGAAATCCAAAAGTATTTTAGCCTCCCCAACACTCAATTATCTCATATAATAACAGCTTAAAAATGAGATTAGATTTTGACAATAGTTGTGTTTTAAATATAGCAATATAGTTTATATGTTTGTTAAAGATTTAAATGGGATTGCTGTTATTACAGCTCTCATTGAATCAGAAAAGGAATGATGATAACTTAGCAACTTTTCTTCCTTGAACTTCAGATTGTGCAAGTGAAATAGAAACAAATGAATTTCTTAATCGAGCAGAAAAAACACATAGCAAAAGTAAAAACAATCAGGATTTCATTAAAAAGAACATTGAGGTAAGCATTAAAGCATAAAATCATTAACATTTTGTTAAATGTTAACTAAAAAATAGTATATAAGTACTTCTGGGGACAGTTGGGTTTCTTTATCAGGAACATTAAAAGCTAATTAGGCATAAATGAAAAAAATCTTGCTGTTAAAAATTGTTATTTATGGCAGAGTACTGTATAAGATAGTTCTCATCTTGGATGCTCTCATTGGTGGGGATAATACTGCGTCTATGTATTTGCTGAAGAGTACTGGAAACTGAATTGTTCTGTTTGTGCCTGGACATAGCTTGTTTTGAGGGCAAATATTTCCTAAGATTTTCTTTAAATGTATTTACTGTTAAGTTAAAGGAAGATGTTCTTTGCATAGATAAGGAATAGGTATGCAGGTTGTTCATGTATAGCCTGCGTGGAACCCTTATTTACAGAAGACTTCTTTCTGTCAGAAAATAGATACCTTGATTTCCATGCTTTTTTTTCTGTGAAGACCTAGTAGCTATAATGATTTTTCATCCAATGAAAAATATCCGCCCCCTCTCCCCACGTCAAAGACTGTTATAAGATTATCAATGTGTTAGATATAGGCTGCTCGCTTTTTCTGTCAGAGTGATAACTTTGTGTCATGGCAATAAGCAAGACTTGGATATTAATTTCCCAGAGTTTAAAAACTTTGTTTTGGTGCTGTTTGAGCTAATGGAGTTCTAAAGTTTGGTTTTTTTTTTTCTTTTTGTAAATATTTCAGCTAGCAAAGGATTCAGGAAACCAGATTGTTATGCTTGAGAGAGAGAGGAAAAGGTTAATTGAACTATTGAAAGATACAGAAGATGGAATTGAATTGCAAGGTCTTGAGGTATGGCAACTTTAATTTGTACTGTATTTGTCTTATTTGTACAGTAAATCTAAATTTGATGTGGTTTTAGTCTTACCATGAAGTAACCTACTGAGATATGAGAGAAAAGCTGGACAAATCCAATTGGCTTTCTCTCCAAGAATGAATTTTCATTGACTTCTTTGTTCATTTTACTAACACTTGGGCATGCCTGGCCTCAGAAAAACAGCAAAACTTAAAAGTTAGGTGTGGGTGGAAGGAACTTAGAAGCACACTCAGAGAAGATGATGAGCTGTTTTCTCTGCATAAAATGTGAAGTTGCTGCCTATCAATCTGAGCGGCTAGTGCTGTAGTCTCTGGTAGAAGGGCCAGTAACTGCTTCAAAAAAACTCCAAGAGTTTTTTAGAGGACATGAACTTCAGAATACAGCAATTGGGGAAATATACATTGATGAAGCCTGTGTGTCCATTTAGAAAGATAACATGGCATCTTTGTGTGGCTTCCAACTCACTCTCTCTGAAAAGTACACAGCCAAAGTCTGCTTAAGTATACTGCAGTGGATAGCAAGAGCTGAAGTAGATAGAAATACCTTTCCTCATGGAGAGTAAAAACGTGTTTGATTTGTCCACCAATCACTGCTTCTAGGAGACTCTGTACCACAAAATGATTCCCAGTAACGTGAAGATGTCAAATAGTCTTTTGATCTCCCAGTTACTAGGAGATGGCCTTTATTTCTTACTGCTTTGAGAGGAATGTGAAGGACTTCTCAGGGGCTCTGTTGTTTTACAGAAGTAATCATAAGGCTGCTAGGATGGGAAGATAAAATTTGGTTTGAAAAATAAATCATACTAGGAACTTACAGTATTTTTCAACTATATATAGTATTAAACATGCTAAAGATAGGTGTTTTCATAGAATGAACATCCTCAAACTATGTAAACTTGATATAAAACTTCAAGAAAACTGCATTTTAATAAATAAGAAGAAATATTGGGAAAATGCTTGCTTTGGGTAAAGAAATGAGGTGACCTTTCTGATTTGTTTTACATTAAAATGTACATTATGTTAAGTCTGTAGTAATGTTACGGACTTTTTCACAACACTTCTAAGTATACACTGAATGACAGTACCTAAGAAGAAAGATGTCAACTTTGTGTAGAATGAGCAAAATATATCCAAGGTCCACTTTCTGTTTAATTTATGCAGCTAAAAATGATCTGGAGTAAATTATTTTTCAGTAGGTTAAATAACAACTTATGTGTGAGAGAAAGGAACAAAAGCAAATGCAATGTATTTTTTTTCTTTTTTTAATTCTCTCTTCCCATAGTGTACTTCGAGTTATTTTCTAATGGTGGTGAAGACATCCAAGAGGTGATGTTCTTCATTACTATTTTCTGAAATGTGTCTAAAATCCGTCTTTATAAATTACTGTTTCAGGATATGGGGTAGGAGGTGAGCTCAGGATTTTCTTCATCTGAATCCAAACCTGTTATGGAAACAGAGAACTAACTTACCCATTGTGACATTAAACAAATTTGTAATTTACCCAACTTCAGTGTGATTTCTAGGTCGAAACTCTTTCGGTCCATGGTCCAAAACTTTTTACTCCAGGGAAACTAGTAAATATACACTATGTTTTGGCATTTTCAGAGCTTTGTGCGGCAAATATAAGTGAAGGAGTCCAGATCAGTCAGGTAAACCTGATGGACAAATGACTAAGGTTATATAAATGTGCTGTATTTTAACAGTAACTGTTCTTTCATGGTTAGTAAACTGAAGTAGAAGCACAGAAAACATAACCTTTGCTGATCATTGGTATGCAAAGGTTTAAAACTATCAGCCACACTCAGTGCTTGTGTTCATGAGACAAAAACCTTCGACTTCTGTAAAACTGCACCGATCTTCCTGTTGACCTGACATTTGTTCCCTTGCTTTACATAGAAAGCTTATTGAATTTTTTGGGACATGAACACTGAGCTTGCAGATTGACTTATTTATCTGTGTAAAATTCTCATCAGTTAATGATGTTGCACAGAGATGTTTGACTTGGCTGACATAGTTTAACATTAAAAAAATGCAGTGGAAGACTCTTTGGTCTAATGTTGATCTATTGGTTAAGAGAGTTGATTTTTATTGTACTTTTGTTTGCATATTAGAAGAACAAAGTTAAAGCTCACTGGATCGTTATGTAATTTATCTTTTGTCTGTGCATTTAGGAAAAGATTCAAGGTATTCCATCAGATATGCTTGCAACAGGTTTGGCATTATAATTCCATGTAAGGGTGACAAAATGTTCAGCTGAAACAGTACTTCATCCAGCCTTTGAATAGGAAGAAACTGTAGGGAGAGGGTTGTGGGGGTTTTCTTTGTTTTTGTTTTATTCCTCTTGTTGGAAAGGCTGGTGTTTGATTAACAATACCGTCTCTTCTGTTCTTTCCTGATCAAGGACGTGTTCCAATTTGAGGAGATGGTCCTTCATTTGATAAACCTCAGCATTTAAAGACATGACGATGTCTTAAACAGCCTTCTGTTAGTAAACATCATAGTTTTCTGACCTAGAGAATAGTGGCTTTTTGTACCTTTTTTGCACCAATTCTCAAGGCATCAAGGCAATGGAAAAGTATAACGTTTTTCCAAATTTTGTATTTGCCACATGTCACTATCATGTGGGCATGTATTATAGAGATTTTACTATTTGTATCAGATATTGAATAGATAACTACACAGGACATGTGTATTCCTGTATGTTCTTGATACAATGGACAAGAATGGGAAAGGTAATTTGTAGGTTAGTGTCCTGGTTTCGTCTGGGATGGAGTTAATTTTCTTCCCAGTAGCTGGTACAGTGCTGTGTTTTGGATTTAGGATGAGAATAATGTTGATAACACACCGATGTTTTAGTTGTTGCAAAGTAGTGCTTACACTAGTCAAGGACTTTTCAGCTTCCCATGCCCTGCCAGTGAAAGGCTGGGAGAGGGCACAGCCAGGACAGCTGACCCAAACTGGCCAAAGGGATATTCCATACCATATGACGTCATGCTCAGTATATAAGCTGGGGAGAGTTGGCCGGGGGGACAGTGACCACTGCTCGGGAACTGGCTGGGCATCAGTCGGCATGTGATGAGCAATTGCATTCTGCATCACTTATTTTGTATATTCTTTTATCATTATTATTATTATTTTCCCTTCCTTCTCTGTCCTATTAAACTGTCTTTATCTCAACCCATGAATTTTACTTTCTTTTTTCCCCTGATTCTCTCCCCCATCCCACTGGGGGCAGGGGGGGAGTAAGCAAACGGCTGTGTGGTGGTCAGCTGCCTGCCGGGTTAAACCACGTTACAAAAAAAATCAGTATAGTTTCAGCCACAAGATGGAGCCAGTACAGTACCAGGCACATCTTCCCAGTTGAAGAAAATGTTACGTGCTATTTTGTCTCTAAATCCTTCAGCAGCTGTAAGAGGATTGTTCGCATCTCAGTTACTGAGATAGCATTGGAGAAAACAAAAACCAGAAATATCTAGTAGTTAGAGTACAGAATTAATATCTAAATCATTCCAACCCACAAATGAAACTCTTACAGCTAATCTGATCAAGAAAAATAAAAATCAGTAGGGCATGGGAAGCTGAAAAGTCCTTGACTAGTGTAAGCACTACTTAGCAACAACTAAAACATCAGTGTGTTATCAACATTATTCTCATCCCAAATCCAAAACACAGCACTGTACCAGCTACTAGGAAGAAAATTAACTCTATCCCAGCTGAAACCAGGGCAGTTAGTCTAGTCTGTACTAGATCATCTGTTTAAAGAAAACAGCTCCTAAATCTACTGCCAAAGTAGAATAAAAGAAAGGATAATAGTTACTTAAATGTGTCTAGTCTGGAGATGGATTCTTCCTCTCACATTTGAATTATATTATGGGTGAGGCATTTCCTGTGGCTGCTTTATAATAAAGATCATGAGGAAATTAACAGCTAATGAGTAATCTAGACTGCTTCAAGGTGGCCCAGGTAACTAACTGTCCAGCTGATGGCCACTTTCATTTTACTTCATTCTGACTTTTAAAAAGCTGGTGCAACCACACTGGCTAAAGTAATGTTTCAGAGGTTATCAATCAAGGCAGAGCTGGCTATGCTGTATGAATTCCTCTGTATAGTGTAATGTGGATTAGATAACTTCATTTGATCCGTACTACTAAATATGTCAAATATCCAAACAGCACTTCTCACTTTTTAAAAAAAGCGTTTTATGAGTATTTAAAATATATTAGAAGTACATACCCATGCTAACCTAATTGTCAAAGCTGCAGGGGTATAATTTGTTTCAGATGTTCCACAGTAATAAGCACTGACTGTGCTGTTATAAAAGTATTGTTCTGAGTTAACATGCAGGAAACATTGACAGGACAGAAGCTTATTTTCCAAGCAAAGCCATCTTGAAAATACAAAAGAGAATGTGTGAGTCCATTTAACCTTGGAGTAAAGCAACTACTGGAGTAATTTGGATACTTGGAGCATGGGATATGAGAGCGTGGGATACAGACACTGAGCTGTAGCTAATGAGCCCAGTTGCAGCTTAACTGACTTCTGTAGAGTCATTTCTGTGTGTTTGCACTGTGCTCTTCAGTGTTTGATTAGGGGTGGTTAACATGGCACAAGTGTAGTACCACATCGGATACTTCTGTTATGATGGTCACTGTCTTACCTGAAGAGATGCTTCCACAAAGTTGGCAAGCTTCTAGAGATATTTGAGTGGCTTCTCTGGAGTTAGGTCATGTCTGGAGAGGCTTACTAGTTGTGTCAACATACTTGTATGAGAAAGCATTAGAAGAACTGATTTTGTTTCACAAAAGAGATTACTCTTTTTTTTTTAATTTAGTATGGAGGTAATTTATAACAGGTGTTTGGGGTATGCTTTTTTTCTTTTTGCAACCAGTGTGATTTAGGGTAATGGGGATGAACCAGGGATGACCTCATAGCAGTGGTATTGTAATTGGAAGCTCTTGTGTGGATGTGGGTCCTCCTCTTGTGTGGATGCGGCTGCTTGAGTAGCCAGAGGACTAATCTGGAAGCTGTAAAGGAGTGGTGGACATGAATCCCTTGCAAGACAGATGTTGAAGTCTTAGGGCAAGGTGCTGGCTCTCTTCTGTTAGGAAACAGAAAGGAAACCAGCAGTACACTCATGTCCTCCCCCACACCCCTGCCCTGCCCTTCTAAGGTCCTACCTGGTGTTTCCTTGGTGTCAGGACAGAGATGTAATCTGCTAGTGTCATTCCCAGTGGATGGTGGTATTGCAGACTTGCTTCCCTGAGTGTTAGACTGGAGTGCCAGATTGCTGTGGAGAACCTGCATCTGTTTGTCAATATAAGCCCATTTGTTTGCATTAAGTGGGCCAAGCTCACTCATAATATGCAACTGTCTGTACTAGGAGCACATATTTGTATTGGTTAGTCAGGTGTTACTGCTATCAAGAGGAAAAAGTAATGTAAATCATGATCTGGAAAAGAACTCTGTGCTCTCTGTCTCTCCCAGTGTTTCTCTGATAACATACTGGGGCTCTGGAAGGGCGCCTTTATCTTTCTCTTCTTTAGGAAAGGAAAATTAACTGTAGAGCATAATCAAATCTTTAGCATATCTAAAGAAATATTACTGCTTGAGAGAGAACTATAAGAAACTATGCTGCTATTAATAGGAATTCTGATGCCTTGTTTTCTTCTTTGGTGATGCATTGCAAGTGTCACATTACATGTCATAACCTCATTTTGAGATTTGGCTCCAGGTGGTTTCTGCCATAGCATCAACCTCTGCAGTTTCATTCCAAGCCTGGTTTTGGTCAGGTTTTCTCTCTTTTTGACTCCTTATCAGATGGAAAGTGGTTGTCCTTTTAGATATAGCTGCTGATTGTGTTTCCTTCTTTGACTTGCACAGGAGTCTGTTGCTTCCACTTCCTTCAGAGGACAAGAGAGAGTAGTGTGTTATGTTCCACTTTATTTGGACTTCTAATGTGCTGCTGTGCAGGTGTGATTGAGTGTGTACCAGAATAGATATGTCTCTGCATTTGCTGCCAGACTTTGAGATGTAAGCTCATTGTGGGAGTTTGACAAGATGTGTTTAGTGTAGTTGAGAACGTCTCATTTTTATGCCTGTTGACTTGCATTTGTCTTTTTTAAAAGCAAAAAATATCTTGCTGTCTCAGGTTGGTCAACTTGAGTTTGGTCAACTCTCTGTACAGTTCCTTGGACTTAGGCTGTAATATGGTGTCTCCAGCATAGATGTGCAAACAAGGAGTGCTGAGATGCCAGGCATAACAGAAGTGATTTAGGATGATATTGAGGGCAGTTCTAGTGCAATTTCTGAGGGCTGTGCTTTTGCACTTCAATATTAGCATTGAAAATGTGAGCTTATAGCATGTTCTTTGTGTTTTCTGGCTTAGGACTGGTGGATCTATGTCTGCCAGACGCTTTCCTCTTTGTCTCTATCCACTGCACTATCTTGCAAAGGAGCACAACACTCCTAAAATTGATTTTCATGTCAGTGGCATCATAAAGTGATGCTTACTGTGCAGCACTGGACAGCAAGATCTATGTGCAAGTTAGACTGTGACAAGCAATTCTTCCTTCAAAAGGGAGCTGGGACTGCTATGTTGAACAAATACAGAAACTGCAACAAGGGAAGAGTTTGCATCCATGGAAGGGAGCTGCGATAGGCATGGCATGGCATGCATGAGACTGTTTTAAAGGTTTGACTAACTTGTCTAAGAGGCTATAAAGTGAGATGCATCATTAAGGAAAGGGGTTAGCTATCCAAAGTGCTTCTTTTAGGTGTAAAGAGAACTTGATCAAGGGAGTTGTATAGCCTTCAGAAGAATGGATGGGGAACTTGGGAGCTGTCTGATTGCTCTTTGGCCAGCTGGCATGGAGGTGAGGCATCTGGCTTTAAGCAACTTTATTTCAGGGCTTCTGAGTGGCTAGTTAGTGAGGACACAGGCTTTGGACTTTCGTAGAAATAAGTAAAATAATAGCACAAGTCTGTCTAGGTTAACACAACACCTTTTTTGCTATTACATTTTAACAATGCAGGTAGCTGCATGTGCTTTCTAAAAATAAAATGAAATATATATATATTTTTAAGTCCATTTAAGTTGCTGCTTGGTTATATTTAAAAATGAAAAATGTATGCCTCTAATTGTTCTGTTCATATGCTTTTGAGTGCACTTGGTACATGAATATTGGCAGATTTCAGCTGTATACTGAGATGGATGAAGACTTACATTTCATTCTTAAGTACGGTTTATTTGAAAAAATAAATACACTTCATGTGTAACTGCCTTTAAGGTCTGTTTCCTTTGGGAATGAGGATTAAATATTTTCTGTATCTTTCAATAGGAGGATGTATCTGGCTGGCTAGCACCAGGAGAAGGGTACACACCTGAACCAATGGAATTTCATCACCTAAATGAGATAGACATTAAGCTTCAAGTGCTACTATCTGATGGGGATTTTTCTGCTATTTCCAGCTCTTGCTCAAAACCTCCAAGCCAGATTTATCAGGTATATTACAGAACAGACCTTATGTTGCAGATTTCTTGTTTGAAGAGTGTGGTGAGATCTGATGTAAATGAAAATACAGCATGTGTCTGTATTTGTATTTTTTGTGTTTTTCTTTAGTTATCTTCTATTTGTTCTCAAAGTATATGTTAAAGAACGAAGTGAAATCTGTGGCTGTAGAAATCATACGTAAAAATAGTATGTTGCTATTTTGAGTGGTATGTAATTCAAGGACTGTCTTGTTTTTAACATTTGTTGATTCCACATTTTCAACAAGAAATTTCATATGAAGGAATTGGTAACTCAGATGATGTTAACTGCGTGAGGGCCTCAGTGGTTTTGTCAGCATAGTAACACGTTACCCATGATAATTAATCTTTGGGAATTAGAATTAGGTTTCTTCTTATCTCAGGATTCCAAAAGTGCCTCTTCATTTATGATCCGAAAGATAAAGCAACTACCAATAAGCAATGTTAAAGACTGTAGAAAATTGACTGAAATTGTATGTCCCTTGTTTTTAATGGCCTTTGTCTTTTTCCCTTTGCCAGCAGTATTAAGAAGCTTTGGGGTCTCAGCCTTGAGAAATGCTTGTTTGAATTTTGTACATGAAGACTCCAGTTTATCCCATGCCCCAGTAATGTTGCCCCTGATATAATGGGGGAAATACAACATAAAATACCATAATTCCTATTTTGCACCAATTTGCACAAAACTTCTTTACTTCTGTAAAATTTACAGTTTGTAGCCAGAACAGGTATATCAGAAGCTCTGTAAGAGTGTACGTTGGCAAAACTATGTTTTCAGTTACCAGTGTGTGAGAAACATCTCTTTGGCTAGAATAACTGTGGGATTTTTTTCTTCTTTTTCTAGAGAGCACTTTAATGTCATTTTTTGTGTTGACTTCTTTCTGAACTTTAGGTTTTGAATAGTAGTATTTCCTATTGCTCTGACAGTTCCAGAGGAGTGGCATTTTGATGCTGATCGTTTGCCAACTAGGATTTAATGTGTGAAACAGCGACTCCCTCTAGTGGGTACTCACTTACACAAATGTAGTTGTTACCCGGTAACTTCAGATTCACGGACCTGAGCTTGCCAACGATTGCCGGATCTTGTGTTCCCTGTTGTGAGACATCAGCTTGAAGCTGGTGCGACTGCCTATGATAATGAACACTCTGTTTGGGAACATTTGTCCAAGTGGTTGTTGCTTCCTTTTCAGGTAGAAGCTTGGAAGTATTTGAATAGAAACTTGCGTTTATGTGTATGCTTATTGAAGAGTATTGCATTATCGTTTTGAATAATATTAAACTTAACAACCAAAAAAAGATAATTAATTCCATAAATTACCCTTCATTAGTGAAAAGCAGCTGCCCTTCAACTTTGTTTTGCAGAATACCAAAGGTTTTTAGACATTGTAGTTCCGGGAAACACTTGCAGGATTCTATTTGTCATTTTTTGTTTTGTTCAGATAAACTTAAACATGTGAGTAATTTCAATGAAAGCTACCAAAGCATGGGACTATTGAAAGGTGGTTTTATAAATTTAGAGAAAGAGCTAAACAGAATAAATATAAGTTGAAGTGAGTAGGAGGCTTTAGTTACTTAAAACTGGACTTAGAATGACACTAACTGCATAAATCCAAAACTAATTTAAAAAAAAAAAAACCCACAACAAAAGCAAATCATCCCGCTACTGTCACCTCTAATTCCAGAAGTGTCTTGATTTCCAGGTGCCTTCCCAGTTCACTCCAAAATCCCCTAGGTGCCTTCATTCCTGCAACTCTGCATGTCCAGACCTGCTGCTCTCAGCAGAGGACAGGCTGTCTAGCGGCTGCCTTAGCTGCATTGTGATCCAGACTTTAGGCAAGTCAGTGTTAAGTTCTTCATGAAGCCTGATTTGTAGCTGCAATCTGATTGTATCTGGCACTGTGACATGACTGGGCTTGTTTATATTTACATTTACATAGAACTTCAGCTGCTAATTTTTTTTTAATGGTAAGTGGAGGAGAAAATAGTTGTCTCAACTTTCAGGAACTTGACTGCTTAGTGTGGAAGCTTCGAACCAGGTCTAGCCTTTAGTCCTATGTTCTTGGTTATGGTTATTTTTGTTTTGGTAGGTAGATAATCACTCTTCAATTCGTACATAGAGCAATAACAACACGTCAAGTTCTGAATTTGGTTACGCGAGTTCATTCTCAGCACTTTTTGTTTTCAAATTCCTTTAACAGTTGCTTTTTCAAAAAACCAGGAAGTAACATGCAGCAGTAGCTGAGAAATTAGTGACTGTTTTGAATTTACAGAGCTTCCTGTCAAAAGGCATGAAAAATGACTTTTTTTTTTTTATAAGTGGTTGTTCTAACTCTTGGTCTTTTTAAAACAGCCTTGTTCATCACGATCAATATCCCCCAATATTGTTATAAACTGGAAGTTTTAATGAATTTGCTTTTTAAAACACCTGTTTTATTCTTGAAGCATCAGTTCTGATATCAGAAAATAGGTGGGTCACAGAGCAATATCAGAATTCTTTGTACTGAATGTCTTTTGGAACCTGATCAAAGGCAACTGATACCTACCCAGAAAGGGTCTGAAGAAATTAATTGAATGATGCTTTTGCTAAAAGATGATCTTGTTTTGTGATATCTTAGCATGAACGCCACATGCAAGACAAAGGCAGTAAGAGTTCTGGTTGTCTGCCCCTTGTTGGGTTTAATTTCAAGTGTTCAATGACAAGATTTTCAATTGCTTCTTCAGTTGACCACAGCAACTAAATGAGGAAGTAAACTAGCTATCAGCACTGGAAGGCTGTTATCCTCTAACCAATTAGAAGTGGGACACATTTGATTTACTAATAGAGTTAATTAAATATCAGGAATTACCTTATTTAATAACCCTTGCGCATATTCTCTAACCATTGTGAGAGACAAAATATTTGTTGGTGAGACTGGGGTTCTTCAGCATTCAAAACCGATAGTGATAATCTGGTATTGTTGAAGTCTTAGATAAGTTTCTATTGATTTCTTTTATTCAGAGCTTCAGCTTAGATTTTCATAACTGAGGTCAATTCTGTAAACTTAATTGCTAGATAAAGGTGTTACCACAGATGCTATGGAATGCAAATTTGAATGCACTGCAATATTTGTTTCTTAGGAGTTTAGTTTTTTAAAGTTTGGTTTTTTAAACTAAGGTGCCAGGAGAGGGCTAAAAAAAATCCTGAACGTACAGACTTTATTTTGAATAAGTCTGCTTGTTACAGGACACAAGTCTGATTTGGAACATGGATGTCCTTTCATTTGGAGAGGAGGCTGATTTTGGTGACATTAATCTTTCTTGTAAAAATCAGTGCTGAAATTCTTTCTGATTTCCATGAGATGTGGATTTCATATTTTGTGGTTGAGTAGGGTATAATGCATTAGTGACGTGGAACGTTGGGAAAAAATTGTTAGTGTGTAAATCATCTGCTTGAATTTTCATTTAGAATTTTGGAAGTAATTAAAACAAAATTAGCTTAGAGTTGCACATCATAAAGCTGCACATTCTTTTCTTCCAAGAATTGCACTGGATATAACTTTCAAAATGCAAACACTTAATCACCACTGGCTCAATGGGAGAGCTGCTTTCTGCCACTGCTAGATACTTTGGCAGGATATAGGATCTATGCTCTGACTCTGAAATCTTTAACAACTGGCTTTAATTATCGTACAGTACTATAGCTGAGCTGTTACAGAGGAGCATACAGATTCATCTTCTTGTGCAATGAGTCCAGCTGGATTCAGAATGCTTTTCCAGGACTAATGTTCTCTTCTACATGGAAATGTTTCTCATTAGAACCGTATTTCTCTCTGAAACATTTCTTTGTTCTGGTGCCAACTTAATTAAATATTTAAAAATGCTTCTGTCTTATTTGTTCTTCCCCAAAAATATTAAGTAAGTTGAACGTAATCCTGGAAGAGACAGGAAAATGGTAGGATGAAGAATATGAAGTGTAAGACTGTGTGTGATGAGTACAGTAACCAGCTTGAAAAAATGGAAAACTACCTGAAAATAAAAAGAAATGGAGGTGGTGTTTAAAGAAACAATAATATGTCTGCTTGATTGTCTTATAAAGATAATTACTTTAATGTTGTGTATTACCTTGATGACTTCTTTCATACCTGATTGGGTTTCTTTTATCAGAAAAATATTCCATTTTTCAGTTACAGCAGTAGACTGTATTTTATAGTTTAAAACTAAATACATACTGAAAATGATAAAAAATTCTGAAGATACACTAATGTTTCAATTAATGAACTCTTTGATTGCCTATACTCTATGCCTGCACTTCATCAAAACAGATGATTTTGACATGTATCTATTTCAGGGCATGGTTAGAAGCAGGTTAATAAGCTGATCAGCCAGTTTTGTGGCTCAAGAAGATTGTATAACTCATATCTTTCATTAGGTGGGATTTTGTTTTTATTTATTTGTAGAATTTTGCAGAAAAGGGAGTGCAACAAATAATTTTAGCAATTTCAAATACTGGATATCTTTGTTTTGCGTTATGATCATTACAGCTTTGGCTGTTGCTACTTATATCTTCCCTTATGTAACGTATCTAATTTTTATTTTCTACTTTATTTTAAGATTTTTAGATCTTCATTAATATCAAATGGACTTCCACTACCTAGACATGCTATATAATTGAAAAATAAAATGTTTTGAAGCATTTGTAACATTGACAATAAAATGTTTTCTGTGATATAATACTTCCTATGTTTATTTCATGATATCTTGAGAAAAATATTAAAAAATTAATAAGTGGGGAAAAGTCTTAACTTTGCTCGTATGGTATGAGTTCTGATCAGTTACTATTCAGGGATGAGAGAAATGAGACTGTAAGAACTACTTCTGTGAAAGCAGCGGCTTAATGCTCCATGTTGGTCAGATATCAAATAGATTATTAGGAACAATTATGAAAGGAATACAGAGTAAAACAGAAAATATCACCGTGCTGCTGTGCACATCTGTAGTGCACCATATAGCTTGACTATTGTGCAGTTGCAGTTCCCGGATCTCATGACCAGCACAGAAAAAATGGAAAACTGGTTACCAGAATGCTCAGAAGTGTAGAATGGCTTCTATGCCAGGAGTGACTTACACAGAGACATTCTTCAGTTTGGAAAAAAGGAGTAAGAGGGAATGTGATTGAAGTGTGCAAAATCATGCTCATCAGAGAGAGAGTAAATAGTAACAAATTTTTTTTACCATCTCATCTAAATAGAATTATATCAGTTGTGGATGTTGATGTTGGAGAAATGTTGAAACAATACTTTTTACTTCTGTTTTCTGCTAAATGTTCATAGTTCAAGTTTTATTCTGCACTCTCTGATAGGAATTGGTTAGGTATCATGGCGGAGATCAATATTCAAGAAAAGTTTATGGAGAATGAAGTCATCATGTTTGTCCCAGTTAAGAATTTCTTTTGATAGAACAGTGTTGTCTTACTAGAGAAGCAGCCAGGCTTAAAATCACACTGAGTGTGATAAAAGGAAAAATAACTTATGATACATAGTTTTCCTAAAGTTTGAAGGGGTTGCTCATAAGTACTTGCAGCAGCTGAGCTGTCTGTAAAATGAAACATGTATGCCTGAAACTATTTCAAAGGCTAGGGCAGAGACCTGCATAAAGCTTTGCTTCAGAAATGTGTGTGGAAAAGAAAGTAAAAAATTTGAAGGTAGTAATTTTTTTTATTTTATGACTCCTCACTGTCACCTTTTTAAATCTAGCTGGTATTGCAGTAGTAATATTTTCAGACATGCTGTTTGCAGTTTGAGCTCTGTTATCCTTTGAAGGCTGAGTTCATATAAAAATATCAACCAGTAGTCTGTGCATACAACCCCCCCCCAAAAATACTGGGAAGTATAATACAGTATTTAGTTACTTCTCAGTACCACTGGTTGCATATTCTTATAGATGTATTCATAACATTGGTTTTTAAAACAAATCATAACTGCAGCTCTGATCCATGCTGAGCACTGACTGCTCACATGGCAATGTCTCTATATATGCACAGATAAAAAGTTTGGATTTAGAAATGTAATTGCAGATATAGCTGTAACTTTTTTTTTTTTTTTGGAAAGAAATATGATACCATCATCTTCCTCCCCACCCTTCCATGAACAATTTCACTTGTATTAAAATCGCTGGAAGAACAAAGCCGTATAAAAGCAATTCCTCTTATTAGAGGGAGCTTCAGTTATTATACTTTGGGCTGCTTTGCCAACTCTATATTTGTATTGCAGATATAAAGGTCATATCCTTGCTTCATGTATTAATAAACACAAGTTTAAATAAGTCCTTTGGTTTTTTATGTTCTGTATAGATGTCAGTCATGAAGATTTCTTGCCATCGGGCATAATATTTAATTAAAAAATCTCTCTCTGTATTTAGAAGCCTAGCTTTAGACACTCAATATCAAGAATTTGGCTTTAGGTGGCCCATGTGAAACTTCACTCCAGTTTGGAGAGATTCTAGTCATTAACAGATGTTCCTGTTTATATCTCTGTCTGTTATAGGAAAATTTACTAGCATTGTGGTACTGCCAACTATTGCTGATTGTAAAAATATATTCAAATATATGTACTGTGTTTAGAATAAGTTTATTTTCAGGCAACTAATAGTTTGGTTTAAATGTCAGGACTAACAGATTTGTTTGATGTTTAGAAAAAGTTGTTTACAGATCCTCGCAATTTTTTATATATTGTAGTTGAGAAACTTTCCATTGAATGTTAAATTGCAAAGGTTGTTTTTCTTTCAAATTAGACATGCTACTTGAAATTCTTTTCCTTGTGTGTGTTTATTGAGATTGTTATTTTCAGAAGCAGCTCAAGCAATGACTAGAGGATGTTTTTATTAAATGGTTGCTCATGTTCCTTTGGGTTGAATTGACTAACAGGGAGGTTTTTTGGGTTGTGTTTTTTCCCTCTACCATTATTTGGATTCCTTGTGTTCTTCTATAGGATATTTGGCTTGCAAGAGAAAGCCCTGTTTTTTTCCAGTTACAACATAATTTTGCTGTTTTGCCAATACTTGTTGTTCTTAATAATCTAAATTACATGTAATATTGAACGTTGCATGTATTCAGGACTGATACAAACTTCAGAATCTGATCCTAAGCTACTGAAGGATGTGAGAATGTGTAACCCAAATCTTTAATAATGGTTGTGCGTTTAACTCCAACTTACAGAGAGAGGGTTATTTCTCATTTACCATGATATCTAGTAAATAAAACCTACAGTCATTTCAGTTCAGTTCTTCCTTTCCCTTCTGGCCTAATTTTGACCCCAGTATGGTTAATAGCAGCAAGCTTTGAACCCCTCATTCAGTCTGCCTGATTCTCAGTGCATTTTTATTGTTGTAGTCGAATTTAAGCATCAAAGTATTAGCTCTGGAGACGAAGAAATTCCTCTTAAAATGCGAAGGGGAAGAATTCTTTTACTGAAATAAGTCTAGCCTGATGTTTAGCTATTATATTTGAAAATGTGCATAATGAAAATTATACATTTGCCAAATTCGAAATTGACACATTATTCAAAACATTTCAATGTTTTCCTGATAGAAGTCAAAAGAACGCTCGTCTGGCTTTGAAGCAATATAAAGTCATATGTTTAATTTCTGCCTATTCTTCTTTTTGTCAGGAGTCTCTGGTTTATGCAAACAGAAGCCTAGAAGCAGTTCCAGGTGAAAAGGTTCTGCGAGACAATAAGGAACAACGTGATCAACAAAATCGTCTGAAAGAAATAGATCATCAGCTGAAATCCCTAGAGAGAAATCTTGTAAGTCTCCTATTTTTGTCGTATTTTTTTCCCCTCAGTTTGAGAACTTTGGAGTCTATCATTCCATTTGTCTTAAAAGAAAATAAAATTCTGCAACCTTGTGTAAATTACTGAAGGAATCCTCAAAGAAATATACAAGCAAAAATCTCAAATAATTTTTCTTAATCTGGGAAGCATATTTTTCAGTTGTAATGCATGTTTCCCATTAACATAGTGTCTTTCAAAGTGGAAGAAATTATTCTCCTCTCTTCCTCCCCAGAGGGGGATAGCATAAAGAATCATATATAAATACATCCTAAAAAGATCTTTTTACGGCTCATACAATTCAGTGTTCTTTGAAGGACCAGGTCTGGTGGGAATGTTCTATACACTAAGTTATTGTGTGATTTAGTTTTGCTGAATTCATTTAGTGTATTTTTGTAACTTAATTTTCTTTTAATACATGAATTTCATAGATGCAAGGGCCTTTAAAATAGGAGCATGTAAGTAAAATGGTAGTAAAAAATAATTACTGTTTTAGAATAAGTACATCACATCTCATCCTTGTTACTACTATGAGTAAAAGCAGGTAGGGAAAAGGCAATTTACAATCCAAGAGGATCCTATTATTAACCTAGTAGACAGAAATTATGTTTCTTTCTAAGTTGCAGAGCCAGGACTGACAACCCAAAACTTATGTGCCTCTCCCAAGTAATATATTACTATTCTTTTCTCTTCCTGTGGGTATAATTTATTACATTACTCTCAAGTTAAAATAAGGAAATTTAACTAAAAACTCGTGACAGGGAACCTCAAGGACTTCAGGAATCTTTTTACTTGTTTTTAAATATACATTGTAATCGTGCTGTTTGATCTGTGCTGAAAGAGCTACAAAGCAGCCTATATAGAAGAGAATTAGGGAGAAAATATATAAAACACTAAAACCCAGATGAAATCAAAAGGAGAGTCCTAAGATGATACAGTTGTCATTTGTTTGGCCTGAAAGCCAATGTTGGTATTTGGTTTTATGTTGGATCTCTCATAGATCTTCTTAAGAGCACAGGAAGAAAATCCCTTTCCTTTTTTTTTTTTTAAATAGATTTGTTCAAAACTTTGAAGGTTTGTCTTGCTCAGGTGAAGTCAGGACTGAAACTGCTGAAGACGCAAAAGAACATTACTGCATTACTGAGCTGGCAGTAGCAGTTAAAACCTGGATATATATGCAAATTTTAAAGATTTTAACATCTTTGTTTAGTGTTATTTTTCTGCTTTGAGATGAGAAAACTTTTGTTTCGCCATAGAATGTGCTATGTGGAGAAGACGAACTAGTACAGTAGTGAACACGAGCGGTGTTCCCCAGGGCTCAGTATTGGGGCCAGTTCTGTTTAATATCTTTATCAATGATCTGGATGAGGGGATCGAGTGCACCCTCAGTAAGTTTGCAGACGACACCAAGTTGGGCAGCAGTGTTGATCTGCTCGAGGGTAGGAAGGCTCTGCAGAGGGACCTGGACAGGCTGGATCGATGGGCCAAGGCCAACTGTATGAGATTCAACAAGGCCAAGTGCCGGGTCCTGCACTTCGGCCACAACAACCCCATGCAGCGCTACAGGCTTGGGGAAGAGTGGCTGGAAAGCTGCAACATTGGAACAGGCTGCCCAGGGAAGTGGTTGAGTCACCATCCCTCGAAGTATTTAAAAGACGGGTAGATGAGGCGCTTAGGGACATGGTTTAGTGGGCATGGTGTTGTTGGGTTGATGGTTGGACTCGATGATCTTAGAGGTCTCTTCCAACCTTAATGATTCTATGATTCTATGATTCTATGATTCTATGAACAAGAGACTGTGGTGAGATGACAGCTGGCATGGGTAACCTGATGAAGCTGGATTTTTACTAGGAAACCCCCAATTATATTTTGATACATTAGCAAGAGGCATCAGTATAGGTAATTGACATAAAAGAGGTGTGCAAATGAAGAAGGTGGTGATTGGGAATAGTGAGCATGGATTTACCCAGGGGAAGTCATGCTTGACCAACCTGGTTGCCACCTTTGATGAAATGACTAGATCTGCTCTGTAAGCTGGAGGGCAGGGCTGCTACACGCTGGGAGTTAGGCTGGAGGAGTGGGCTGACAGGAACCGTATGAAATTCGTCAAGGACAAATGCAGAATTCTGCATTAGAGAGGAATAACTCCCTCTAACAGTGCAAGGTGGAGCCTGGCTGGCCAGGAAGCAGCTCTGCTGAAAAGGACCTGGCATCATTGTGAACAATAGACTACACATGAGCCAGCAGCGTGCCCTGCAGTGATGAAGGTTGACAGAGGACTTGGCTGTATCAACATGAGCATAGCCAATAGATTAAGGGAAGTAATTACTCCCATTCACCTGGTACTCATTAGACTGTGTCTAGAGTATCACATCCAGTTTTGGGCTCCCCAGTAAAGAAGGGTGTTGACACACCTGAGCAAGTTCAGCAGAGGGCCACCGAGATAATTTGGGGCTAAAGCACTTTACCTATGAGGCTGAGCAGACTTGGTTTGTTTAACCTGGAGAAGAGATCGCTCAGGTGGACCTACAGTAGCTTTCCAATAGCAAAGAAGATGCTACAGAGAACACAGAGATGTAGTATCTTTACTGAGTTACATGGTGGGAGAACAAGAGACGACATTCGTAAATTGAAACGGGGAGGTTCCAACTGGATTTAAAGGAAAAAAAAATAACAAACCTCTGAGGGTAATTAAGAATGGGAAGCAGGTTGCATGGACAGACTGTGAAATCTCCATCCTTAAAAATTTTGCAGACCTGGCTGAACAAAGCCATAAGGCATTTCAGCTGATCTCGTAGCTGACCCTGCTTTGAGCAAGAGGTTGGACTAGAGACCTCCTGACACCCCCCACTCCCCAGTCTGATGATTTTTTGATTCCACAAGGAAAAGAATTGAGAATTTTTATGCATTTCTCAGTGGTAATCTTTCTTTATTATCACTACATTGAAGGCAAAATAGTAATTTTTCATGGCTGTACATTGTAGAAATTTGTTTCTTGTGTGTAGCTGATTTTAGTGTTTTTCATGTAGTCATAAAAACATTAATATATAAGTTTGTTGTATCAGACCAAAAATCCATGTAGTCTAGCTTTGGTTTGTGGAGGTCTTTATTCAGTAGTAGCCTTACCTTCTGCAGTAACCAGAGTTAGGACAAACACCGTTCCAGTTATCTTTTATCACCCTCAAAAAGGGACCTCCAGTGTGGATGAAAAGCTTTGTGATTCAGATAACAACATAACCACGGTGGTATAATCTCAATTACTGATAGCACTGTCACTACAGTGACAAAAACTTCAGCCACTATCTAGATATGCAGGGTTTATGCTGGCAGTGCTGAAACTGCACAGCCAATATGATTCGACTTCTAGCAGGTTTAAAGCTAATTTGGATACAACTACATGCAGTCAAGTCTTTGGTTTGAGAAAAAAAAACAAAAAAAGCTAACTGACACATTCTTCCTGACGTCAGTTAATTTTACATACTTAATGGAGTGTGGGAACAAAGACTTCAGACAAGGAGACAGTGATTGCTTTAGAGGCTGTTTACTGTGTCACTACAGTAAGGCAGCATATTTAGCTCTTACCTGTTCACAGTACCAAAACAATAGTAGAACTTCATTTTAATACACTGCTCTGTTATGTTAGTTAAAAGATGGAAGGCAAGCAACTGGAGGAATTCTGTGGAACTTCAGTATATTGAATGGGTTAATGGGCCAACAGATAAAATGTCTGCGAATTGTCATCTTTTCCTAGTCATGGACCTTTATGTCACTTTTTGTCACTACTGACCTTGTTCATGAGGCAAACACAATCTGAGGAAGTGCGTCTGGGAACTGTATGATAGTTTACAGCAGGCCTGGGAAATGCAGTGTGCTGCTGACTCATTCAAATATTTTGTATATAAACGAGTCTGTTCCAAGTCTTGGTTGGGTTATAGCAGTATTGTTTGGTATCACATTACACACAGACTTGCAACATACCACACATTTTTCCTTGGCTAGATTGTGTGTATTTAGAACTCTAAATTGGTAGACTGTAATGTTAATTTACAGTGTTTATAAACATGTCTTCTGTACCAATGTGCAACTCGTGGCCAGACTAGCATTGCTGCGTGCTATGCAGCACCTGGTAAGGCTTCTTCAGGGGGATATACTGTGTTGTCTTATCTGTTGCTGCTCTGTAGCATGACTGAGATCATAGCATATGGATATAAAATATTTGTGTGTTAGGTTCTCTGCGAGATACTTTGGTTGCCAGTGTAAATAAAGAAATATTCAACTCTGAATGAAAGTAGGCTTTTCCTTCTAACAGTAAAGTAAAATATATAGAAAATGTACACTTTTTTGTGTGAACAAGGAACAGCCTTCAGAAAATACTTCTTTTTTTTGTTTCGTGTCCTTGATACCTTCTAATCTTATTTCTGGAAAATACAGTTATTACTAGAGAAGATTGGATAAAACAGTATGGTATCTCCTTCTGATGCAACATACATAATTGAATAATATCTTTCTTACTTGGTGTGGGAATGTCTAGAAATCAGGTAACTTATGCAGTGTGGATTGGTGCCTTGTTTCTATACCATTGTCATATTTTGGCCATCAATTCTTTAACAATGTTAGCAGCAAAACCGCTCTCCACCAGGAAACTGCGTGATGAAAAGCTAAACTGAATGCTTGGGTTGAGGGGGGCAGTACGTAGATGGCAAGTTTCCAGAATAATTTTAACTATTTCTGGAAATACTGATTGTTATTCAATAGGTGGCACTCTTCACTGTATGTCAGAGGAAGAATGCCTAGGAGTGGTTCTAGGGGATATTATTACTGGTGAAAACGTTGTCATTTCTGTGGCATAAAATACAGGTTGTGAGAGAGTGCCTCTCACTTTTGGCAAGATTCCAGGTGTGCAGCTTTTAATGTTGTTATTTTTCTAGCGTAGCTAATTAAATTGTCTATTTAAAATTCACATTGCATTTAAATTTCTCCTTTACTCTTTCCTAAACCACTGTAATTCGCTGCGTAAAGCTGGAAATAAATTCTCTGCTCTGAGGAGAGGAGGTGATTTGTCAGCAGTTAGGAATGTTATTTCTGAATGCATGGTTATACTGGGCTTTATAATTGTAAAATACTGTATTTTACAAATTCAATGTCTGAGAGATCACTTTTTAAAATGTATTTTAAAATATCCCTCAGATAAAATATTTTCCTGTTGTTGTTTCTTTTGTTTGTTTGGTTTTGTTTCCTAGGTGGAAATTATGGATAGTTTAACTAAGCAGAACTTAGGTCTGTGTGTTAGGCAGTAACTTACAGTAGGTATAAAAGTAACTTTATTAATATTTTTTTGTGTGTGTATGGTAGAATGCTGTATTTCTTCCACTATTGCAAAATGAATTGTTCAAATGGATTTGTATAATGGTAGCTTTACTCTGACCTTCTCTTCAAGGGGGAGGAAAACATTCATCATATTTCTGGAGCAGGCTATTTAGTAGGTGCTGGCTTCTGAAATTTTAACATTTATGGATTCCTCCACTACACCTTACCTCATGTGTACTGTGGCACTTCATGGTTTCAGCTAAGTCTGGGACTGAGCACACAAAGCAAGGCTGGAAGATAAGACTTTAACGTACTTTATAATCGGTATAAAAACCAGAAAATCTGCTAAGTATTATGCTTGAAGTAATGAAGCTAAGGGCTTTGGAATCTGAGTTCCTCCTTTATTTTGAAAAAATTGTCCCCAGTGAATTAATATACCAAAGAATGTATTGTATGCATTGTTGAAATGCATTGTGAAATTTCAATCCAACTGAAATGTATCTGTACTGTGGTTTCTGGGCCCTTGCTGAATTTCTTTTAGGTTTTAGTTTGACCTTAGTTCACTTGTCCTTCATTTGAAACCATGGCTGACTCTCTGCACATTCTTTCATCTTTCAGTTTCCTGGAAACCATTGAGCTTATCTTTGTTTTGTGAGTTGCATTGTTAACTGCTGCTTCAAAAAAAATGTTCAGCTGCCAAATGCGTGTTGCTGAGCATTAATGAAAAGAATTTTATATAGAAAGAATAAGAAATGTAGTTATTTTTCAATTGTGGCTTCTACTAGTTGGCCATTTGCGATAATCCAGTAGCATGTTTGATGATGTGTTGAATTTCTTCATGGCAGATAGTAAGTTTAAATGCACATCCAAGCAAGCTGTTAAGTAAGACAGTTTCACCTTTGCTGGCTATACGTGTGTTTATTTCAAATGTCTTACACTGGAAACTGATTCTTTCCTGCCAAAATCTAGCCACAAATGTCTGTATTGAGGTTTTGGTTAAATAGATAAATTCAAAAATATTTCAAATGCATATTGAATATATATTTATATATGCATATAATTGTGTGTATACACACACATGTATAAATAGTGTTACCTCTTAGCATGACTGAGATACTGATACCTACTTTAAAAAAAAGTCTGCTTACTTGTGGTAACTTTTAAAACACAGCTAAATCTAGTTTGCATAGTCTTAAATTTAAATTTATCATCAGATGTCCGTACATCTCTAGGAATTATTTTTTCACAAGTTTATGCAATTTAGTGGCCAAATGCAATATGTGATTGTTAATTTTGAGGTCTTTTTATACCAGATAATATGAAATTACACATATTCTGTTATCTCAATGGCTGAACTTTGCAGGAGGGTAAGCAATTGGTGTAGATGGTGAATACAAAAATACAAAAAATAGTAAATATAGCAATGCTGTTAAGAGCTTTGATTACCTGTAGGAGCTTACTCCAAAAGGCATGATTCTTACCTTCTTGATGCAGAATAATGTATATCTGTGGGGAAGGAAACCTCAGGATAAAATTAATTATTGTTTAATAGTGGAGAAAGTCTCACAAACCATTTCATGGTTTACCCTCCATCAGGATGATGAGGGGGTTTGTTGTTATACATAATTTTATTCCAGCTTTTTCCCTGAAACGGATTGAATTCAGTGCACCTGATCCTGATTAGGCAACTTCCAGAAAAGAATAATTTGTTCCTGACTTCTACCGTAATTCCTTTCCTCCCCTTTAAAGGGAAGAAGGCAAGATAAAGTCCTACTGTATATTTGGAGAGTAACTTGTCAACTAGACAATCCTGTAATACGGTTTTCAATTACAGTGTCTGCAGAAATTAATTGCAAATACTTTTGACCACAGGAACATAGCCATATTTTTGACTACTTTACTTTGTGCATTGGTAGTCCTTCTAGGTTCTTCCGATATGCTGTGCAGTAACGTATCAATAGCAAACATCTTTATTTCAATTCACATAATATCATGTAGTGGTTGGTTTCTGAATAAGTATATGTTTGTCCATAAAAGTATAACTTGTTTAATAAAATATTTTCATAACACATATTTCATTGCACCAAATGAAGGGAAAAAGGACAACTTATCTAAATGAGGTTGAGATATACCACTTTCTACATTTTTCCTTCAGAAAGTATCTACCAGGTCCTAAAGTTGCTTGCCAAGTTGTTGCCAAGCTTCAAACAGATCTTGTTTATTCAAGTTTTACAAGAATTCATCCTCATTATGTGATTGTACAAAATTGTTTCAGGATGAAATGCGGTAGCATTTCCACCTGGGAGAAAATATTAGTGTGAAAACCTTATTTTCTTCATTTAACAGCGACTATACACATGAAGAGAGCAGTAAGATTAATATAAGATTGATAAAATTTAAGTATTTCACTCATATGATTAAAATAAATTTCCTATTTATTGATTGTTTTTCACAGTACTGTGGACAAGAATGAAGCAGCTGCTAAAATTATTTATAATCATTTGACAACTATAAATTGCATTAAGACTTAATATAATTAAATAATTTTTTGTATAAATGTTAATTTTTTAATACTAAATTATATTAAAATATGAATCAGTTAAAATCGTAACAATGCTTCTAGTTTATATAGAAAATTATTAAGATAATATTTACATAGATGTTGGAGCCAGTTAAATTGAACTACATCCATATGATTGTAAGTAACACTGCCAACTTGCATCATAAGTATTAGTTATGCATTGATACTGTGTATGAGAAATCATTGCTGGAATTTGATACCTGCAATGAGACCTGTTTTAAACATAATGGGATTTTAGATAAGAATGATCAAATTCTCTGTCAGTTCAATGTACTGATCCTCCTTCTCCCAAAATGTAGAGAGTTTCCAGTTAAGATGACGACTCTGCTAATCCCAGAATGTGTAGGAGAAAACTGAGAAGCATCTCCCTTCTTGTACTTCTCTCAGCTAATTTTGAACGAAGGAAGCGTTTTGTCTTTTTTTTTTTTTTCCCCTCTAACCACTATATTTGTTCCCATTCACTTTCCCAATGTCTTGCATATGATCTCATTTTCTTATGTAGAATTGACCTTTCTCACCTTTTTTCTCCTATATATCATGGTGTTTGCCATCTTAAAATAACAAACAAACCGTCTTTGACTACCCACCCATCTCTAAATTCATGTAGTGCTGTTTATAGTCATTGTTCAATCTCCTTCAGTTTTGTGTCTCTAACATGATTTAAATTTAACTGTAACTGCACTACTTTCTTAATTGTCTTTATTTATAAATGGCATTCAACACCATCAAACAGATTCTTATTGGAAGTGTGTTTTGTCTTAGATGATGACAGAATTCATGAAAACTGATTTGCTTCTATGCTTTTATATTATTCTTTCAGTATATCCTTTGTCACACCCTCTGACCTCAACAAATACGATACAACAGTGTTCTTGTATTTGCTTATTACTTTTTTTCCTATGCCATCCTTTTATCTGTCCCCTGACCTCTCCCACCATCATGTTTAAACCAGGTTGCATGTATCCACTTGCAAGGCCCTTTTTCATTCCTTCTTAACTCCCCTTTCTCTCAACCTGTCATCTTTAGTTCCTGGCTGAGATAAATACATGGCTTCAAAGCAGGACAGTGCCCTTCATCACCCAGTTGTTATATTTTCAAACAATTGCATATTGCTCTGCTTCTCTCATGCCTAAAGCCTTTTCAAAACACTTTTCAGTGAGTTGATGAGGATTGTATTTCTGGTTTAAGACAGTCAAGCATATTGATCAGTGGAGTTTCAGTGTTTTCCTGGAGCTTGACTACCTGTGTATATGTAGCTTTTGTATGGATATACTTACAGGTTTGTTTGGGGTTTTCTTTTCTCCTTTCTCTTCCTGTGTTTGTACAACATCTAGCAGCACAGTTCAATGCAATGACTATGGTTTCTAGCTATGGTGGTATTAAAATAATGAATAACAATTTCTCTGGTTAGTACAGGTGTCCACAACATAAAATTTTCATCACTGAAGTGTGCATGTCCTTTTGAGGCGGGGAGAAGGTGTTTACTTGTTGTTACACATCTCTATTGGCAAACTTAGGAGTTCCTCATTCCTTGCTGCCAGTTAGCACTGTTCTTTAATCTCTGTAGGAAAGAAGCCTTGTTTTTGTTGGCCTGCTTGCACCCTGTGCACTAGAGAGAAATAGGGAAAAGCCTCTGTTTCTCTGCAAGTGCTGTAGGGGAAGGCTATGTTTCTACGTTGCCCTAAGATGTTGCAGTCAAAATGAGAGAAGAGAAACAACAGGGCTGCTGTGGAGGAAACTTTCTGCAATGTGTACTTAGGTGTAGTTTATCCTTTATGGGCAAGTATTAACATCTTGATCTTTCAATAAGTAGTATATAAGTGCATCTTTCCATCTTAGGGTTGGAGATTATGTAATTTAGAGTCTGCGATAAATGTCAACATAGACATTTTTTGGCAGTGTATTGGGTTTGTGTGGCAGGGTTTTGGTAGAGGGGGGGCTACAGGGGTGGCTTCTGTGAGAAGCTGCTAGAAGCTTCCCCTATGTCTG
>NW_008824446.1:1011489-1015875 GCF_000699105.1 Pygoscelis adeliae
CTCCCTGTCCTTATCTCGACCCATGAGCCTTTCGCTATATTTTCTCTCCCCTGTCCAGCTGAGGAGGGGAGTGATGGAGTGGCTTTGGTGGGCACCTGGCGTCCAGCCAGGGTCAACCCACCACAGGCTGTAAATTTATCTTATACATGTGTGTCTGCATGTACAAACTGTGTAGTAGAGCTTTAATCTTTTCTTGAGACACTTTAACTTGTCAGGCCAGGATGGATGTGTAATCAAACAGCATCTCTAAAAGCAGAGGATGTAAAGCACATAGCAGATGCACAGGGTGCTGATATTCTTGTAAACTATATCAAACTATTTGACAGCCACGTGGGGCTCCTAAGCCAAAAACATCTTAAATTTCCTAGCAGGATGTGACTTTTATTATAAATATTTGTAATATTGGTGTTGGCAGCTCATGTATTTCAGTTTAAGCTATATAATCGTTTATGTAGTTTCACCTATAAAAGGCAATAGTATTAAAGAAAAAAGTCATTTTTGGTGTGATTCCTAAGAGTGTACAAATTCCATTAAATCTATAGATAAGATCGATATTACAGTTAATATATTAACACAAACTGATGGCATACTGTGATAAATCTGATAATCAGAGGTTTATGACAAAGCTTAGTTGAAAGCTAGAAGTATTTCTGATGGATTTTTGGCTTCTAGAAACAGTTTCCTGAGGTGGCAACAGCAGTATTTCTAGCATGAATGCAATAATTTTCTTTTCAGAAACACTGTAATCCTGTTTACAGAGTCAAACAAAGTTGGTTTGAGAAAAGCTTTGAAAGTTTTGTCTCATTGATCTAAATAGTCTGATTACACAGCATATTTTTTAGTTATGCTGTACAGTGCAGGGCAGTATCAAAAAGTACTTAGAAAGCTGGGATCTCCCTTTTCCAGAAAATCTTCACTTAAAATATTCCCTCTCATTAGAATCTGAAGAGCTAAGGGCATACAAACTTTTGATGGAAAAATTACATAGATACCTAACATTCTGCTACTGAGTATTCATTGGGCATCTCGTGGCCTATCTCATGCCTAAGTCCGTTTTTTAATTCCCAGACTGAGCATTCCTTTGCCTGTTGGCTCTGTTTGCTAGACATGCTCAGAGCACGCCAACACACCCAAGCAGCCATAAGTACAAAGCATGTTACCAGTCATGTTCAAGGTTATGCCCATTTTCTTTCAGAAACACAACCTAGGAAGTTAGCATCTGTCTTAGAGTACTCCTCCACTTTCTTCAACCGCAACAATTTCACCTCAGTAGCTTTGTCTCCATTTTCCTTCACACAAGAGAGTGACCCAACCCCGACATCATCTTTTGTAAGTTTGAGAGGAGGAAGGACATCATCTCTCCAGTGGTGAAACTAAGATATTCATCCAAGAACACAAAATTCAGGGCCAAACCAGCATAAATTAGAAGGACGATATTTCTCTAGCCCAGTGATGGGCAGGATGCTCCTCTGGAAGAAAAGAAGATAACATTCTCAGCACTGCTCGTACAGACCTTGATTCTCTCATGCAAAACGCATAAACTTTATTGTGTGGGGACTAGGAACTTCCTTTTTGCAGGTGACAGTCTCATCATTGATCCAGATTAATGGTTTCTAACACCGTGAATTTTGTTTTTCCTAGTGCTTTGTTTCAGGGTTGTGGTGAAGAGAGTTTTTATTCAGACTTGCCTATATCCTTGTCATCGAGGTCTCCCGTCATAAAAAGGGGAAGTAGGTTGAGACTTAGAAATCACTTTCTGGGCGTGTACTTTTGTCACTGTGAGGGGCAAGTGTAATTGTCATCACACAAACTGATTGTGTGTACCTAAGAGGCACGGCCACATACTTTGTGATAAATCCTAATCTTTAACACAGTCCTCTGATTCTGAAAGAAGCAGGGTTGTAGGTTCTTCTCTTTGGCTCTTTTCTGTTGTCTGATTTAGTTTTGGTTTTGATTTCCCCTTCCCTCCATTCTCTCTTCATTTTGGCACTGTTCTGCTTACAAATATTGAGAAATGTACATTGGTACATGATACTGTATGATAGTGATCATTCTTTACAAGGTTTTGCTTATAGAGTACTTATTTATGGAGATACGCTTACTAAATGGTGTGTTACCTTTAGTTTCACCTACTCAGGTAGTACCTAAAAAAGAAGCCCATTATAATAAGTTGACATTGGAAGACTGAAGATACTGACTGGACTTTGTAAGAAATGTTTTCCTCTACTTCTTAATATGACCCATTTTTATTTTTCTACTCTGCTAATTATATTTAGGAGAGAATAGGTTTATTTGAATTCCCTCCATAGAAGAAGTCCTACGCTTTTAAATTATTTCTTCAAGAGTACTTGCACTATGTCTTCACAGGCTCTTCTTTTTTTTTTTTTTTTTTTTAATAATTTAAAAGACTAAACCAGATAAGGTAGTCAGTTCTTTTTCCCAAATACAAAAAGCAGTCAAACACACCTCCGTACTAAGAATCTCCCTTTGTATTCCCTCTGTGACTCCCCTTTTTTTAGAGCACCTCCATGTTCTTAATGTGGTTGTCTTAATTTTCTGACATGCAGGGGGCTCCCCATCCCTTTCTGGTGGGATCTAGTCATCGTTCATACCTTGGTCATATAGTCTTTTCTGCCTGGACTATTGATAGTCTTTGGTTAGAGGGTATATATTTTTCTTCTGAGTGAATTTATCTTCTCTAATGCCTTACTGCAGAGTAGTGTAATTTTACTGTGGTGTATCTGTATGTATGTATTGAACACTAAACAATATTTGTTGCTAAGAAGGGTATTTAACTCTAAATGTTCTGAATGGTTTCGCTTTCTGTGATGTTCATGGGGAAATTATATCCAGATTAAAACTGGGTAACTGCTTATAAAAACATGAACATGTGGTTGTAGCAGACCCTTTTTCTTCCTAGCTGCTTTTCTTTCTGTAAATCAAAGCTTTCCTTCAAAGAAATCTCAAGGAAAAGTGGTGTCTCTCAGCAGGGAGTCTTCATTTTACAGGAAACAAACATTTTGTGCCTGTCTCTGCTATTGGCTTAAGTGTAATAGAAGCTTATTAAGAGAGTGCTGGAAGCTCCTGGTTTGTGAGGAGCAGTCTACAGGACTTTGCCCTTTTTGTTGAAGCCATGTGTATTACTTTCTGAATTTCATAGAATCTTCTTATTGAAAAAGCTCTTGCCAATTCAGGCTTTTGCAGTTAGTCCTCTTTCTATTAAAAAAAATCCAGATTCATATATTAGGATAAGAAGGTTTGCATATAAATATAGCACATCTTAAAAGTTTTTTGATTTATCATGTATTTAACAGGTATACCTGTGTAATTGGGAAAGTAATCAGAGTTGTTTATTGCTAGAATTGTCACTCACATGCAATATCTTGTACTAATTTTTCATTTAAGATAATTGATTGGGGAAATAAAATTCAATGTAAATACTGACAAGTGTTTTTATTACTAGTATTTTTAGGGACAAAGCTAGAAAGCAGTAATGAGAAAGTGACTTCAAAGTGATAGCAACAAGCAGCTAAGAATTTTTAGTGTTCTTTTAGCAGCAAAAGAACAGTGACCTTTTTGGTATAGTATACAAAGGAAGGCATTGTGGCCTATGTTTGTAAGAGTAATTTCAAGTACAGTGCAATAATGGATTCAGGGTACTTTCTCAGAAAGGCATGTCTTTAACTTGAATGTATGTAATAATAATAAACTTGAATTATGTGAATTCAAGAAATGGCAAAAGTAAGTCTTGCATAGAAGGTAGAGAGTATGGACTAATTTGTGAAGAAAGATTAGAAATAATAATTATGCATGTATTAATCAAACTCTTTATGAATGATACATGTAGAGTGTAACCTGTAAATAGATCAGGAGTATAGGTATGAAGGGCGGAGAGAAAGAAGTGGTGCATAATGAATTCATGAAAACAATCGTTATGCAAACAAATGTCTTTCCAGTTGTAAATAGTAAGAAAACTGAATTCTCAGTGTTTGAAATTATTGTATGAATAACTTCGATAGCTGTTTTTTTCTGTCTCATTACTAAGTGACTTTCAGTGACTGTCTAGTTTCTGAAGGTGAAACAGTGTTGCTTGTTTGTGAATGGATACACCTATCAATTTTTGATTGGAGGAGGAGGGAGGATTTGTGCCACGTGAATTAATCTTTTAGTGTAAGTTCCAATACAGAAATGGCCTTTTAACTTTTCTTAGTATTCTTTATTTTTCAATTACCCGTACTTCCTTATCTGACAACTTGTTTTTTAAACCTTTATAATAGCATGTTTCTAGTTTGTTTATGAAGCTTTGGTACTGAAACTAGGAGTTTCAGGTGCAATATATTAAAGCTAAAAAAATAAAGCTTAGTATTGGAAACTGAACTGATAATA
>NW_008824446.1:1015898-1027876 GCF_000699105.1 Pygoscelis adeliae
TAGATTCCTGACATTAATGACGTTTTTATTCTCATAAAAATTAACAGAAAATAAATTATATTGAATTTGTTCTATTATTATATGCTATAGGAATTGCATTTTCTTTTTAATGCGTGTTGTTTAACAAGAGGATGTTCTTAGTAGGAAAAGTCATATCTGTATCTTGCTTGTTTTAATACCGGGGATTCACAACAGCATTTAGCTACAGAGAAAAGTGAGTGAGCAAGTCTTCTAATTAACCTCCATGATTATGCATCATGTCCTCTTCATTAAATAGATCTAATGGGGAGAAAAGCCATTTGTTTCTAATAATTTTCTAGTGCTTTTGTGGTTTGTATACTTCAGTGTTCTGAAGGTCGGATAGAACTACCAGACCATAAAATCCAGCCAGCGAGAGATCTGGAGCTAGGAGAGCTCAAGGATTTATTAAGTGATGTGAAACTCTATTGTTTTGTGCATGTGTTACATAATTGCTGTCAATGCAAGGCTGTTAAAATTCCCTGCTAGTAATAACACGAATACCATTTTATAGCTTCAAGAGGAGATAAAAGAAGTTTCTTAGTCAGCACTTCAACAATATCACAGCACATGTCAGTTTTATTATTCTGGGGCCTTCAGTTTTGGCAGATGCTCTCCATTCTGGCTGTGGTGCGGTAATTACCATATAAATTAAGCAGTGTAATAAGCTGAGTGCAGCCTTATCCCTGCTGCCTGTAACCAGGTTGCAAGTACGGCAGTGTGAAACAGGCATAATTCAAGCTGATTGTATTTAGAAGGCCACATTTTGAAATGCTGGGCCTTTATCTCTATTCATGTCAATTTAAAAAGTAAATTGAAGCTGTTTAGTTGCTGTGCAAACAGAAGGATCATTCTTTCTCCACAAGGTACTCTCCATAATAGCATTCCAGGAATTAGTTTAATCCATCCAGGTTTGATTCATAGTCACTAATTATATTTCAGCATACATTCTAATGCTTCAAATTATATGTGTCCTTACTTTAATGAGTTGTAACTAGTCCTTAAATTGGGAGCTTTGCACTTTTCTTTTACATCTAACAGGCTTTACTTTGGATTTTATGGGATTAAACTACTATGGAAAGTCTAGGACAGTGAGCTGAAATGAGTGGATTTGTTTTCTTTTGCTTTGTGGTTTTTTCCTAATTCAGTTAATTCTGCTCATTTGGGAAGCCTTGGAAATTTTTAAATCAAGAGCCCAAATGCAAATTCCTCAGATGATAGTGATAAACCAGACATTTTCCCCCATGTGTCAAGAGTGGGCAAAGAAAATAAAGATGATGTGAGCGACTGATGCATTTTAAAATCAGAAAAGTTGTGTTGGAAAATAAAAGCCTCAAAAGAAAAATAGTTTGTTACGGGTTTTTTTTTTTTCCTTTCTGGTATTGCTTGACAGAAGTCAAAGCATTTTAGAGAACTGGATGTTACAAATGGTGTAGTGGACACAAAGAAACATGGCCAGGATCTCAGTGAGCTGGTGAAAAAGCTGATGATGTAACTACAATCTTTTGATTTAAATTCTTCTTTTAAATTTGGTGTCATGGAAAGAACTAGAGCAGAAACTCGTGCCATCAGTGTTAGGCTACAGTTAATTATCTTTTACTTTACTAGACTATTTTCTTTATAGATAAAATGTGAATCTGGAAAACTGTTTGCTGCTTCAGAGATAACTTCTGATCTTTTAATAAGATGGAAAGTAACATTAGGGATTTTGATTCTTGTGCTTACTTTTCACCTCTGAGGGATAAGTTACAAGATATTATTTGACGTTATTACATTTATAAAAAGTATCTTTACTATATTCAAAACAGAATAAAATTAAATAATAAATTTCTCAATTTTTGAGGTACTTTTGGGATAAAACCTGTTTTCCCTGTTTTGGTGACTTTCTTCAAGTATAGGATTTGGGTTTCCTTTAACATTCTTGACATGGAACTAGCAGTGTAAACAGTGAAACGGAACTGAAATGAAATGAACACCAATGCCAGAACCAATTCCAGCTCAGCTAATTTTATTATTCCTACTTAAACTCCTCTTTGGTGTCAGGTATTTCTTTTTCTGCCGGTTGTATGTTGTTTGGTTGGGTTTCTTTTCCATTTCCCCCCTTTCCCTCCCCTTTCCCTCCCCTTTCCCTCCCCTTTCCCTCCCCTTTTCCCCCTTTTTTCCCCTTTTTTCTTGTATGCACTGCTCAACAGTTGACTGACTTATTTTTCTAACTGACAGTTTAGGTAGTTTCATGCAGCACTTCCATGTCCTTTAGAAACAAAGGTGCTACGTAAAAATAAGCTGTTATTTGAATAGCTTGATTTTGAATTGTTAAATATTAGGGTCATCTTTATGTGAGCATATTGAATACATTTTGATATAGTTAAACAAGGAGAAGAGGCACCTCCAATCTACCAGACATGGTACATGATATTAAATGACTTTTTCTGTTTTGGAGAATCCTATCTTTTTCTCATTTTTGTAAGCCCTTTCTGAGGAGAAAAGAAAATTAGATAAACTGTTTAAATAATTATTTTCTGTATGTGTATCTGCTCTATACATTGTTATTAATTCTTACTCTATAATTACCTTCATTAGGTCTCTTTTGTATTTGCATTTTCTTAGAGATTAAGTCAATCAAGACATGCTGTAATCCCACAGAATCGTTTGAGCATGCACAGAGGAGTATGAGTGGTCATAGAGATCTGCCTGGGCAGAGTCATTTTAAAATTTAATGCTGAAGTTACTACTTGGTTTTGATACTCAGACCTTTCAGTAAATGCTTAGGTTACCAGCCATGCTTGGAATGTCTGGTTTGGTAAGACCTTTACAAAAGTATTTTCTGGGGTTGACAGGAATGATCTGAGAATACAGCTAACGGTGGATAAAAACAATTAATTGATGCTGAGAATATGGGAAGGGAAGACCTTGGTTAACCATTAGAGTTGTGTCACAGTTAAAGTTTGATACACTGTTGAGCTTGCTTCACAAGCAAATACATACTATAAAACAACTCCAAGCTACTAATTATATTATACTACTTGACTTATTGTTTGGATTTTTGCCAGGTAGAAAATGATTAGGCTAAATCTTGCTTGTACTTTCACAGTTGACCTCCCTGCAATCCCATGGATGGAAAAAGAAAACCCAAACCCAAAAAACATGGGAAATAATACTTCAAGGGGAAAAATGTGTTTGAGTATTGGCAAAGTTAGGATGCTACCACCTATGGTTCTGTGCAGTTCCTCTTAATGTTTAGTCAGTTTTGAATATGGAGTAATAGTGTTTACTTTTACAAATTCCATTGAGCATGCAAATAACTGAAAACAGTTATTTGCAAAAATCTGTGAGGACAACAGATTTTACTGTGCAATTTTAATCTTGATTTACAATTTCCCTCATTTTGTTTCTAGAACACAGCATGCAGGAAACACTTTCTAATTCAATTTGTTCTTAATCTTCTCCATTTTAAGCCATTTCTGTGGTTCATCTAGTAATAACTTATTTGAAACTATGAGCTGCCAGGTGATGTGCAAATTCACTAACTACATAAACTTTAAGGTTAGGTTAAATTAAGTAGTGTTGATATACACTTTTGGTACAGCGTACCAGAATCTCATGCAGAAATACAGTGAACTCATTTATGTTTTGATGAAAGCTAGAGAGAACAGTCAAGTTATGTGTTAATTTGTCTCCATACATCTTTAGGCCTTACGAGGTCATTTTTTACTAAAAAAAGAAAAATTGCTGCCTTAAAAAAGCCTACACTCTTCTTCTAAATGTGACCAAATGTGATGTAGACAAAAGGAAACAAACAGTATGAAGTAAAGATGGGAATGACTTTGAGCTCTTTAATACCATGAAACTGCTAATGTCTTTAATAAAAGCTTTAAAAGAGGGTAGAAGCAAGTAAAACAATATAGTGTAAGAACAACATAATATGCAAGATTGAAAAATAACACCCATTCTTGTGGGTTTTATGGTATAGCAAGCTAAATTTTGAATTTAGTGATTTTAACAATTGGTCTGGCTAACCTAGCTAAACATTGTCTATAGTACAGCATTTCAAGTGCAGTCTAATTAATCATTAACACAACTTTGTGAAATGAATGCCCCCTGCAATGAGTTTGCTTCATCTACACAACAGCCTGTTGTCAGCCGCAGCTGAAAATTGTAGGTAGTTTCTGCTTTGAAGCAAAACATTCCATTCTTGGTTACTTGTTATTGCAAGAAAAAAGAGAAAAAAATTCTTAAAATCACATTTAAAGATTAATTTGGACTGAAATTGCATGAATGTTCTTTGAATCATTCTTGCATAGCTGTCTAGCATAAAATGCTTTAAAGTAGTTAACATGCATATTTCAACTTGATGAACTAGTATTACATTGGCACAAAAAAAATGCAGTCTGCAAATAATTAAACAATAATTAAAACAAGAATAAACTAGATGTCTTTTAGTACTGAGATCATACTTTTGAAAGCTGATGTTCTCTCAGCCTTTTGAGTTTCTTTTTGTCAAGAAAGGGGAAGTCTGCCCAAAGTTCTCTGTGCTGCCAGATCCTTCACAGAATCCCTGTGTACAGATAGCAAAGTGTCTTACGCATATTGCTCTACTCTGAAGGCTTTAACTGTGGATGCAGTTAGGCAGGTGTCAGATAAGTTCAGAGAGGGAGATTCCTTGCGTAAGATAATTTATAAGTCCATATATTCATTTTTTTCCATAGGTAATTAAGATTTTTCCTGAATAATCTGGTAATTGATATTCTATTAAAATACTACATCTGTTTCAGATAAGATACATATAAGTGCTTAAATCATTACAAGAATGATCACTATAGAAAATCTTGATGTTATATAAACAAGTGCACAATGCAAGAAAGTGGAATTCATTTAGTTTAAGGTAGCCATAGTCCTGCACGTGCATTTGTGTGCTGTTTGTGCTTGGGCATCAGGTTGCCTAAAAGGTATAAAAAAAACCTCATGCGGTTTCATAGTTTATATTGAAATGTTTAAGGGACCTGCTGAAGTCTAAGTCAGTTTAAGATTCTAATCTAAAGCTAGTCATAATCTATGCTCATGACTGCAATTAGTAACATTAAAAAGTCTGTTAGACTGAATTTTACCAATTTACTTTCTGAAGAACTAGAAAGTAGAGAGTTGTCCTTTCATTTTGAGCAGAATACTGTTATTTTATATTTTGAATACAGGATGAGTATTATTGCTTGGATAAAATAACAACTCTTTCATTCTCGGGCCCATCTAGTTTCAAGGAATGTCATTTATGTGGTAATTTCCTTCAGTATTTATTGCCTGTCTAAATCTTGAATGAATCAAATGGAATATATTACCTGTGGCATAGATTGTAAAATAAGATCATCTTGAATATCTCTTGCGGGGGGGCAGGGATAGCCTGATACTCTGCCGCTTCTTATGCTTTCTTAAAACTTTGTAGATTAGTCATGCAGAATTACTGCTTCTTTTGAAAACCAATAATTTTATTTAGATATAAACATACATGCATAATAATCTTTACAGGTAAACTAACTAATTGTTTAATGAGCTATAATCTTTATGGGTTTTGGAACAGAGTTTATCATAAATGTTCAAGCTGGAGAATCAAGAACCTTATTCTTTGTTATGTTTTTGTTATTGTTGTGACAGAGAAAGAGCGGAATCTCTATTTAAAAAAGAAGATTCCAAACCAAATTAGTTTTCTTGAAAACATTTATCTTCCTCTTTGTAGATACTTTGTGTTTGAGCGCAGTAGTCTTTGCAATGAATTCTGGAATAGAAAACTAGCGATAATAGAAACAGTGGCCTTGTATCTTGGAATTCTCTAGTGAGCTGCTAACATACAAGTTGTTCAAAACATTTACCTAAACATCACAAATATAGATACTTTCAACATAGAAAGTATCAGATACATAGTATTGAAATAAACTGAAATAAACAAACAAACAGATTCTTCTCCATGTAGTATGGTTTTGACTAAGAAGTTTTTTGTAGAGTCATAGAATCATTTAGGTTGGAAACGACCTTTAAGATCATCGAGTCCAACGGTTAACCTAACACTGCCAAGTCAACCACTAAACCATGGCCCTAAGTGCCTCATCTACCCGCCTTTTAAACACCTCCAGGGATGGTGACTCCACCACTTCCCTGGGCAACCTGTTCCAGTACTTGACAACCCTTTCGATGAAGAAATTTTTCCTCACATCCAATCTAAACCTCCCCTGGCACAACTTGAGGCCGTTTCCTCTCGTCCTATCACTAGTTACTTGGGAGAAGAGACCGACACCCACCTCGCTACAACCTCCTTTCAGGGAGTTGTAGAGAGCGATGAGGTCTCCCCTCAGCCTCCTTTTCTCCAGGCTAAACAACCCCAGCTCCCTCAGCCGCTCCTCATAGCACTTGTTCTCTAGACCCTTCTTCAGGTTCCTTGCTTTTCATTGATTCTGAATCACTTCTCTTAAATAGTAGTTATCAATAAAATAAAATACTTATTGTGATAAGTCAAAGGGCATATGTAGTGTTTGAACATTAATAATACCTTAATCACGCAAAACAGTAAGGAAAAAGAACTAGCCATTCAAAGTATACTTAGGCTGAAACAGCGGTACAATACAGAACACAATGAATAACATATCTTTAGCTCAGTACAGTATCTATTTTGTATCTTTTCATTTTTTCAGAGTTAATACTTAGGTTACTGTTTCTGTTGGAAAAAGGGAATATTGGTCACGGAAGTATTAAAGCTGCTATTATATAGAAGATGTTAGAAATAGTTTTCCTCTCAAGTTACCATAATTCTCTTTTCATTCTGACAGATTTATCAGGACCATTCATATAAAAAATAAAGTAGTAGGAACTGTCCTAGGCCTATTTTCTGTGGAAGAGATAACAATGCAAACAGGTCACAAATGTGTTACTCTTATGTTACTGTTTATGAAAGCAGGATGATAGTTTGGCTCAGAGTGTCTGAAATGTGTCAATAGTTCATCTCTAGCTTTTGGCATCCTTTATGAGTATGGTTTATTGACGTATATCTGCACAACACAGTCTTAAATAAAATGGGAAACCTTGCTATAAGTGGGATTTTGTTAGTGTGACAAGTAGACTAAACAGTGAAGGTGATTAAGTGTTAAGAATTCATATTGGATTTCAAAGTGTTTTACTTCAGAGAAACGTTATTGAGTTCTCTTTCATATCATATATGAAAGACATATAATGATATGGAATAATATTTCTAGACATAACTTTTTTTCTCACTTTCGTTTTCAATTGTTTTCCTTCTCCAGAACAAACATAATAGCTCTCTTTAAAATGTGTGGTCAGTATTTGTGTATTTGGATGCTTCAGTGGTGTCGATTAAGTTTCATAGATGTTTCCATGATGTACTTGCATTTACTGTGAAGCGGTAAAACAAGTGGTTTTGTTTGTCATGATTATGTGTGCATGATTAAGATTGTTCAAGTACACAAAGAAAGCTTTACTTGTTTCATATTTTAAGGGTTTATCATTCAGTCTTCGCTACTTAAATCAACATTATAAAGCCTGATCCTGCAGGTCCATGCTTGTAATACGAATTCAAAGAAATATTTATGATTGAATTTTGTCCTGTGTGTATTTAGGATTAGGCCTGTAATTTGCATTACTGGAAATTATGAAAGTGACAGAAAAATAACATAATTCATTATTGTGGCCTATGCCTAGGAGAAAATTTTTAAAAGTAATTCAAAAAAAGGTTTAGACCATTTCAGAGATTTCTTAACATAGCAAAAATGCATACTTCTAGGAGAAAAGTGCAGTTTTCTGGTTGCATATAGTAAGTGGAATACGTTGATTTCTACATTTTCTTTATGACAAGAACTTAATTATGAGCTTGCTCCTGTTACACTAAAAACTGGACAGAAATATTATGATGGTCCTATGTATGAAGTCTGAGTTTTGTGTGATTTTTAAATTATCATTAGATGAGCTTTGTACACATATGTGTGTATTTAGATGTGTATGCTTGCTTAGTATGCCGTCTTGCTCAGTCAGGGAACAGAAACCAGGGCTAAATTGTCAAAACACTATCATATCACCAAACTGTGCATAGCGCACATATGCTGTGTGCAGAGTCATTTTCTCATGCAAGTTAATGTTTGCATATGTAGTTACTGCTTTTAACATAGTAACATGGAGATTTGCTTTCACAATAGGAAAGTACACATTCTGTATACATAATAAATTAGATGCATAAGTCTAATCATGTGAAAAGAGTTTTTGCATGACCAGATGAGACATTGCAATGCAGCTATAGCCCCCTGAGATGGCTGGCTGTGAAAACAGCCAGTGAAAACAGTGAAAAAGACAGTGAAAGCAGGATAGTTATTAATTTGTTTCCATTTTGATAGTTGTCCGTTATATTCAGTCATTTTGTAAATCTGACTTTAAAACGTTTGTTTTATCTCTTTACTGGTCAAGAAATGTCGGTCTTCTGATATGTAAGTCATATTGTTGCTTAAGGAATGGTTCATATGCATTAATTTTGTATAAAGGAGCAAGAAACTTTTTTGCTATAGGTGTGTTGTTTGGCTGGATGTGGTTTCTACCGACACTATTTAGATGTACTATTACTGATCTACTTTAAGACCAACTATTTTCTACTTTTATGGGAAACAGACGGAATGTCTGGAATTCCACTTACAAAAAGGAATCTGTATCCTGCTGAGTAATAGCAAGATGGTTGTCTTTTTTTTTTCCTAACTGCAGATGTAAAATTCAATACCAAAGGCATGCAAAATATTGAAGGTGATTTACTGCTAAGATTTAATATTGTTTCTTAAATTACATAGCTATAAGGAGTATATCTGGCTGCAGGATTAATTTCAAGAGATGTAGTTTAATCTTGGAGAAATATATTTCTAAAAGGAAGAAATAAAAGTCATAAATTTAAATCTTTCAATTGCTCATATTATTAGCATTTTTGATTTTGTGTATTTGTTGCTGTTTATAAGCATTCGTTACATGCACGTGTACTTCCTATGACTTTAGCAAGTTTGGGTGTACATAGAGCAAATAAAATTGCCACACATTGCTGAATGTGTTTTGCCTATGTTGATGACAGTGGAAACTGGAGATGCTCAGAAACTTGTTGAAAGATGTAGGCTTATCATATTCTTAAGAAATTAGAATACATTATTCTTAAGACTTAAATATCAGCCACTTACAAAATCAGCAATGAGCCAAAAATGTAGGTCCACTTGCATCACTGAGAGTAATATAAATAAGCAGTGCATATAACCTCTTCTTATGAATTAGACATGTGTCATTATTTTAAGGAGATGATAGTTTATATTTACCCAGCAAAATCCCTGACATCTTTTTCATTGATAACGTTTTGTTGGTATTGTTTCCTAGTTTTGAGCCTTCTCTCAGAGGAAAAATATGGTAGTAAAATGAAGGTGTTGGAAATAATACATTAAAAGAACATCAAGCCATTATTCAGTGTGAAGCAGATATGCTGTGGTGAAACAGCAATTACCCTGTAGTTAATACTTGCTCATGTTTTCAAAGTCATGTGGATTTTGAATAAAATTAATATGAACTTTGTGACTGCATCCCCTGGATTTGAAAATTTTAGCAAATAATTGTCACTTTTATAATTAATTTAACTCTTAATTTTCTTCTTTAATAAAATACTTGGGTTGGCAGGTGAAGTGATATGACCAGTTTTTATGTTACTATCATTAAAAATATTTAATTGAACACCATTTTTATGTTATCAGATACCCAATTTTAAATATGAAACCCTATATAAAAACTTTTGAGCACTTGTTTGGTTTTTTAATATTAATGACAAATAGAGACAAAAAAAAAGACAGACAAGTTGTTGACTACTGTTCAGAAGTACACCATATAAATACATAATCCATAAAAATATTTTTTAAATTTAGAAGGAAATCTTCAGAAGTAGTTTAAGTTTTGGATAAGCACGGGAATACTCGGTCTCATTTTTTCTACAACCCTCTGGTTGTAGAAATCGCAGTGCTACTCTGTTAAGGACATTTAGCAGCTGGAAAAATCCCAGGTCTCTAGGAAATAGTGAGCAAATGCATTTTTTTCATGTTGGGAGAACTTTCAAATTTACAATATTATTACTTGTAAACTCTGGGTACAAAGTACTAGTACAGGGTCATGATACACTGCAATGCATATTGTGTCAAATTTCTAATAAAATTCGAGTACGTAAACCCTCTGTCTTCTATTATTGTTTATATTTTTAGGAATCCTTTTAATAACATCTGGAATTTTTACAAACATCAGGAGTAAAAGTGTGGGAGAACAATACTTAACTTGCGCCAATTATATGTCTAAAGTCAAACACTTCATGACTGAAGAATTAGCAATGAGTGTATGCACTCTTTCAAAGGAGGAAATATGATTTCTGGGGCTGGAGATTTTTTAGAGTAATTAAAACACACAGCTCATGCTGAAGTCATTGGAATTTGGTTGCCTAATTAGTTTTTATAAATCTTATTGTATAGGGTTAACATACTTGGTTTCTAGACCTGTTTCTTTGTGTAGTTGATAATGATGATTCTATTAGGACTGACTTACTGAGTCATCTAGACCCCTATACTCAGGTCAGAACATGGGTACTTAACTGGTTACCAGTTCGCCTCCTTTTTGTAGTTTGATTTATTCTCCTTTGATTGCTTCCATAGATTTTGGGGTTTGGCTTTTTAGACTATTTCAGGGAAATAAGTTTATTTCACTACTTTATTTCTGTCTTTAAACCATGAATATATTACCATGTCCATAAATCATGCTCAATAAATTCATGTGGTTAAGTCCAGAAGGAGGAGTATTGTGTAGGTGTCCTTAAATAAAGAATGAGACTTTTGGAGAGAATGCTGTCATACTGGGGGGAAAAAACCCAAACAACCCACCACATTTTCTCTTGACTAGTTCTCTGTGGATGAGGGCACACTCTTACTGAAGATTTTAGAAGTCATTCTAGGTATGAAATGTCTATGAGAAGTTTGTGATTGGAAGTCCACCAAGAAACACTGTGCCATAAAGGAAGCCATAATAAACATAGTTATACTACTGACTCTGATTATTAAATATAACATTATCATGTTAAAAACATTGTAATACTAGCCAGAGTTAAAGGGGATGCAAATACACCTCTATCCATTTGTCATATTATTTCTTATTTTAGGTAGAGCACACCAGTAACAAGAGGCTCAAAGCATTTATTTGGTGTAGATGACACTGTTCTAGGGAGCATCCAGCATTCATACTGTTTTCTGAAAGTTTTTGGTGCTTGTTTTTAGCATGACTTGCCTTTTTTTTTAGTGCAGGGTTGCCTCTTGCGCTTCGTCTTTTTTTCCACAGGTGATTTCAGGTGGTAAAGTAGCAGGGCAATCGATAAGGTGAGCAGAGCTGTGGCTTCTGATTCATGGCTCTTAATGGAATTTTTAGGCAAATCAACTGTTTTGATGAAGTGGAAAATAGTTTTTGGTGTCCCCCCCCTTGTTTCTCAAATTTGAGTTGTGTTTCATTTCTTAGTATTTCCCACATCAACTTCTGTTTGCCTATTGTGATGTCATGTTCTCTTCCTCTTCCCCCCTCTTTGCTTTCCCCACAATAGTGATGGTCTCTTTTGAGTTGTTATCAAACCGTGACGATGGTTGCAACCCACTCATCCCTTCATTTCTTACAATATCTTTCCATCATTAGCACTGTCTCATGCTTTGTGTTGTCTCCTTTAGTTTATGTAGCTTCCCTCCTTGATCCCTGCATGCTCCTTCTCTTCCACGTCTCCTGCAAGACATTTCTGATTTCTAGTCACTGTAGAAACTAGCCTTTGTAGAGAAGATAGAGAGGGGAGTGTAAGAATAGATGAGCAAAGTATAGAATCTCCTTCGAGCTCTTTTTCTCCCTCCTGCAGAGAAGGAGGTAGAATCAGAATGGGAAATTCTTTC
>NW_008824446.1:1027891-1082716 GCF_000699105.1 Pygoscelis adeliae
TTCTTAGAAGCCTGTTTTTCTGTAGTAGGGAAACACCTTGACAATCTGTACCCAGACCAAATGAGCAGGCCTGATTATCTTTTCCAAGCCATTAAAAAAATAAGTGTTAGAACTCTGTTTCAAAGATTTGGATCTTCAAATCAGCATCCAGATTACTTATAAGTCAGGAATAAAAGATCATAATCTATTTTATGAAAATATGTCCTTTGTGCAATGATTTTTATAAATATTGCTCTCAAAATTTCTTACTGCCATTCAACTGGATGATTTTCTTAATTGTCATTGACATTGGAGATCTTTATATTTATTTTAAATTGCAAATGACAATATATTTGTGGGTGTGGGAAAAAAGGGGAGAGAGTTAACTGAAGGCTTGAAATAAAATCTGTTTAAAAATAGAAGTTATGATTATTGAATCCTTCAACAAGGTATAAAAGCATTCATATCTAATAAATCAGAGCCATTGTCTATTACAACCATATTTTATATAATTGGTTTGCTACTAGATTTCTGAGAATAGTAGAATACTCTTTCTGCAATTCTTGAAATTTAAAATCCTCACTTCAGGTCAATCCAAGCATGCCACTTTCCATGCTTCTCTAAAACAGAGCAAAAATCCCTGTTCGGTTAAAGCTCCGCTGAGGCTGTATACATTTATTCCACTTGTAGTCTGTAAAGCTTTCAAATTCAAGAAGCTTTTAGTTGCCATTAGTGAGACTGGATTCAAAACCAGGTGGTGGAGATGAATAGACAATGTCTGCGAACAATGCTTTGTTGAATTCCACATCACAATACCTACCCTGATGAGATTCTTTTCTTCATACTGAAATAAGAATTAAATAGCACACAGTGGATCACTGAATAATGCTTTAAGAAATATTAAAAAAAAATATGTGAAGTTATTCTTTTGGTATCTTTGTCTGTTTCTTTGTTGTCTAAATTCAAACTGTTTTTAATCCTTCAACCCCTGTTGTTTCTTGCATTATTGCTCTCAATGCACCACACATTGTTATTTCTGCCCAAGTTCCCTTCAATGAGAAAGGCTTGGTCCATTGTCACTTCTAACTTCATATTGTGGGGAAGTATTGTGAGTATGAACTACAGAGATATTTTTTTTATTTGGAGTACTACTGTGATTATTAATATAGCTGTATTTTTTTCTTACATCTCTTCAGTCTTTATCAGCATGAACCTGCAATTGGGTACTGAATTTGGTATTTGTCCTGAATGCTCGCCTCTCTAGAATATGTGACTCCAGGGGAGGAAAATTCCTCTACTGTGACATCGATTAATGGTATTGTGTTGTATAGTAAGCATGAATGGCAGAAATCCAGCCAGTCAGAGGAGGCATGTACCTTCAGATTCTTTTGTTGTAATAGTCAGAGTTGGTTTAAGCTGGATATAAAGCTTTGGTTAGTGCATAAAATTCCATCACTTTAGAAAATGAAATATAATTTAGCTACTAATTGGAGATGGGAGGGGATATGGACACTTTCTTGAGAGTCTAGATTTTACTTAGTCGTGGGCTTCTTAGCTTGTGTAGTGTATTTCCAGAGAATAGGATGAAACTGGGAAGCATTATTTACATAGGTGACCTACTTTTGTTCATAATGATTATAAAGTACAGTATAAAACCTGTTCTTGTCAAGTTTGAAGATGATGCCAAACTGGGGGGGAGGGAGGAACGACACCAGGCAATACACTCGAGGGCAGGGCTGCCATCCAGAGAAACTTCAGCAAGCTAGAGGAATGGGCCAACAGAAACTTTATGAAATTCAACAAGGGTAAAAGCAGAGTCCTTCACCTGGGAAAGAAGAACTGCCAACAACAGTACAGGCTGGGGACCTACGGGCTGGGAAGCAGCTCCACTGAAAAGAACCTCGCAGTCCTGGTGGACAGGGAGGTCAAGCTGCATGGGAGCCAGCAGTGTGCCTTGGCAGCAAAGGCGGCCAACAGCATCCTGGACTGTATTCAGAGGAGCAGAGTCAGGAGAGTGAGGGAAGTGATTAACACCTCAGCTCAACACTTGTTACACCACATCTAGATTTTCTGTACAGTTCTGGATGCCCCAATTCAGGAAACACATCACTAAACTGCAACAGAGAGAAATCTGGGGGCTGGAGCACTTGCCCTGTGAGGAGAGGCTGGTCTTGTTCAGCCTGGAGAAGAGGTGGCTACTGATAGCAACCTTCCAACACCCATGAGAATCCAGGCTCTTCATGGTGGCAGGACAAGAAACCATGGGCCTAATGTGAAACAAGAGATTCAGACTGGATGAAAGAAAGAGTTTTTTCATAATGAGATCAGTGAGGCGGTGGAACAGGTTGCCCGGAGAGGTTGTTCCATCTCCATCCTTGGAGGTTTTCAACACCTGACTGGATAAAACCCTGAGTAACCTGGTCAAAATTTTCATTTCAGCAAAAGCAAAGAAGAAAGATGGTTCTAGATATCCTGAGGAGTAACTGAGGGCTAACAGACCACCTCTGCTAGCTAGATGAAGATCAAGTCATTGAGAGCTCCTCTAATATGACAAAGCTAAAATCAGAAGTAAGAGGTTGGGACTCTGAGTATATATTAAATGCCAACTGAGGAACCTAAAAACCACTTCCGTAATTGTCTTGGATTTGCCTTTTGGAGTATTCAGTTCTCCATGTGTTCAGATCATCTGAATATGATATAGTGGGTACACTACATCATATAATGGGTAGTCTTAAAATCCATTGAATAACTAAACATTTGATGTTCTTTAACTTATTTCTGAAATGAAAGTTCATTTCTTTATCTACTTACTTGGAGGTTTAGTTTGATATGAAAGTAATTTTAACATCAGGTTCGTTTATAATTGTTAAATTCTCTGCATATGATTACTTAATATTTTCTTGTTTAAAATGATTTATCTTAATTTTCTATCTTGTTTTTTTATTTATAAACACTGAGAGCATTGTCTACTACCGTTCATGTTACTGTCCACTTTATGGATTTTTGCTTCTACAACTTTGGGCAAACTTCTTTTTTGAGTGCAAACTTGTATATCTATGAAATGTATTGCATTTCAGCATGTTCACTGGAAGCTGGGAATACTTCACATGCAACTGTTGTCTTTCTCACATAAATAATTCCTATTATTCTAAATTTCTACATCTTAAATTAAGGGGAGATGTATTTACAAGGTGTCAGTCCACCATGGTACTTCATTTTGTGTTTTGCAAAGAAAAAGCTTCATGTTTGAATGCTTGCCCATTTATCTCTCAATAAGCAGTTGCTGAGGAGTGCTGCAAGGCTCTGCAGGTGTTTTTTAATGAAGTAAAAGATTGTACAGGTATTTAAAACCTGTATTGGGTATTCTCCCATTATAATCAACTCTTACCTTATTTAAACTCAAATCAAAGTTGCTAGTTGCCCTGCTAGTGACTGTCAGCCTAGGGCATTATGAAGGTGAAAACATTTCTAGCAAATGAGAGCCAGGCTGGATAGGAACAGCTTTCCTCACATTACTGCATTCATATGTTTATCAATGTTTTTTATATATAAAGATTTACTCCCTTCCTCCAATTTATAATACTTCTAAGCCCTACTGACCTTCATTTTGCTTAGGCTTAATGCCTGGCACTTTTAAATCACTTTTGCTGTCTCTTATGCATTTAACAAAAAAACAAACCAACCACTAAACGTAACCCTTCACAGATGTTAGCAGGGTTGTAGCACAGTTGTTTTAATAGAGCACAGCAACAGCTTTGTTGCAGGAAATGAGGGCAAATATCTCTTCCAGTGGAAACTATGGGAAGAATTTAAATAGAAAGAATATTACCCAAACTAGAATTTGGTTTTTTAGGTGGTAAACCTAAAACCTGTATGCTTAAAGTGCCAAGGGATCTCTCTAGCACAGTTGTTAAAAACCACAATTTTAGGTCTCATTCCAAATAAGGCTGGTTATATTATAGAACCTCCATATGTCTCTGTAGGACAAAGATCCATTATTTATTCAAAAAGTCAGCTGAGTCATGAACTAGGAGTTAATCAGATCTCTCTTGTACAAATTCTGAGTTGAAACTGATTCTGCTTATAGCATGCAAGATCACACAGATGGTAGTGTCTTTTCTGCTGTGTTTATGTCAAGTGATATTAAATCTTTGGGAATATTCCCTCTGATAGTATCCTCAGGTTTGTGATATCCATCTTTAACTTACTTTAAGAAAAAAATTCCAGTATAATTTACTATCACTTCAACCATTTAGTCTTTCTAACCATTTTGGCATCTTTCTCATTAGTAATAGGTGATGTGAGTGTTAGCTCAGAAAAAGCCAAGGTATAGCTGACATTTTAAGAATAAACTACCAAATTTTAAGCCATCTTGAACATGACAAAGTGGTACATTTGTTAAAATATTAATTCTGATTTATTCTTCTGTATTCCTACGAATAGGTGAGAGAGTTACAAGGGAAATTAGTCAGGTTACAATATATACATGAGTACATCCACTGCTACAGTATATTCAAAGAACAAAGATTCCAGCTGGTTAGAAAAGTTTGTAATATCAGCATTAACAGGAGAAACAGCCACTGCAATTTCTGATCTCATCAGAAGGCAGATTGTATTCCACCTCTAATTAACCACCCATTGAGATTAAGAATAGGTATGCTGTCTAGGCAGAAAGTAAAGATGAAAACCCAGCATTTGAGAAAGAGGAGTTATACCTCGCCAAACACTGTGAGGATCTTGAATCTGCATTGCAGAGGCACCAAAAGGTAGTGGTGGTTGAAGGTTCCGCCCTGAGAGCAGTTAGGAGACTCACCAGCCTAAAGTACTTGTCTGGCAGGTGAACTGCTGCTTTCTGGGATTTTTGATGTGAGGTATTGCTGAAAGGCTGTTGAGAGTCATCAGATGACCCCTGCTCTGTACTTATCCATGTAGGTTGCTGTTGCCAAGACTGCTTTTGATTTTTGACCATAGGATGTTGTTTCACAAGCTATTCATAAAGTAATAAGGGGCAGAATGAGTGATGGAATTCTGCAGGTAAACAGAAATGGCAACTTGGGAATTAGTCTAGAAACTAGAGTGGATGTGTTTCTTGAGGACTGCTGGGGTGGGTGGGTGCAGGAGCAATACACAGATAGGTGGATGTTAGGTAAGTGTACTGTTGCAAGAATCATGCTGACTAAATCATATAATTGGAAGTCTTAATATATGATTAAGGGATGTGACACAATTGACATGATTTAATGAGAACTCATATGAGCGGAATATTACTATAATGGGGTATAGCCTTTTCAAAGACAGGCCAAAGAATCAGGAGGAAAAAGCATATCTATCGAAAATTTAGAGGAACCTAGAGTTATTGAATGATCTGGTAAAGTCTGAACAGAAAATAAGATAAAGTCAAAATGAGCAGACCACCACAGAAGATGAATAAATGGATGCAGTATTTTGTGAGCAGTTAGCAAAACAATCTAGAATTTGGTGGTATGAAGAAATGTTTAGCTACCCAGATATCCTTTGAGAAAGGTATAATAGAGTACGTTTAACAAGCATTCACTGGTGACTTTTTTTTTTTCTTTTAGTAATGTCATAGTGCGCCTTTTTTTTTTTTTTTTTGCATAAGGAAGAAGAAAGCAACTTGCTGGAAAGTTTCTATAGACGTAATTTTAAATAGTGAGAAACCAGCTAGGAATGGGTAAGTGAAAGGCAACTTGATTGATGTGACAGTGAAATGATGGTACTCACAATGTTTAGCAAAGAAAACAAAATAGAAACAGTGGATGTCAAGAAGCAGACTCTGAGAACTAATAGAACTAAAGATCTCAGGGGAATAAGGATTGAAAGGAAAGCTTTTTAAAAAAACAACGACACCCCCCCCCCCAACTTTCAAACTCAGTTGAAAATGGAAAGGTCACAAGTGAAGGTAATCCAATTGCAAAGGAAGGATTGGGACTCACTTGTTGACTTCAAACACACTAAGATAGCATATAAAAAGGGCTAATAATGTTGCATTAATAAGGTAATAAGTGTGAATATAAAAGAAAAGCATCAATTTAGAGAGATAATTTCAAAAAGGCTAAAGCTCTTATGAGCTAAAATGAGCAAGATATGTCAAGGAAAGCAACGTGTATGTTAGAAATTCCTTGTACTAAAAGGAGGACCAAAACCCACCATTCAGTGGTGGTAAATCTTCAGTAAAGATTTCTTTTAAGTCATGCTAAGGACAAAGTTTGTAATGCTTTTTTTTTACATCAGTCTTTCCTGAAAAATTTGTCTAGAAGTGCTAATCATTTTATTTCTAGTATCAGTGGACTAGCATCTCTATCCATAACTAAAAAAACTAGGGTAGATTCTGTACATAGACTGGGCATTTTCAAATCATCTGTTTGATCAACCTCATCAAACCTAAATTACTGCATGAAGAAACCTCAGAAATATTTATAATCAAAATTAAAGATGGCCACAAGAGTGGTTACTGAGAGACTGGAAATGGCAAAAGTAGTGCTTATTTTTTAAAAATAAGGAAAAAATAACAAGGTTGCAGCAGCAAATAGATTTGTCAAGAAAAATAGTACCAAGACAAAGGTGGTCTTCCTATGACAGCATAGCAGACAGAGGCCATTTAGATAGAAACAGTGGATTGGAGTTGCGTTCAAATCTATTTACACAAGCAGGCTAGAAATATTAATGGTTCACTGTCAAAATGTCAGTGAAATGTGGCTCTGGAGGGATTTGTTCTTGGCTCAGTTTTATTCCAAATTTTCATTTATGATCTGGAAATTGAAATGAGCAGTATGCTTATTAATTTTTAGTAGCATGAAGTTGACAGATGTATCAATATCTTAAAAAATGAGGACTATACAATAATACAAATGGTCTAAAAAATGTTAGGATGCAGTTCAGCAAGGTGCTGTGATTAGAAATAACAGCACAAATACAAAGGAGAGTAACTGTTTAGGTGGAAAGTTTCTCAGGTTTATAGCAGATCGTGAACTGCATGATCATACCATGTTGCAAAAAATGTGAAACATCATACTGTGGTGTATAAAAATTAAGGTATATTTCTGCTCTGTGCAGGTTTGTTAGCTCTCAGTTAGAATCCCACATTCTGTTATGTGAACCTTAGTAAAAAAGCTGTGGACTGTTTGGCGAGGGTGCAGAGGAGAGCATCAAACAATGTTTAGATGCCTAGATCACAGACCTAGAAAATACCTGAATTAATATGGAAAGAACTGGGGTGAGTCGGAATGAATGAGAGAACTCTTGGGAGGATGTGGTAACAGTCTTCAAGTATGCACTTCTGCAAAGTGGAAGGAAAGAAATTGTTTCCATAGTGAAAGGACAAAAGAGCAATTGTGCTTGATTTGAAGAAGAAAAAATCCAGATTAGATATTAAGAAAACAATAAATAGCTAGGGTTTTTATGTAACCTCCATCCACTAGAGGCCTGAAAAGAGATTAGACAAAAGTTGCATTGGAAATGGCATGAGGATAGTTAAATATTTCTGGAGGGCTTGGAACAGGTGATTTCTTGTAGTGATTTTTCATGTTTGTTTTCAAAATGTATAATTTTCTATATGGGCAAAAGGAGATGTCACAGAATTTCTTACAAGTTAGAGCTAGATGCACTCACAGCATGGCAGACAGTAGTAATAGGGAAACTGCAATCCTCAAAGGAATTCGTTATTACAAGACCTGGAGTGGATATGCCACATAAGAGTTATTATGGGAGGCTACAGTCTCCTTAGATTGTCAGTACATCTGTACCTGTCAAATGCTGAATACAAACTATCGTACATCTGAAGGCAATCCAATAAGTCATTTGTGAAGTGTGTGTAAAACATCCTCGGGTGGTAAAGAAGAGAATTAAGATAAGCATTCTTTCACTGAAAGAAGATCAACATGTACTGTGTAATGTAATTTATTTTTCATGGTCTGTTAATAGTCTATGTAACATTGCCAAGTAAGTGTTTTCTTTGATGTGCTTTATCTTTTATTCCATTTCAAATTCTGTTGCATTTGAAAGCATTAAGTATGGATTTGATTCTTTGAGCAGTCATGAAGCCTCAATAAAAGTTAAAAATGCTTTGCATCTCAGGATATGCGGTAGTAACTTAACCTGAGACCTGGAATTGGTTTCATAATGTAATACCTTATTGTTATATAATGAATCACTTAGGAAAAAATGTTACAAAAAATGTACAGAACAGTATTTCCCGATTCATTAAATAGAATTATTGGGCTACTAAGGCACATCTAGTAAATTTCTCATTGTCAGAGAAAACTCACAGAATTAGTAATCAGTGAGACAAACTTCTCATTTTGGTACTAGTATTTAAAAAAGGAGACAGGGAGAAAAGCAATAGGGACAATGACTTTGAAGAAGTCGATTGAGTGGTAGTATTAATTTATAGTTTCATGAGTAAAATAAGAGCTTTCAGCCAAGGCTGAGAGGCTTAAAATAATCTTTGAGCTATATGATTCACTTGGATTTCATGATGGGATATAGCAAGTATCAATTTAGTTTTATTGCGCAGATGTCATCTGTCTAGACTCTTTTACTAGAAATCTCTGGAGTTTTTCCTAACTTGTAATCTGGGGCTTGTTCTGTGTAGTTGAAGAAAGAAACACTGTGAACTGGAGGAGGTTGAGGCTCTTAAGTCACGTGCCTGTACACTGTGGGAATAGACGTGATATTTAGCACAAATCCATTAAGTGCTTGGTAAATCAGCTGCCCTTAAAACCATCTGGAGAAAAAAAAGTATATTGGAGGGTAGTGATCAGCAAGACTGGCAGAGAGGACTCGTCCTGAGAGGGTTGGGAGAGAAAGCAGAAGTATGCAATTTCTGTACGGATTAATGCAACATTAAGAATATGAGTATTGTATCATTCTGTGCCATCTCTCACTCTAGAGAGTCCAGAAGTATGACTGCAGCAGTGGTACTAGCACTGATAATGGAGCTGTCGTTAGAATGGATTCATCATGGACTGCAAATGCTGTCCGGGAGATCCTGAATAGATTCTGTAATAGCTGGCCCAGGTTGAGTTCTCTGCTGCCATGGTTTTCCTGTTAAGAACTGTTTTCAGGATAGTTTGTATATGGCTTGACAAACAGCAGCCGTCCCATTGGGTGGCAATCCAGATACAACTTTAGACTTGCATATGCATTTGATATATTTGACACAGAGCAGTTTTGTACTAAAACGTTCCTGGCCCTGTTTAACTTGACAACGAATTGCCCTGTAAAACTCATGAATTTCATCCATTCTTTCATGTACTTACAATTTGAGATGTCTGTCTGGTTTTTTTGAAGCTTTGTTTTGCTAGCCATCTTATGTAACCCAACAATTGGCTGATGATTTTGGTTTTTTAGAGTAGTCAAGCAAATAGTAACTTTAGCAAGCCCAGAAAAGGATGTAAATATTTGTGAACAATGTGTCGTTAAAATGTTATGATGATTTACTGAGACTGTTAAAGGAAAACTAATTAACTTGGTGTTAGAAGATGAAATGTGAAATAGTCTTCCTTGTGCTTATTGATGGTGGCACATGTTGTTTTAGTTTCTTAAAAAAGAGCTTTAAAATCTTGTGTTGGTTAAGAGTATTAAATTCCTTGCATTGTGTGAATTTTTTTCAGACACTCCTTTGTAAGTATTTCAAGTTTATTGTAGTTTAACTAGAATCAGAATGCAATTGGTGGAAACTAGCTCACAAATCATGCTTCACAAGCATTATTTTCATATCTTTTCCTGCAGAAAAAAAGAGATGGGTACAAATTGAAATACAGATGTTCCTTTTAAACATAAGGGGCGGGGGGGAAAGCCCTGTAAGAGTGATTGAACACTGGCTAAGTGGCTGTGGAGTCTCCATCCTCAAAGAGAGTCAGAACCTGACTGGACACAGCCCTGAGCAACCTACTCTAGTTGACTCCGCTTTGAGCAGGGTGTTTGGACTAGGCAATCTCCAGAGGTCCCTTCCAACCTCAACTATGCTATGATTCTGTGATTCTATAGCTGAGAAAATGTGTTCATATCTTTGAAGAAATCTGACTAAATGTTTGATATCTACTTACGTTACCTTCTTTGAAACAAATGATTTTTGTATTTCTCTTTTTTTTTTAATACCTTTTATTATTTTATTGGACTCGCTATATTGGTTGACTGTTTCATGCTGAATAAAAACAGACAAGCCCAGTATTCTTAATGTTTATCAGGAAAGGAGGAAATGCTTTAAAAGCATGAATATGAGGCTTTTGGTTACCATGCATATGAACAGTATACTTCACATCTTATTTCTACAAATTACATCATGGTAGTGTCTAATGATTGTAATCCTTGACTTTTGGCAAGGTTAGGATAAGATGCATGTCTGAAAATTGTAAGAGTGGAATTTTGTCTAGATATGTTTATATTTTTTGGGGAAAATACCCTAGGTAAAAGTGCTAGAGGATATATAGGAACCCTAAAGGTCTTGTGTTTTGCAGGAAAAAAGCCCTCTCAAGCAGGGAAATACGAGTAGGTATGCTTTAGAAGAATTTCTCTTATATGTAGATGACAAGGGAGGTGATGAGCAGGAGGGTCAAACTACAGTGGGCCACTCTGTAATGGTTCTGCTTGCCCCTGAGCAACCCCTTGAACAAGCCAAAATTAGAGAGAAAACCAAGTTTTTTAAAACCTTTTGCCTTTACCTTCCATAGGCTGTGAGTTCCTTGATGCTATTAAAAGGTCCATCATATAATCTCACATCTGGATATTGTCTGTGGCTCTACTCAAGCTCCTTGTAGTTATATGACAAGAATACTGAAATATGCAGGTGCAAAGAGCATATCAATATGCCATGGCGTTACCTCATGGTATTTTCTATCGTCTGAATTGTTCATGTGTTCAAAATGTAATGTTCTCTTCAGATAGCACTGTAAAATGTGCAAGCTAATTGCATTCAGAAAGCTACCTTTGGCACTCATCTTTAGGAATGGTTTTAGTATGCTTAGTAATGCTGTAATTTTAATTACAATTCTGTACTTTTATGGTGTCAGACATACTGTGCAATAGCAGCTGTGTAGATAGTTGGCAATCGTAGGATATATAGCAGTCAGGATTAAATAGCGATAAAGGATTCACTGAACTGCACTAACAAATCAGACGTGATTACAGTCTGTGTCAATGCATGTGCAGAGATTAGAAGATGTGTGCTGATGAATAGGCCGTAGTCCATTTGATTACATTATTTTTCTTTGTGTGAGATAAGTGAAGAGAAAATGATAGTATAAGTATATGGTCCTAAATTATATGAAATATTTTATGAAGGCAGTAATAATTGAGGAGGTTGAATTAAACATTCCTTCATTTTTATGATGTATGTCACCTCTCATTTTTAGCTCTGTTCATTAATATGTTTTCCTCCTTCCATTATTTTTTAGTAATCTTACGATTATATGGTTCTCAATAAAATATTTTTCTTTAATGTTCAAAAAATGTAACATTTAATCACTTGTGGTGTCCTACTGTTTCTAATTTTTGTTTCCAGAAGAAATATAGAATGCAGTTTTCTCTTCATGGTTTGACTTTTTTTTGGCTTACCTTTCTCAAACTCAATTTTTTTGCTTTAATCTCAATTTTGCAATCGCTTGTATGAATGAAAACACAGCATTGTGCGAAGTGATTTGTAGGTCTGAATTCTCATTCTGAGCATATACAATATTGCTTAGCTTGCCCATATTAGTATTCTTTCTTGCCATCGTGTAATATTTTTTTTATTCAAGGAACTCAGAGCTCTCCAGTCAAGCTTTTTGACTGAACCATTTTGTCCCTTAAATAGTAATTTTTTTCAGATAGATAAACTGACATACAGTAGATGACTGAACAGAAAAACTTCAATAGAAAAGCCAGGAATAGAAATTGGATAGTAAACATAATTTACCCTTTTATGAGTACAGTATATTTGGTCGTTATTTCGTGCACAATAGAAACTGTATATAGAACTTCTAGGAGCAATTGAAGTTTAGCAGGTTAAATTCCTGTTGTTTAATTTGCAGCAGCTTCAGAGTAGCCACAGATGGTTTTTAAATTTAGGATCAGGTTCACTTTTGTGTTAGGACAAGAGAATGAATAAGATGGATCGTTAGTTCCCTGACTCTCAAACTGCTCTTGTCCCAAGAACTGTTGGCACCTCTTATGCAGTGCTCTAACTTCAGACAGGCATGGTTTTATACTGTAGCTATAACCAGATGCAAACGCTCAGAGCAGAGCACGGCTTTCCCTCCTCTCTTTGTTACAGTATGCCCCTTTTTGAATAGGCAGTAGAGTACTTGGCCCTCGGGGCTGTCCAAAAGCCAGAAGATTCCCTCCTGGTGGAACTCTCAACTGAGTACTGCTCATCAGAAATGAAGAGGCTTCATTTGGAGAAGGGAAGCTGTCCTTTTAGTTCCTACCTCATTACATTTGTTGTATTAACAAATATCCACCACTCCTTTTTTTTTTCCCCCAGAGTAATCTTTTAAAGTTTTCAGCATGAACTTTTTTCCTGTGTCATGAGAAAAATAAATCTTAAGTTCCTCATTATAGAAATTATTAGAATTCTTTGAGTCTTGTTATTATTCCTGGATATTCTTAAAAAATGGATTTTTTCCATATGGTTCATTTCATGAACATGTGTGTCTCTTTTGTGGTTTTGGGAGATACAGTGATCCAGATTTTCTCTGCATGTCCTAGAGTAAAATGTTGGGATTTTTTTTTAATTATATAATTGACTACCTAATACTGCAGAATAGGAATTTGCATTATATGCATCCATTTAACTTACTAACTTATTCTTAATACTTTATTATTTTGTGCTGTTTTCATTTGCAGCCTCTTCCTGTGCCCATCCTGATATTTCTGGTTTTGTGAATAAGCCAGTAAATGATTAAATTAATTCATTAGGGTGCATGGTGGGTATATGCATTCATACTTGCACACCCTCACCCCCACTCCACATACATACATATAAATCAAGTGAATGAGAGCCTTAAATCACCGATTCCTTTTCATTAGTGAGACTTTTTTGTTTGTTTGTTTTTTAAATAAGATGTGAATTTCTGCCAAGTAGGCCCTAGGAACATCATGAGAGAAAGGTGGGTACGGTGGCTCAGCTAACTCTCTGCCCTCCCACCTTGGGCAAGTCAGTTAAAGCTGTATTGAGTGAATGTTATGTTAATTCCTGGGCTTTCTCTGCAGTTCAGGGTGAGGATTATGTGGTTTAGAATAATATTCAGAGCAGCCAGTTTACTGAGTTGGGAACAGCCTAAGGCTAACTTATAAGAGCAAAAAAAAACCCCAAAACCCAAACCTGTCTGGACTCTCACCCTTTCTGGTGCTTAGGTATCTTACGTCGGCTCCAGTCAGGTGCCTTTGTCTTCTTAAGATCTAAAACCTAGAGGAACTTTGTAAAGCTAGGCACACTTAAAACATTTTGTTTCAAACAGGGAAGAGCTCTTCTAATTACTTCATATATCTAATGGTTCAAACGTTTGCCTAGCAACGGTAGGACTAAATTTAGTTTCAAACTACATCTGTGATCTTCTAAGGGAAAACCCATCCATCCTCAATAAGCTATAGAATAGATTCAGTGCAGTACTATTCATGGCTGTCGTTGAAACTGGGCTCTGTTATGTGAGGAACGCCAAGCCAAAGGGAGCATGCCTGAAGAGGTGCAAGATGTTATGACCTAGTGCTTAGCACATCCAGCTCTGAGTAGGGAGACTGAAGTGCCTAATCCCCTTTCCCAAGAGTGAGTTGAGGATAAAATACAAAAATACCTATGTCATGTCCCTCCCCTTGTTATTCTCTCTGTACTCCGTTTTATGGCTTTTTAGTATGGGGACTTACAGCCTATTGCTCCCACCAGCCAATATTAAACTGGCTGAGATAAACCTACAAATGAATGACCCGTGTAAGGAATATACTTCCAATAATGCATAAAGTAAAACATAGACTGCATCAGGTGCATTAAAAGAATTTCCGTATCAAGTGGTGCTTAGTACCATAAGGGGATACATGTGTGAACAGATTCCACAAGGCAAGAACAAGCTGGTGTGTCTTCTGCCAGGCAGACCAGTGAGATCCACAACAACTCATTCTTAAAATTCCAGAAGGAATGGATTTCTGATGTCTCTGAAAAGGGTAGAATATCATTGTGTGGCTCAGAACCATGATGTGTGTGTCTTAATTAAAACTCATTCATTTTAGCAATTAGATACAGCTGTCAAATTGTGCCAGCCAGGCTGGTATTCACACACGTAATCACATTGTAGAGGCTATACTGCTACACAGCATCATCCTTCCAGACTGCAGCTGTATCCAATCTCGGTATTTATATAGATTTTTATGTGTCTAACAACAACAGGTTAGATATTTATGTATGTTTTTATTATTGTCATTAGCATTAAAAAAACAGATACTTAGAACTTCTATCTCGTCTAGTATGCTCTTATTGCATCTTATGCAGGATAACAATGCTAGAAACTGCTGCTAAACTATGTGTTTTCAGAGGTGTATATCTTTCTGTGAACATCTGTTATACTTGTCTTAGCTTGATACATGAACTGTGTTTCAATCAGATCCTTGGTACATTTAACTTGAATAATTTGCCCATCTATCCTGAAACTCCTTTAAAAGTCTGAAATATTAATAAGCTTAATGGAAAAGCATGTTAACCTAAGCAGTGAGTGTCCTTGGTTAGAGAAGTTATGACTTTTAAATGTATATCATCCACCCTAAGCTTCTACTTTTTGCTTCAAAAAACATGATCTGTTCTTTTCTCAATGTATTTCAACAGCAACTCTCTATCTGAATTAGCTGAATGAATAAGTACCTTTCTGCTAACTGCCTGGAAGATGCACACAAAACACTTGACTGTGTCAATGCCTACTGATTCAGTAGCTGTGATTCCACATAACTGAGAGTAGTGTAGTGTCCTCTAAAACCAACAATGTCATCATTAATTCATCAGAAACACAGCTGTGAACTTTGGTTGTTTTTTTTTTTTTTTACCAAAGCAACTGGGCAAAAACATTCCAATGTGCAGTAAAGAAAGTTCCAAGCAACTGGTGTGCACGGCGCTTTGTGTTTAAGCCATTGACCTTGTAATGTGATCACACAGACTTTTTGTAAATTAATCTTTCAGATCTTATGAGTGACATGTGAACTTTGACTTCATGGGCAAAAGACAGACTCCAGCTCCAGTAGAGTCACCTGTATCCCAAATGCATGATAAATTTACATAACTTTCTTTTGAAAAACATGAGTCTTTTGGTGCTTTCATGTCTTTTACTAGGGTAAATATTAGACTTTTTTTGCTTTTTGTGCAGTGGTGTACATCATTGAGTATAAATGGGATTGTCCCAACCTTCATTTAAATATATATTTTAGCTATTCCTATAGCAATTATACGTTTCAAACTGCAAAACATTAACTTTTCTGTGAGCTACATGCAGCTGTACCATTTTACATTTTGGTAAGTTGTTTGTTGTCTCTAGAATTGTATTAATTTCCCTAAAAGTAAAATTTCTTAGAATCAGTGTTTACACAGCTGTTTTGAAATACATTTTACATACGAGCAGGTTTGGCAGAAAACGGGTGAAAAATTCAAACACTGAAATATTCCTGTATCATTAAGACATTATTTTTTAAACTGTGAGGTTTTTTACTGTAAAGCCTTTAGATTTCTACATGAGCATAATTATTTTTTGTCCCTGTTGCAGAAAAGCTGGTATGCTTATGCTTAGTAGATGCTGTTTGGGCTATCTGGTTTCCTGTACATCTGTCACTTGGCTTGTGGCATTCTCTTTGGTGATGAGGAGGAAGTACAGGAGCCTGCCCAGTGTGCTTCTGTGACCTGTCGAATGCCATCATTGCTTCTAGTTACAAACACGTAGCCATCTTTCTTACCAGGCATGGGTTTACCAGGAAATGAGTAAGTGGAGGGAAGGAAACATGCGTACTACAGCGTTGCGTTATGTACCTATTGGCCCATAGCTTCCATAGTCAAATCAACCTACTGTCTGTAAAGTGAGTAAAGGCTTTCTTGCTTTTTATCTGTATGCAGATACATAGACCTGTGCTTCTGATCAATAACAGTAAAGAACTGCAACATTTCGAACGCATGTGCTTTTCTAGATGTCTTTGTTCTGGGACGTGAGAAAGGATCTGTGACTGAGAAAAAAGAACAATAGAAGATGCTGAAAGGGGTTTTTATGCCTAAGGCCTAGAGAATTAAAAACTGCCATAAATTTAGTGGCAGAAAGTAACTGAGGTTTTTCCTCATCCCCCCAGGAGAAAAAAGAAGGGAAGGAGGCTGGCTCTCCTACCTGGTCTTACCATGCTTACACTGTTTGACAAGGACATAAAATACGTGGATTTTAGTTATAAAAATAGAGGAAATTTATCATGCCGGCAGGAATATGGTCATTGGTACTGTTGCACATTTATTCTATGTGTTAGACAAGCCCGAGGAAAAAAATATAAGCGTTTTAATAAACGATCGAAACTAAGGTTTACTTTAAAAACTAGACCTAGTGAAGAATGACCATTGTAATTAGACAAAAAATGAATAATGTTATCATTTTACATTTCTATTTTTTTTAAAACAGCTGTCAAACATCAAGTAATAATAACTGTTTTATTAATAACATTTTTAATCTCAGTCTTAGCTTTTCTTATTGTTATGTGGTAAATGTAAATTTTCTGGTAATGTATATTTGAATATTTCAAGGTTTAACTCCTGTTCTTGTACTTACTGAAAGGATCTGCCCCCCCTTCCTCAAAATCAAGAACGGGTGCAGGCAGAATGAAACTCCAAATAAAATGTTTTCCCTGGGGCAATATTGTTCATCACATTCTTCCTAGAGGCTTTTGGTTTCTCGTTTTGAATGGAAATAGAAGAGCCAGATGCAGGTTTCTCATTTCAAAATACCCTTCCATTCTTTAGAAAAGAAAAAGAGTCTTTATTATTCTCTTTCTTTTTTAAAAATGGTTTTTCAGCACTCCATAAAATATATGCCCACATTGACAAGCACAGCTGCAACCTGACGTTCCCTATAGAAACTTTGCACTTGCCCTGTGGCAACAAGCCCCACCAAACACAAAAAGAAAATCAAATTCTTTATCAGTTCTTTCTCTGACCTCTCATAAGCAGAGACTGAGATGTGGCAAAACTATCCCTACCCTTACTCATTTATCTGTACTCATGTACAGTGATTTTTCTCTAAAAGGCAATGACAATTTCATAGATTTTAGATGGGATGTTCCCTAGTGAGTGTAATTATTCATGCCGTGAATGGAAAGGGTCAGAAACATTTTGTGAGCAGTAAATGGGAACTTGATTTTTGTCTTTTTTTAAGAGACTTAATAGCCCTGCCATTGTGAAGTAGGATTCCATATCTGCAATTCACGTAACTACAAATATTGCCAACCCCCACCAAACACAAAAAGAAAATCAAATTCTTTATCAGTTCTTTCTCTGACCTCTCATAAGCAGAGACTGAGATGTGGCAAAACTATCCCTACCCTTACTCATTTCTGCACTGCCATAATTGCACTAGAATCTTTGCTCCTGTTAAAAAAGAGACAAAACCAAGCCTTTCTTTAAAACTGTAACAATGAAAAGATCAAAACAAAAACCAAAAAACCCCAAACAGTTTCAGACGTACTAGACCTGGTGTTTTTGGAGAGGTGTCCTGGCTCTCACTATTTGAGTGCTTGCATTTGCCAATACATGGCAATACTGTACATGCTTTTATTGAGCTTATGGGATGAACTACAACAAGACAATGAAAGCTAAGCCAGCGTGATACCTTGTGGGTCTTGTTATTTTAAACTAGGTGTCTTTGCAATTCTGTACTTTGACATATTTCTCGGAAACAAGTTTCTGAAAAGTAGTGTCTTACATACCTTTCTCTAATCCTCTGTGATTTACCAAATCTCTGTTGTAATATTGATCTCTATCTCTACTTCTTCCCGTTTATTCTCTTTTTGCTTAGTATCCTTTGAATTGTGTTGTCAGAAAAGTTTCAGTTTTAAAACAATAATTTGTAAGCAGAACTCTAAGTGTTCTTTTCTTTAGATTTTAGCTGGGTTGAATTACAATCGGAAGTGCCGGTGTCTCTCTGCTGCCTGTGTGGACTTGGGGAACTACAGTTAACACTAGTTCTTGGCTGAGGCTCGTGATTTAGGTGGCATGAATGTGAAACAAAGAGAGGAATACTATTATCTGTATTTAATGCAGAGTCAAAAACTCTGTCAGAAAACCACATTTATAAAACAAACTGTGAGCTTTTTTCCTTAATTTGGATAATTGAGATTGTACACTACCTGTAGTACTTCACTGGAGAACACTGTGGGTTTCTGTATCTTGTTATTCCGCATACAGCAGAACTTCCTTCATAACATACTTCTGCTATTGGGAGGGAATATTTCCGTCTCCAAAATATATATCACAGGTCAGGTTTACCATATACATATATATGTTATATAGAAGAAGTCAGTATTTGGAGGTGCGTGTTGCTATTGATACACGGGGCCAATTAATAAGATTCACTTTAAAAGATGCCCCTAAAGAATATCAGGAAATATGGTCTGAACTCCTAGAATACATGAACTAGTATTTTGTTCTTTTTTAAGCCTCTGCCCATAGTTGCTTTTGGTGAGTCTTTGTGGCTTACTGCTCCTTGGGCCAGTCCTCCTTATTTTTAGTGAGACTAAACTCCACCTAACTACATAGGTCATCTAGGTCACGTGTTTGTGGCTTCCCTGCTTTCCTTCTTATTGGATGGAGGCATTTTGTTCGTTTTATTGGTGTTTTAGTACTTGCAGTGAAGTTTCTTATGTTATGAAGAAAGAAATCTCCGTGTGCTTAGTTTTATTACTATTTATATTTTCTGTTCCCCCAACAGATTATGGACCTGTAAGGATTCTTAAAATCTTAAAAGATACTTTGTTGCAGAGTTCTAAAATGTCTATAATAAGATACTGTGGTACTGTTGTGCTACACTGTATCTATTTCGTGGAAAAATAAAAGCCAACATGACCGAAAGAAGAAAAATAAATGGGTTTTTGTAACAGAAAACAGCTGCAACCACATCAAGGCATTTTTGTCTACTCTACTGGCTTTGCTGAAAATTAAAGCCACAACTTAATAATATTCAAGGAAGATAGTTCTCTGGAATGAAATCTGTTAAATGCTTAATAACAAACAGTTAAAAACACAAAACGGGATGTTTAGGAAACTTTTTGAATGCTAAATAGCCTAGATTGCAGAAGTTCTGCTTCTTCAGGAGAGGCTAGAAAATGAAAGTCTTATTCAGGATGATGGATTGTAAATACCAGTTCAGGAATTTGTCTCTTACGTTTTCGCACATACGTTCAGTGTGTTCAAATAAAGACAGCTTGCTTTCTAACCTAAGAATACTTGAAAGTGTATGAAATCAAGTGCTCTAAAACCAGGGAGCTATCTATTTGTTGAGGAAGATTTAAAAAATGAGAGAAAAAATTATACAGTGACTCATATGTAGTACAATGCTTAGTTTTTTCTGTCTACAAATGCAGTAGATTAGATGAGCTAAACGTTGCACTAATCTGAAGTTAGAAGAGCTGAATTCTTGCGAAACATCTGTTGACAACCTTGGAGTAGATGGATTTTAAGTTCAAAGTGATTTAAATCAGAGACTTTTATCATAGTTTAGTATTTAAATCAAGGGGGGGTTACATCATGATTTATGCAGCTTTTAAAATTCTTAAATGTTTTAATTATTTTTCTAAAGAATGGTTGACTCTTATTGTTTAGTGACTACTAGGATATGTTGCTTTTCAATTAAATATGCCCATTACATTAAGTCAGTACCTCTTTGCCCTAGCCAGGAAAATATACTTTATGCACATTTAATTACACAGTTTAATGTACGTTTACTTAGAATTGTAGTTCTTACCTTTTGTTCTATTAAAGATATTGAATAAAATTTCTTCCTTTGTTGATTCCTGCTTACTAGAAATTTGTGTCCTGCTGCTTATGAAGGAAGCTGGCATATAATTCAGTATTGAGACAACGGTGTTTAAAAACTATTGAAACTTAACTAATTAAATTTTTTATTATACAATATCTACAAAAGTCAAATATGCTATACAATTACAGCCAGGATGTGGATCTTACGGCAAGAGGTACGAGACCACTACAAACGCTGGTTGCAGTTAGGGAGGAGAATAGAATAATGTTATAACATTGTAGGATACCTCTTAGACAGAACCAGATTTCATTATGATGTTGGAAATGTTTAAAAAAAAAATGAATATCCCTGTTTAAAGCTACTTGCTTTCTTGTTAAAAGGAAATATTACCTGCAGTTAGTGGATTGATCCTATTGCTTGAAAAGGCTCCGTGATTTTAGAATACTAGATCTCTTGCATTTGTTTTTATTCATCATCAGAAGATCAAAACTAGTTGCTTGCTCTTCCAGCTCCTGTTTGGTTTCTCAAATTCAGATGAAACAGGATTGGACTAAAGAAAACAGAGTAAATTCAAATGCATAGAATTTCTCTTAGTACCTCTGAAAGAGACTATAATTATCAAAATTTGGCTTATCAATTCATTTAACTCAGCAGACTCAGCTGCTTAGATAGTAACAAATCCCAGCCACTAATAAAACAGTCTTTATAACTTGTTTTTGTTTGAATATAATTTTTTATTTAATGTATAATAGTTTATGTTTTAGGAAGGTCAGACTTTACCAGATTTAGCCATAGTTTCACACTCACCAGTATTTTAGGAAAGATTAGTTAAATAGGAAGAATAGCTCTAATTTACTTTAAAATAATTTCTATTACCCTTTATTTGCTTTTGTATTTAGGTATTATATACAATATATTCAGACTTTCCTTTGATATTCCTTTGTCAACCATTTGCTTTGTTGTGTAAAACCTACTATTCATAAGTTAATTGGGTAATAAAATATAGGAGTTTTTGTAACAGTTTTACTGTTTTGTAACAGTAAATCAAAACTCACTTAGCTTTCCTAAAGTTACCTTCTTCAAACTTTGGTGGGGACATACAAATTTAGATTTTGGTGTCCGTGGATGAAAACTTCATTGCTAATATGCAGGCACCTAGAAAATGTTATACAACCTGTAGATCAAAAGCTGCCGTGAAAGGAAGCTAAAATTGAAAGTAAGCTTCAGAAAATAAGGGTAAAAAGTACGACTTGTAGCAATTCAGAAATAAAGCTTTTTGGGTCTTTAAAAGTTATAAAATTATTTCCATATGCTTCCAAGAAGAAATTCACACTTACAGCAACCGAAACCTCTTCATTATATCCTGGTGGTGTACCATGCAAACTCTGCAGCTGCAAGTAATGTAGCTTAGCGTCTACGGTATCAAATGAGAAGAAAATTATTGTAAAAGATATTTTAGCTTCCTTTTTATTTTTTTTTACTTCTGTCACCTCTGGCAATCAGTTGCTTTCTCTTTCTAAAGTCTACAGGGTGTGGCATAGCTGATGAAGCAGTTTTTCATTATTTGCACATGCAAAGCACAAGCAATTGAATGGATATTTTTGAGAAAGATAAAAACAAGTATTATGCCTGTTTGTAATGACTAAAATATGCATGTTTAAATTAGTTTTGCCTGCAAGAACTTGTCATAATTAGTTTTACTTGTATAACCTATAGGCTATCTTAAAAATCACAAAGAAATGAACTGCTGCAATTACCATGTCTCTTCTTCATAGTTTTCACCTACTTTTCTTTGTGTCTCTTGCTACACTAAATAAGAGTAAAATTGTATAAACTCATGTCCCCTTTTGATGTCTGTTAAGATTTCTCGTTGTCAGAGAAAGGGGAAAAAATCCTTTAGGGATTTTTATTTCCAATTCATTAATGAAGTTCATTTTCTCTTCTGAATTTTTATACTATTTTAAAATTTATTTTTTAATGAAGATTTTATATTATTCCGTGAGACTGGTAATGGCTTTGATGTTGTGGTTCTGATGGCTTGTGATGTTACAAGTTGAATTTTCTTTTCAGACAGTGATGTTACCAGATGCCCACTAATGTCCTCCTCTTTTTTCCTGGTGCTTCTGTTTTCTTGCCTAGATATTTCTGTGCTTTCTGTCTCTTAGCAGGAGCAGCCACAGAAGATCGACTACCAGAGCTTTTCATTCTGCTCTTACACAAACAGAAGCAGTGGAAAAAATAAGAGAAGGGAAAATGTAACTAACAGAAGGAAAGATAGCAGAAGGAGGAAAAGAGCAAAAGCAGGAGGAGGTTTTCTCCTATGGCTATGAATCCTGTCCATTCTTAAAGACTTATGTCTTTCCTGAAACAGTACAGAATTACCCAAACCCACCCAAACTAGACATAAGCACAGGACCACCAGATGGTGAATCATGATTGGAGCACAAGGAGCTCTTAATTTCTGAATCCATTATTTAGCTTCCAGTCTTAATTTTTAACACCATCAAATCAATACACATTACTGTCCTCCCCAGAAACATTCTCACTGAGTTGGAAGCATGTTTTTGATCTACCCTAGTTACTTTTTCTCTCATTACATTCTGAAATAGCCTTACAGAGGAAAGATTAACTTTTTTCTTTTACAATCTTTAAGTTCTTTCTCGTAAAGTAGTGTTTTTAAAACAGACAAGCAAGCACTAAAAGCCATAACATGACGTGCTAGACACTTAAGAATGTCTTTGTAAAAGTGGATGTATGGATCTCTGTACTGGGACTGGCTGGGATGGAGTTAATTGTCTTCATAGCAGCTGGTATGGTGCTGTGTTTTGGATTTGTGACCAAAACAATGCTGATAACACACCCATGTTTTCGCTGTTGCTGAGCAGTGTTTGCACAGCTCAGGGCCTTCTCTGTTTCTCGCTCTGCCCTCCCAGTGAATAGATTGGGGATGTACAATAGGCTGGGAGGGGACACAAGGAGGCTGATGACCCGAACTAACCAAAGAGATATTCCATGACATATAACATCATGCGCAGCAATAAAAAGGGGAAAGAGGGGGTTCTAAAAAGTTACCCATCTTTTGTTGAGGAACTGGCTGGGCATTGGTCTACCCATGGGAGATGGTGAGTGATTGCCTTTGCATCACTTGTTTTGTTTTCTTTCTCTCTTCTTTCTCTTCTCCTTTGCTTATTAAACAATTTTCATCTCAATCCACAAGTTTTATTGCTTTCACTCTTCCTTTCCTCTTCCCCTGTCCCAGTGGGACAGGGGGGTGGGGAGTGAGCAAGCAGCTGTGTAGTGCTTAGCTACCCACTGGGATTGACCCACAACAGTTTCATAAGGACATATTCCCATAATTTAAATTAGTTTACAAGTTATGGACACCAATCCTGACTTCTGTGGTGCAAAAGAACTTTGGGCTTTTAGCATTTTCTGGAAATTGTAAGAAGCTCTTCCACAATGACATGATGTGTCTGTTTTTGTATGCAGCATATTAATAATATTCCACAGTAGCACTGACCAGTACTGTTCATAGACAAGTGCATGGTGCTTGGGTGGGATGCATAAAGGTGAGACCTTGGAGTTGATGGTGCACGTTGAGTTGAGCAGTGTGAAGATACAAGGCAAGGATTGCCTTTTCAAAGCACAATAGAGCTGTTTGAGAAACTATTAGTAAGTCATGAATTAACTAAAACTTGCAAAACCTTCTTGTGCTGGTATGTCAAAAATCTGAATGTTGTCTCAATAGATCAGTGTACTCTTAAAATGGAGTCTTTTTATCAGGAAGAAAGCAGTTACTTTAGAATTGACTGTTGCAGTCCTACACATCAGTAAAAATGTAAGTAAATTAGAGCATCAAAGTAAATTGTTTCAAGCAAATAAAGTATCATGAGAACTGTTGATTGTAATACTTTCAGATTAAGCAACAAAATATACGTGTTTATAGACATGCCAGTTACATGAGTCCTTGAATAGTCCTGACTTTCTAATGCTTATTCATTTACTGTGTGTCATTTTATGATTATTTACTATAATTAGAAATAATCCTGACGTATTAGCTTTCTCCCCATGCTAAAATCTGATAAGGCCTTTCAGTGTTAGCCTGTTTCTGTTACTGTGTAGGAAAACAAGCCTAAAGCTTTGAACTTGCAAGCCCATAGTCACAGCAGGTCTGTCCACAGCCATCTACAAGTTTGCATTCCTACCACATGCAGTAAGGTTTTCTCTATAGACCAATGTCACCAAGGAATTTAGCAAGGAACAAGAAATCTTCAGTCAGAGAAGGGCCACAAGTGTGTGAAAAACTAGCCACACATAAACAGTAAAGGTCATTAGCAGGCTCCTAAACTCCTGGCTAGGAATCAGTTTTTTGGATCATTAACGGTAAAAAGCCTAGGAAATGAATAGGACTCAGTGTCTTATTAAAAATTAGCCAGAACAATTAAAAGGTTTTCCAATTTCTAATGAGAACCAGACCTAGTAGCTCATTTTCCCTTGTCTAGTGAGCTGTTTCTGCATTTTGAATTACATTAATTTTATGTCCTTGTATTTTTAAAGAAATATGTTCAAGTATTTTTTCTGGATAGGAGTTGTAAATTATTTACAGTGAGGGCAGTAAAAGCTTGGGAGAAGTAGAATCTAGTGTCTCCCTAAGACTGTGTTACTGATTCCAGGTCTTGTGACTCTAAACTAGTACAGTTAGCTGTGACAGGATTTCTTCTGGTGTGTGCAAATGTATACTTTGCAAACTTCTAATGCAGTAGTTGTATTATGCGATCCCATGAGTTAAAATGCTCATTTGGTTGCAAATGCACAGCCTTTTTTGGTGCGAGGTGTCTCTCCTTAGGGTATTGCATGTTTCCCTAAACTCAGTTTTCTGATTTCAACAAGCAGCCTTTCTGCTTTCATTTCAATGTAAATTGCGTGCTCCTTAGTGGATGACCGATGGCTATTTAAGAGCGATCTTCTCCTCTACTGTATATTTTTCCTTAACCCTAAAATGACTTTGGCACAAGAAAATTGCGAACAGTGAACCTTTAGTATTTTAAAATGTAATTGTTGGATTCCTTATCTTTGCATCCTTGCAAGCATGTCTTACAAAACAATCCAAAGGGAGGAAGAGATAAAGAAAGAACAAAAACAGGTAATGTTTTACACTGACTGTTTTGCCCGCAGGCCTGCCACTCTGGAGGAAAACAAGCCCACAAGTTACCAAACTTTTTCACTCTGTAGCTGTTATTCTCATTTCCCTCCCCATTTGCCTTAGGCTCTAAATCTCCCCACCTAGCCCTCTGGTAATAATCAAGGTAATCTTTGGACCAGTTGTCAATACAAGCCGTATGATTTTCCTGAAAGGAAAAAAAGAAAATAATAAATTTGGACAAGGAAAAGTAGATTGCAGATAAATGGGATGGGGGGAATAAAAGGACAAAAGAAAGGCAAGACAAAATGATCTTCCTCACTATGTTCATTTTGTACTCAGTCATTCATTTACACCAGATGCAGAATTCCTTTCTGCAGTGAGTGAATTGCCCTGTCATTAACATAAAATTAGTTCCAAATGATCTTGGCCAAGAGCTTTGAAATATGTTAGTATAGAACCACACACTCAAAAACATGTGGGAATCCATGTGGGTTTCCAGATGTGAGAATCTTCTGTGATACAAATATAGTTATGTTTATGTAGCATCATATTCTGCTCTGTGGATATACTCTGGATGCAGCTGTGCTTCCAGTAGTGGTATAACTATGTTACTGTGGTGCTCTGCCTGAGTGAATGCATCTTGTTTCTTATACTGAGTCCATTCTAATAATGACAACTTGTAAACAGACATTGTCCTGCAAGTTAAAATACTCCTTCAAGAAATGTGAAAAATTTGAAAAATTCCATGTTTCATTTTTGATTTGTCATGTGTTTTGCTACTGATTGTTTTTCCTGTCTGACTTATTTTTCATCAGCCAATACTTTCTGCACTAAGAATAAAATTTAAAAGCCTGAGAAAAGTTTGAAGAGGTCATAATTTTTTCTTTGTTATCTAAATAAGTGCTTAAGGTTGTAGTTTGATATCGGTTATATTATCAAAAGTACCTTGATTGATACCAGGATTAGCTGAATCTCAATAGAATTACCTGATTTTATGTTCGTCTAAATAAAGCTCTCTACACATAATGATAGGCTGTCGATGCTCTTTTTTTTGTTGTTGTTGTTTAAAAGCCCTTAGTATCTCAACTTCTTTAATGCAGTTGTCTTCTTTGTATGTGTAGGAAATTAACTCAAAGTGTCTTTGGGAAGGAAATCAGTCTGTGCAGGAAAAGATTAGTGGGTTGGATAAATCTACAAAACTGAGTTTAAGTACATCAGCTAGTGCCTGAACTGTAAAGCAATCAGTCTATAGTAGTGGTTATTAGCTATTATTAATGTTTGAACATGTAAATACAGAATGGGGACTGAAGGTAACCTAATATGTCTGTCCTGTTCACTTTGTAGCATCACCTTGTAATTTTTAATAGCCACAATAAGTTTTACAAAGAAATACTGTTTCCTTCCTGACTGAAAACTGTCCCCATTCATGAACATGAATAATGAGTTTTCAGATGTAATCCATACACCCTGTGCTACTTAGGCTGCGATTTCGTCATGTCATGTACATCAGAGTGATATCACTCCTGTCGTTGGATAAGAGACCTTCAGGGGAAAAAAAATCAGCTAGACGTCGGATATTGGTCTTTCCTCTGAAATGACAGTGGCTCCATGCTCTAGCACAATGTAAGGTAAATTCTGTGTAATAGTCATTACACAGTGAATAAAATCGTTGTTTGACATAAATCACTGCAGCCTTAGGGAGTTCATCAGATTGTCTGCTGATCCTTTGTCTCTTGGAGGTTGGGTAAAACTGAGGTTTTGATAGTAGAAAGCGTCTTTTTCCATTAAATATTGCATAGTATCTATAGCATTTATATTATTATATCTTCTATATCTCATATTTCATGGGCAAATGTATTATGCATATCTAAAATATGTCTTGTACTTTTCATTATAATCTTTAAATTGCCAGGGAGTATTGTGCTTCTCTATTACCAAGGAACATTAAGGATTAAAGGCTAGAAGTAACTCCCCATTGCAAACCTCTCTAAGCAAAATATCCTTTGCTATTCTTCACCATTACCAGCTAATATCAGTTATCTTTGATATCAAATTTTAAGAAATGTCCAGTAAAGGAATCCTGCATGGTAAAAATGATGGGAGTGTGCCACTGTCTGAAAAAGAAATTGACTGAAGAGATACACCTGTGAGCTATCCAAGCAGTGACAGCTTGTAGAAAGCAGCAAAACTGTCGTACAGAAGATGGGGCTTTCTTCTGTCACATGCCATGGGACGTACTTGATGTGGTAGGTCCTGTAGATGAGTAACTGATGTGCTTTTTGTCACGTGGCTGAGAGAGGCTGTGTTGCATTTCTACAGGGAGCGGCTGGGAATTCTTCAGTCAATATGTGACAATCTTTGTGGGCTGGTGCTATCCAAAACCATTTTGACCGCAGTTGCATCGCCCCAACAGCTGAAAGTCTTTTAGCAATGTGCAGTTTTGCTTTCAGTAACTAAAATCTTAAAGTGTATGTGTGTCTGTATGTATACACAACAAACCAAGATATATGAAAAAGTACGTGCTTTGGTAATTAAAAGGCAGTGATATCTAGTGGAAGAGTAAGCAAAATCAAAGGCCTCTTGGTGCCTTGTGGACATCAGACTTCTGTCCTATCTTTCAGCATCTAATCTATCTAGAACCTAGTGATGATGTTACGTAAATGATGTAATTATGTAAATGTATATTTAAATTAATTTTGAATTGAAAGACATTGATATCAGTTTAAGAGTTCTGCCAGTGCTTTTGTATCTCTCAAACTGTTTTATGCCGCTGCTTTTCATTAATTATATTTTGACAGAAGAAATTCTTGCCTTTTTTTTTTTTCAGACTGAAGAACAAACGGGCCTCTCTGAAGAGCAGCTTAAGACCCTTCTGGAAGAATGTATGCAGCCTCAGAGAACAATAAGCAACGTTACCATGCCAAAGTCTCAGGAATCTCTTTCTTGTGGATTAAGTCCCCCTTGTTACACAAGTCAAGACTCCACTCTTCACTCCACATCTACTCTTTCCAAAATGTTAGTTGAAGACCATATTGTAGGGATGTTAACGGCTCAGGAAAAGGCTGGACTTGGAGACAAAAGCTTGTGTGTTAATGCAGAGAGTGAAATCCCTGGCTACTATATCAGCAAAGCATTGGCTGATAGTCACTTATCAAAGGATTCACTGGCCCAAACAGAGGAACTTGATGACCTAGAAGGTTTACAGAAGATGGGAGATAAGAGTATTACTGAAGGTTACTTTATGTCAAGAGCACTCAACACAAAAAGTTTGAAGAAACCTTCTTTCTTGGGGGAACCATTATATTGCATCAGCATGAACAATGAGCCATCCACAGAGGCTGACATTCTCAGCATACCACTGCAAACCAAAGGAGGTGAGACTCTTAACAACCCTTTAGAATAGGCTTTTGATTATGATGAAAAAAACTAAGCAGGTTCTCACCAAAGGTATGCACCAATACACACTGATTGTTCCGGTGGGGCAAGGATGTACTTTTATAAAACGTAAAACTGTGCCAAAAATAATACACACAAAATAACAGAATGTTTATTAAAATTCTTGCCCTGACATAATTGACCATAAGACTAGGACTCTTATGAAATATAATATTGATGTTGATTAATTCTGTCAACTGGAAAACAGTGTTGACAACACATATGGATTATCTTTTTGGTAGTAGAAAGTCATGTTCGCTGTTCTGTGGAGAGCAAATATTCTCCCAGTAGTTGGTATAACAATTCATACAAAAATGCAAGTGTTTCTTGAATGTTTTTAATAAGGTAAACTCGGTAGTATAGAAACAAACATGACCTAGCTATATTAAAAATAATAAATTGCTTTCAGGGAGTTCAAATTTACACATAGAAGATAACAAAATGAATAAATACTGCATAATTTCTATAAATTACTTTTAGTTCAGTAAAAGAAAGAATAGACTTTAACCAGCAAAAAATTAAATTCACCCTATCTGGTATTATAAAAAGATTTTGGAAATGTCTCTGTTTTTTATGTCCTTTACTTAAATGCAATTATATAGTGATATTGTAATCTAAATCTACATTTAGATTTTTAGCCTAAGACCACTTCTCTTTCTGGAAAGCAAACTGTTCAAATAAGCCAGATTTTAGGCAGGTACATCTACATGTCTTTCATTTCTTTCATAAAAGTTGTGACAGTATGAAGTTGTTTGTGATTACAGTGCTACAGTTTAATTGTATTAGAAATCAATGAATTTTGCTAGGTTTGTCAAGATAGATCTTTGTTATACTGGTAATCTATTCTGAATTTGGAGAAACATTTTTTCACATTCATTGGTAATTTAGAAGAGCATCCTAATACCTCTTTACTACGTTATAATTTCTTAATTATGATCACAACTGTTTCTTTGATTGTTCATACTTAACCTTTCTACAGTGAAGGGAATGTTAATTTTTTTTTTAAATGATTCCACCTACTAATAAGCAAGGAGGCTTGTTGTTGCTGTTTTTACACTGCCAGACAAACTTGGTATCTAGACTCACCTGCCATATTTGCCCATTATGAGATTTAGGCCATAGCTGCAATAGGAAGAAAATAGAAATACAGTGCCTGTAGAAAGGTTGGGTGTGGGTTGTTTTTTTTTTTTTGTAGGTTAGTTTTCAGCTAACTTCACATGCCAGCTTTGCTCTTCACATAGATGCAAGCATCAGAAGAGTGAGCAAGGGAAGAAGGAAGTGGTCTGCCCCAGAGGAGAGCAGGGTGGCAGTGGTGGTGATGGGGAACACCATAGAGAACCACCTCTGCCAGGGGCAACCTGATCTCATGCAGGATTAACATGACTACATACTACACCATCAGTCTTCTTCAGCAACCGACAGTGAGAAAAACTCAAGTTTAACTTGCTGCCTTCACTTGAGCTAAAGTTCTCCTTCAGTCTGAATAGATGTAGTACAGTCAGAGTCAAGTGCGACTCAGCCCCGACTACCATCTCTCTTTATTAGTGTATTTTAAGGGGGGATGTGATAAATCAAGCAAAACACCATGCACTGTAGCCACTATGTAGTGAAGTGAGCAGGTAACTGTTCATACCTGTTGCGGTAGACATAGTCACTATGCGGTAATTATATTGCACAAGAGAGAAAGGAGATTTCAGCTATTAAGTAAATTTCCATATGGGACATCTCATGGTAAAAGTCTCTAAAGTGAATGTGTTAATGTTTATCACATAATAATTTAAATATCTTTGAGTCATAACCATGCGTTGTGTCAGAGCCTTGCAATAGGGTATTTCGATTATCATCTGTTTTCAGTAGTGGCTGAGAAATGTTCAACCATATAGACCTCAAATCTGTATGGTTAATAAACATCTTGGGTTGATGGTGATACTGCTTACCAAATATTTTTTTTTTTGGGGGGGAAAGTGTTCTGAATTTTCAGAGTCTCTAAATCTTTTCATTTTTACTAAAAACCTAAAAACAAAAACAAAGATATCATTACAGATATCATTACCTCATCAGGCTTTGAGTCTTTGTGTCAGTGTCTCATTTTTAAAAATGGTGTGAACAGATAATCTTTAGGCACAATAAAAGTAAGTGCAAAATAAAACCCACTTCAGAGGTTTGTAATTGTTTTCACATTAGTGCCAAATATTTTGCAGTTATCCATAAGTTTAAATTTAAATTCACATTTATTGTATTCTGTTAATATTACTCTAATGCTAAAATATACATCTAAAATTAGCATTTGAATAGGTGGCAGTCCATTCTTACTATTTTTGTCAATGTACTGCTTATGAGAAAGCGTACAGCATAAACCAGAAAACCCTGATACCTCTCCCGCAAAGGTGACCCAGTTCTGTCTTAAGCAATTATTCCTGGCCATAAGCAAAAGGTTGTGATTTTTATCAAATTTAGAAAGTTGCCTAATGTATCCTATAGGTAAGCTTGTTGTTAGTTCAGACATGATTAGATGTGCTAATTGTATGGAGGAATGGAGATCCCAGTGGAGTCCAGTTTAAGGCAAATACACCTGCAGATGAAGGTGTCAGGTGTATTTCTATTTTTAAGAGACATTTACATGGTTGAGCTTTGTTATGTCTTAATTCTAAAGGACATTTAAACATATATGCATAATCTTCTGTAAACAGTTTGATTTTCTGGCCTGCTACACATGGCTTAAACTCTGTGTAGTGCTGTGTAAGCAAACAAAACTGTGTTTGTGTGAAACTGGTTTAGCAGAATTTTAGTTTCGCAGTCATTATGGTACTGTAGTCTGTGACATAGATTTGCTGTAATACATTATTTAAGGAAAGCATAATTATTAACATCATTCTCATATATATATGTGTATATATATCTCTCTGAAGGAAACTCTCATGTGCCTTCAGACATAAGTAATTCCTGCTTCTTGAAAAAAGCAGTGATTTGCATCAAGGTCATACACATGTAAATATACGTGATGTTTACTGAGATAAAGAGAAGCCAGACTCACCCACATACAGATATGAAAAGGTTGTTATTTCTCAGTTGTATGAGCCAATTGGTAATTAATTCCAGCTCTCTTTTTTTTTGGCTATATTAAGTTTCAAGTAGAAGTTGTATCAAAAACCGCCTTTGCTTTTTCCTCTTGCAAATAATATTGTGCTTGCAGCAGTTCAGCATATGATTCTTTTCTTTTTTACAGATGATATGAAGATTGAAAGTTGAGGGGAGAGTGATTATATGCTTCTTTACACAACGGTTTTTCCAAAAATGTGTTTTTCAGACACTCTGAAGGCAATGAATTATCAGCATTGAAAACTGTTACGTGAGGTGATTTATTCTTAAGAGATAATTATTATTATCATATATTGTTGCAGTTTGATTTCAAAAAAAACTCTTGCACTTCATCATTAAATTTCCTGGGAGTGTTCTAGCTAATAAATAAATGTACGTACACATTTGTGTAGTTGTGTGTCTGATAGACGTGCATGTCTTTGTTCATGAAAAATAGAAAATGCAACTTGCAAAGTTCCATTTCTACTGATGAGACTTTATTAGAACGGATATGAAATGTATATAATAATTTTATCTTTCCTCCTTTACACACGATCTACTTTTTTCATGAAGTTAGTTAAAACCTGACCTCTATTATCCCAGTACAGTTTGCTGGAGCTTGCAGCCTGTCTGACTGCTGAGCCCTGACTCAGAGAAGGACCCAAATACATACTCAATCTTCTGCCCCCGGGCCGTCAGCTGGACTGCTGGCTTGATTGAAGGTAAAGGCTGGCACAAGTCTTCTGCTGGATCAGAACAGCAGCACCGGTCTGCTCAGCTGTGTCCCATTCTTGATCCTGTGAAGAACGTAACCGTAGAGCAAACAATCTTATCCTCTGGTTAAGAAGTGTAACTACGTGATGAAAGATCGCAGTCCCTTGTGAGGCTTGGTGCAAATAAAAGTCAAGGAGATCAGAACTTTGCCCTAGCAGTTACTGGACTGTGAAACCTTATAGTAATGGCTAGCTGTGGGGAGGGTAATACAGCTGGTTTGTGTTTGAGATAATAATAAAAATTCATTACAAGTTAACTACTGTTTCTCCTGAATTTTCTACTTATTTACTGAGCTGATGGTTAGGTTTTCATTTCATGCACTGTAGTGTCAGAATAAGAAGAAGTTATTAAAAAAACATGGTTCTCTTTTTTTTTTGGGGGGGGAGGCAGGGAGAGATATTCTACCAAAGAAAAGTCAATAGATTTTCCCACTGCCAGGCTCTCATTTGCCACAAGCTAAAAGGACAAATTCTTTCTCAGATAACATACTAGCCATTTAACATTCAGCAAGAAAAGTTGTATGGATACGAAGTTAACTGCACAATGGCTGCGTTATGGCATAGGGCTTACTTGAACTAATCCGAATGTTTAAATTAATGCAGATATTGGCCCAGATTCTAATCTCATTTACAGAGTTGCCAGTCTGAGTGGATGTACGCTCCTGAGGAAGTGGTAATCATGTGGATATAACAGAGATCAGAATCTAACCTACTGTCTTTTAATTAAAAAGGTAAACGGGACACTATATTTGTGATAAGCAAGTGCTATTTATTGTTTTGTTTTCTGATATTTTTACTTGTTTTGCAACAGCAATAACAAATCCATGGATACTGGGCGTTCTGCATAGTCCCATTGCTCTGCGTAGGATTGCTGTAAGCGTGTTTCATGGAGCGTTGCAAATCTCACCTAGATGTATTTCTTATCTTAAAAATTTTAAGTCTGTGTCATAATTTCTTTACCATAAATATAATCAAAGCAATACTGACAAAGTTTTTTCAAGAGTATTTTCTGTGCCTGTATGATATTCATGCAGGACTGTCCACTGGCTGTAATCTTTCCACAGTCCAGTTATTTTCACATGGAATTCATGTTTTATAGAGTCCTTCTCAAAAACAGTGTTAAAGTGCTCGGATAGTTTTTGAAGAAAACTAAGTTCTGTTTCAAGTTTATATGTAGAATATCTACAATGTATATTAAGAGAAATAATAATTAATTCTTACTTTTCTGGCGTATTTTGCTATCTTAAATGTCTTACTGTTACGAAAAAGCTTTTCCTAGCACCCTCAAGGAAGAGCCTGTTGCTGACTAAGCCTTACGATATTCCTGAAGCCATGAATACAACTTTTTGTTCACATCTGGCATTTCAGGGATAAGCAGGCAAGTTTGAATGACTATTGACTTGAAGAGTATATCCTGACAGGAACTCTATTACTTCACTTCAGGTCTTGGGAAGTGCTGAGCACCCTGCACCAGTTGGAGTCACTGCAAACCGCAGGGACCTAGTGCTTGTGAAACGCTGTTCCAAAGGTGCTTAGGGTCAGTACCCGAACTCAGAGACTGTGTCAAAAATTAGTGACCTAATATTTATCTGTGCTTGGTTTCTACTGCATGTCTACAACAGGTTCTTTGGGAAGATTTTATTTCTTGCTTGATGCTACAGGTCAAATATCAATTCAAGGCCTCCTTTATTTATTTTCAGTTTTAAGTAAAACTGTAGGAAATAAAATTATTTGGTAAAACATGTTTACTGGTATGAAGTACAGAATAATGGAGATATTATATAAAATATAGTGACAAGGTCATTTGCTGAAACATCACCAGTATGAGGGTAAAAGGAAAGTTGAGCTCAGGCAGATTCATGGGTTTTTCTTTGTTTTTCCAATGTCTCTCGGTTGTGACCTGCAATAACCCCTCTGCCGAGCTTGCCACTGGAATTCCAGCTGCACTGGAATGCGGCGGCTTCTCCTCGGGGAGTGATGCAGCAGTGATGATTAAGATATTTAAATGAATTTTCATTCGCAGCCTAACTCAGGATTTGGAAACAGGTTTTCCAAAATACCTTCATTCAGTGTAAGCTGTATTTGGTAAAAAGTTCTAACAACTAGCTTCTTTACAGTGTTTCCTAGCTCTGTTCATCCCAAAACCACAGCAGAGGAGACTGATTTTTAAAGTTATCCTTCTGACTTTTGGGCTTTGAGATCTGTTTTGTATTGAGGAATAAGAAATTTTGTGTGTGCATGTAGGTTTGTGCTGTTTTGTGCTCCTTATCTTATTTCCCACTATGATTTTGCAGCACAAGATAGATAATTTTGTTCCAAAAATTTAAAGTTGGTGAAAACAACATACCCATGAAGAGACTATTTTGGTGTGCTTGCATCTATTTGCTGAGCCATACACGACCAAACCATTCTGCCATTGTCACTGAGACTCTTCGGTAATATACATACAGTACTGGTGTTCATGGTGGCCAGCGCTCAGCTGTTGATATTGATTTACTCCAGTGGCTATGTTTTGATGCTGCATGGTTTGCCCTTTTAAATTACAAACTCCACAGTGTTCTCCTCTGAAAGAGGAAAATAAAGGTGATTCAGTCATTTTCATGGACCGTAGGTGTATATATAAAAGTATATAAAAACTGTATGGATTAATATATATCATATATAGTATAAATACACATATTTGAGTGAGATGATTTAAAGAACTATAGGGTTGGTTTCAGTATACTGTAATGGTACGAGAAGTTCAGTGCAGATTTAGAGTGGTTGAGGGTCTTTTCCATTTCAAAGAGAAGTGGCAGACTAAATATCCCAATTTTAAAAAAAGAAGGAAAAAGTTTGTTGACTACAGACAACAATGATAAAAGGAGTGAAGTTATTCGTATATGTCCAGAATTCAAGTTTAAATTAAAGTAATTCTATCAAGGGGTGAAAAAACTTACAGCTTCATCAAAAAAAAAAAAAAAAAAAAAGAGGAAAATGCCCCGACGAAACTCTCATCCGAATGCTTTTTTCCATCTACTTTGTGGATCTGTAGTGCATGTTTTCCCTCTCGCTTCCGGAGCAGAACTCCTGCAGAGCCAGTGGACATGCTGAGCACAGAGTGAAAACAGGCTGCGCAAAAATTGTGTCATCTGCTGCATGGATCAGAGAGGAAAGGGCTGCTTAAACATGTCATCAGCGTAGCAAGGACTAGTCTAGAAGTGCGAAAATGTATGCCAGTGATTCACGGGCTAGAAAGGGTGCGATTTTACCTCCCAGTCAGGGAGGGATAGGTGAGAGGCTGTTGTTTGCAGCTCAATTTCTGTAATTTCAATAATGATAAGAACTTTTATATTTTATTAAAACCCCCTATTTTCTAGATAAAATTTCAGCAAATAATATGAGAATGCACCTCTTCTCCTTGTTTCACTTCTTAGAAAGGCTTTCTAACCGCAGCTCTAAATGAGATCCCTCTCTTTTGCTTTTTAGGTGCAAAATACGCTACATTGTATACACTGCCAAGAGTGCTTCATCCCCCAGTTACAAATAAAGAGCCCCACCTCTGGGAATCTCACAGTTTGAGGGGCAGACGCAGAAGACAAGGTGGTTTGGCAGATGCTTGGGACGTTGTTAAATTAGGAAGGTTTTCGAAATCTAGGAAAAATAATAACTGTGATTTTTTCTTTTTTTTTTATTTTCAACAGATTTATTTATTGAGACATAATTGTTCTTTTATTTGTAGCTAGATTTAAAGGTCAGGAAAACTGTTTCCTTTTTAAATAGAATAGAGGCGCTTGAATACTACTAATGCTATAACCTACAGTTATCCAATTATACATTTCATTGAGGGATTGGCTGGAATCCAGGTGCAGTAGTTAGAATAAAAGGCTCCCTGTCACTTAAGTCTATGTGAAATAGTTCACTGCTTGCAATTGAATCTGCAGTACCTTACCTATTATGCTTTAAACAAAAAAGCAAACTGCAATGCTCGCAAGTGTGTATTAATTTCTAGACTGCTCAAGTGCATGAATAATTTTGATTTACAGGCAGGTATTCTGTATCTAGAACTTTTTTTTTCCACTTAGAAATTTGCTATCTTCTTGTGTTCTATGCCATTATTTTCCTGTTGTTTGCTTTGTGTATTTGGTATGCATAGTTTTGGTGGGAAGGGTATTGCCAGAGGCATTGTACCCTAATTTTACAATAACACTAAAATGGTCTCTCCATACGCATTTTGTGAGTGGAGTCATCAAGGGAGACTGACACAGTATCAAAGTGGCACTCAGTTTAGCTCTTGTATGTGTTGCCTAGGCTAGCAGTTCTTGAATTTGAAAGCAGTTGAAAAATTAAAGACAAATGATGACTGGGCTTCCCGGGATTTGTCTAAATTTGAAAATCCAAGTTTCTCTGTGATACTTGCCTAATTTTATGGATTTCCTCTGGACGATTTTATCTTTAAGACTTTTGCTTGCCAAACACTTTTCTCTACGAGTTCTTTTCCTCTCGTCATACCTCTGCTTAAATATTTATACAACTTTGTGCACCTGTTCTTTCTCTCTTGGAAAAGGTGAGAAATAAGAGCTAGAAATCCCCTTGTGGTTATATTAAGATGCTCTCTTCTATAACCTCAGAATCCTTTCCAAAATGAATTTACGTTGAAAATCAACCAATGACCATACTACAGACTTCACTACAAAATCATGGCAATATCAGTAAAAAGTGCACTGTTGTCATTAGGATGCAGATCTTGCTATGGTTATCTCAGTCTTTATCTCCATAGGGTATCGATATCTACAGGTTAAACTACTACACCTCTTGAACATGGGTTTGATGCAGATGACCACTTGAAAACTTAAGCTACTGTATTTGTATGGGCTCTGAGAAGAGCATGTTATGGTAAGAAAACATTGCAAGAAAACATTGCACACTCTGCAGTAGCGTGAAACTCAAAAGATTATTTATGCCAAAAAGTTGGCCAAGTACCCAACAACACCAGAAGGGGCATGCATTAGTTGGTACACTTACGTGTCCCGCTGATAAGTCTCCAGGGAGCTGGGAACAACATATTTCCCACAGGCTTCTACTATGGAGTTTTTACGTTGTGGAGTGTGGCCATTTCCAATGCTCTCCCTGTTTAGTTTTTCTTTGGCAGTTGTTTCTTCGGGCAAGTACAGGCCTAACTTACCTCACCTATAGCTCTTTCTTGTGTCCTACTGTAGTCACACTCCCCAAGCAACGAGTGAGTGGAATTAACCTATGGGTTAACACAAGGCATACGGCTTGCCTTTATTATTCTAAGGCATGTATCATCCCCAATTCAGATACTACACTGATATAAGCTACATAAACACATGCAATAAATTAGCGTGAAAGTTTGGCTTGGGCTCAGACAAGGTCATTGGATTGGCGTGCCAAGGCTATCTTCCACCGCATCAGCAGCAGTTCTCTTTTTTAAACTTCTGGTTAGACCTACATATATCCATATATGGATATATCTGTTCATACAACTGATTGGCTGCCTAAATCCAGAGTATCTCATTCTTCCTGCAAGTACAGCAAAAAGATTTCTTCAGGTGGGAACTTTGTTTTTTGTAGTTCTTGCTCTTCCTGGTGCCTCGGGAGGCAAGAAGAGAGTTTGGGACCAGAACTGCAGGACATTTGGTACAGCAGGCCCAGATAAGATCAGACGGGTTACACTGGCGGTGCACTCCCACAAGAGACTACCACGTCTCACTCCAGAGAAGTGAAGCAGACAATCCTATAACTGGCAAGGGCAGAAATTCAGCAGCCACTCACATTTTGGAAGCAACAGCTCAGGAGTTCTTTGTCTTTTTTCTCCTTGTTCTTAGTAGGATAAAACAAAATATACAGGACTGTCCTCAAAAGTTTAGTGACAGAAAAATAGGAAAAAACTTCATAGAACAGGACTCTCAATCCTCAGGAAAAGGAGATGTAAAAACTAATTTTGTATACCTGCAGGACCCCCTAAATACACTTCTCATGTGGATATCTGGCACTTCTAATATAGCACCTGGCTTTGCTAAAGGGCTTACCAGACAAACCACTGCTATAAGTAAAGACTGAGCAACTAGCCTTAACTGCTCTTATTTTTAGCAGCACATTCCAGCAGTTGATATAGCACCACATCATCAGCTTTTTTGACCACACTAAAGCAGTCTCAGTCTAGAAGAGATATTAACAGATACTCACCTGCCCCTGCAGATAGCCATCACGCTGCCTCTTTTCACATCAAAGAAAGAAATAGGGGGTCAGCCTGGCTGGGGATGATTGAAATCCCTCAAGGAGTGTTTTGCCTTGTGACTGCATCAAGGGCAGCATGGCTGTGTCTACAGTTGAAGTCTTCAGAATCAAATTTGCCAGCTGTCCATGCTATATAACTGCAGAAGTGCCTTTAGGTGGATGAGCTGTTATACCTGGGGTGAAAGCTCAGGTGCAGCCCCTCATTGTAGTTTTAATGTAGAGTGTAAAGGTGTCTTGCTTTGAAGCCAAGTTTGACATAAATAACATCAGTCAACCACAGAAGTATTACAAAACATGAATAAAATTAGAGCACAAGGGTATAAATATAAATGTCCTTGTTGGTTTATTGTTCTTTGTATGTAAGAAGCTTTATTGTACAACTTACACAACTTTAAAATGGAAAATGGTTAAAAACATTTACAAAAAAGCATATTCTTAGAAAATTATGCTAGCAAAAACATTGGGAGGATGGAAGCAAAAAATCTTAAGTTCAGTGTGCAAACATTTTATAAAAATAGAAATACTAACTCTACAGGTAGCATTTCATGATAAATTATTTAAATAGCATATCTACACAATTATGTGATTAACTATTACAATGGCAATGAGAAAAATAATTTATAAAAATACAAGCAATGGTATACAAGATGACAGGAAAAAATATAACACAACATTAGAAATTGTATTTGACAATTTTTTTTTTCCAATGCCATTTCCTTACTGGGAATACATTTTCTGCAAAGAAATTTTGACTATGTACAGCATTAACTTCTTAGTACTACAGTAGCTTTAAAGTTTGTTAGACATTTGAACTCTGCTTAATCCAAAGGTTTTTCTCAGTCACACAACAATGAGGTAATATTTGTACGTAAAACTTTCACTGTGTTCATTTCTTTTCCTTTTTTGAAAAGACAAGGAAATACTACAGGTATAAGGATGCTGCCCCTTCTGTTAGGGAAAAGTCTTCTTTTAATGTACATCAAGCCCTCTCCCTCTTTTGCAAGGAGCTCCCGAATTCTGTCTAGTCCATGAAGAATCCCTTCTTTTGTAGCTGCACATCAGTAGTTACAATAATTAGTGTGCAGCAGCACAAATAGCCAGTTTGAACAGTTACTGATGGCGGTCATCGTGCCTCTCTGCAATCTCCTCAGGGCAGGTATTCTGGTTTTGTGTCAGGCCCACTGACGCAGTGGTAAAGCACTGCAGACATTTCCCAGCACTAAACTACTGCTAAAATAGTAAATGGCATTCCCTCATCTCTAGCACTATGGATGAGACAGGAACTGCTACTGTCTAAGGGGACTTGAGTTTTAGCACTGCAGAACAGCTGCCTGCCAGGCTACCAACTGCCTTGCACAAAGAAAGGAAAAGCCAACATTGAGCTCAGACTGAGAAAAACAAACATCCCATTCCCCACCCCACCGCTTTTCCCTGCGCCTCAAAGCCTTTATGGGAAAACTGCTCTTTGTAACAAATACATCACTACTATCTGCTCCAGACAAGACTTTTTTCTCGACTAAAACCCCTCTAGTTTCAATATAGAACAGAGTCAATAAATAATCTGTATTTACAATCTTACAGTCATGAAGACTTGTAACAATGATTAGGTGGATAGTCTTGACGCATTTCTTCTTGTTTTAATCAATAATCCCTCAGTCATTATAACATCAAGGATAGGTAAAAATAAATATTTTACAATTTCAGTATTTTATCTACAGGCCCCTTCCCCTCCCCTCCAAAGAAGGAAGGGGTTTAAAGCATCTATGGCATGTAGAAAAGGAATGTTGTTTTCATTACTATTATTTTTGTGCCTTTTTAACCATAAAGTGAAGCACATGCTGGTTTCCTGAAGGACAGCACAGTGCTAGCTGAGATGGCGGTGCTTTCTGGCACCATATCTGAAAGAAAACGTTTAAAGGTAAGATAGATCTGCATCTAGTCAGGAAAAAACAGAATCTAATTGTAAATCCCAATTCTCCCAAAGCTGGTGTGATCCAGTGTGCCAGTTTTTACCCCCTCTCACCCTCCCACCATGGAAATCAGTTTTAGGATATCTGTTTTGTCCTGTGTAATAGAGCAGCTGATCTAGCTCACTACAGATAGAGTAAAAGGCTGTGTTTTCATCTGAAAGATATGACATATAAAACGATAATAATTTCTCCAAGTTAAATGGATGTAAACCAAGGTCACGCAGCCCTCATTAAAAAAATCTTCTCCCCCATAAAGAAAGACTTAGAGTTCACCCTCCCACCCAAAACCCCTTTTCCCCACACAATGAAAGGTCTTCAGTTTAAGTAGTCCACAGCACATCCAAAGATGTTCTTTTTACAAAAATGCTACTCCATGGGACCTCCAGTTAGAGAGGCAGTGACACTGCACTGTAATAAACAGCAAACAAATGTCTTTCCTACTGAAAGAAGTGTGCTTGTTCAGTGAAGACAATTCTCATTTGCAAGACACATTTGTTTCCTTCCACTTCAGCAGAGGTCAGATACCAAGTATGTTCTCACTTCCATTCTCTCAAAAGCATTCTCTTGAGGCAGGTCATGTGTTTCGAGTCCACATTTACGCAGAAAGAAGAAAGGAAGGAATAATATAATGGTCCCAGGATTTGTAAGGCTAAACGTTTCAGAAGGTGCAATACCAGCATTTTAATAGTCTCTGGATCCAATAACCTTGTGATTATGGATCTGTGAAGAAGAAAAAAATTAAGATATTTAAATATTTCTGTGTATTATGCATGATTATGTCTAAGACCTTAATCTCTAGAGACATTTGTAAAGAACATATTGGTCAAGAAAATTGAAAGTGCTTAGGAACTTTTTTGAGTTAGAGTTCATTACGTAATGGTTACATAGACTAGATTCTGAAGTCACCATTTAAGAACACTAGGGCACCTGGAACTAGTCATGTGCACTTACTTCCACTGAACTGCCAGAGTGCAATATATGGACAACCTTCTACTTTGCTTGCTTTTAAGCAAATCAGGTTTTTTGCATGTCAGACACTACTTTCTTGCTTGCTAAAGTCAATATTTTGCATTTTCACCTTGGACTTTGTCAGCTCTGTTGATTCATTCTAGTCAGCATTTTAAAGGAGATTCAAGATACATTTCACATCTGGAACTTAACATGGATTTCTGATACTTTGAAATAACAGGATAAAAGTTTAAATGTATGAAATCCAAGTATATATCTAATTAGGAAGAGTTTATCAAGAAGGTGTCCTGTTTTTGCCTGCAGAACTCGCTTGAGATTAAGCCATGGAAGATCATGGGTGAACTTTCCCTCTTAGCTCTTATTTCTTGATCCATTCTGTTTTTCCTCGAGAGCAGCTTTTCTTCAACCAATTCATTTATACAGGATCTCTTACAATACAGTGTCTTCCTTACCTCTGCATTCATATTTAAGATCTGAGAAGAACACCATTTCTTGAGAGAAGACAAATAATCCTAGCCGACCACCAGCATAGGTTTTATCATAGATTGGTCCCGAGTCTGCCATGATTTTCTTCCCTTCGTACATTACAACCCTACAAAGAGACAATAGGTCAGCCATCTTTGACAAGCTTCTGTTAGGTGCATGTTTACAGACATCCACCTTCCTTGTGATAATTACTTAAGATAAAAGGATGATGCTCACCTGATGTAACCAGTCTTTGGTCTATGGCTAAGACGCCATCTGTATGCAGTGAAGTCTTTCCAGCCTATGTGACGCGGGTCATGCCACAAAGTTCTCACCTACAAAAGAATACTTTTTTATTAACCAAAGGCCTGAGATAACAACCATTATTTTGACATGAAGGTGCCTTGACGATCATCATTATGACTAGTAAAGGCTTAAAGTAAGTCATTAGGCTCTGTAATGGGGTCTTGTGAAATCAACTGCATTTAAATTTACTTTTAAATATGTAAATAGGAAACTACTCCCCAATTCCAGAAACAATTGATTCACTGCTCCTGGAATGCCTGTCTGCAGCATGCAATCCTGTTAATTTTATACAATATTTTGCATGATTGAGGATAATTACAAAGTTATTGGTCTCTGCCAAGAAGACTACGCCATTCTGATCAGCACGTACAGACCCCCTGCAAGTATCTAACTTGTTGGAAGAACAGCCTGCCTTACAGCGCGGAAGAGTAGGTTATCATAGTGCCACTCTTACCTGGCCAGGAGTGTTTCCTGTGTGCCACAAAGCATTACGAAGGTGTTCTCCTGGACCAGTGGTGGAATTCACAACTTTGATGGAGAGACCTGAGTAGCCTTGAGCTTTGGTTGGTGTGGAGTCCCAGTAAGACTGGGTGATCTGCTTCCACATGACAACATAGAAACGACTGCTAGATTGGTAGCCAAATACAAAGCCAGCATAATCATCATCCCTTTCTGTATTGATGAAGAAGGTGCCACTGAAGTCCACAGCATTGAATTCATCAAAACCTATGGGGGCATTAAAGGAGAAAGTTTTAGGCGCTGCTCTTTTGCAATTCTTAAACAACTCTTTAATGGTTTCTCAGATTCTCCTCCTCCCCACCCCCCAACCCAAAAAACAAACAGTGTAATGCCCGTTACAGTTAAAGTTTTCCCCTTACCAACTGCAAGGCCAGGGTCACAGTTGACTGTCTGAACCAGTTCTTTACCCTGGTGACGAACAACCCAGTTTGGATCATTTTGGGATGTTCCTTTGGGATCCAGGGGAATCATCTGAAATCTTCGGAAATCAGTCTCACTAATGTCCACATTTTCAGGACAGATATCATCAATATCTGGCACACTGTCTTGGTCAAAGTCATCTTTGCAAGCATCTCCACGTCCATCACCTGCAGGACACAAGTAATTTCACCATTATATCACCATTGTTGCTTCTGAGTCTTACAACTTGGAGTTGAAATCTTAATTGCAGATCTCTGACTGCCCAGGTACTGCTGGCAGACATGCTACAGAAGCCACAACAGCTACTGTATAAACACCCTTTCACTCCAGCCCGATAGTGCCTTAGGAGTAAGTTGGATATGTGGTCATTTTTACATTGCTCCTTACTCCTGAGGAGCACTATAATAACAGTACAGACATTCTATCTTTTTGTTACTTGCAAGTTTTGTCTAACTCTAAATAGTGTGGGGGGGAAAAAAAAACAAAACAAGCCACGTAGCATCAAACTATTGGAAGATACTGTTAAAATGTTGCTATGATACTGGCCATCTTACCATCAGAATCAGCTTGATCTGGGTTGGCAACCAATCTGCAGTTATCTTTGTCATCAGGGATACCATCATTGTCATCATCATGGTCACAAGCATCACCTTTTCCATCCTTGTCATGGTCAGCTTGATTGGCATTAGGCACATAGGGGCAGTTATCAAGATTATTTTGATGGCCATCTTCATCTATGTCCTGGTTGTTGTCGCACTGATCACCTATGCGGTCAGAATCAGTGTCTTCCTAAGAAAGGGAAAAGTAAAGAACATTTCAAAGAACCACTTAAAAAAGGCTGAAATAGGAGTCTTAATAGCTAGAATTAATTGGGATTTCTGCTTGCTTTAGCAAGAGCTAAGATAGATGTAGTGAGGTATTAGGATTAATACATGCTTAAAGCTACCTGTGCTAACTACTTTTGGGCTGCTTTAGTGTTGCCCTGGTTTTAACTTGAATCCACAGCAGCAGAAAGCAGTATGGTCATCAGCTTCTCTTCTCCCTTCTGCTGCTAGTCTACCATACTGGAACACAGGGTGCTTTACCTCCCACCTTCTCTGGCAGCTCCCTGGTTCCAAGAGCCAGATAAGGGTAGGACTACTCTGTACCTAGCCAGTAGAGACTGTAACCTTGAAACATAGTCTAACAAGTCTTGGTTTTACAGCTTCCACACCGTATCATAATTTTCTTTATCATAAAAGCCTATAGTGCTCTTCGTGCCCCCTGACTCAGTCAAGACAATTATTCCCTTAGTGATCAAAGGCTGCATGAGCTGCTGTGCTTGCTGATCACTTATTTTAGCCAGTCATTTGCTTAGTCAGCTTCTGAAATAAGAAAAAAAACAACCCAGTCATCCCTGAGGCTGCCTCAAGGTTTAGTCTAGTAGTCTTGTCAACACTGGTGGATGACCCCAGCGTTGGTGTAGACAGAAGGCATACCACACAGTTTGAATAGCTACTAATTCTGCCATTTGAAATCTAATATCTCCACTTCTAGAGCTTGATTAGAAAAGTGTTTGAAAACCTATGATAGTCCTATATTAAGATTTCAAAGTGGTAAGAGGAACATTGCCTGAAAGGATCTTCAGGCACTTTCCACCCTCAGGTGGGGAAGTAGTAAAGCAAATGACAGAGACTAAGAAATTTTATATTATCTGTTTAAATCCTTCAAGTAACACTGCTTTTAGGCTACATGACCATACTACACTAGATTCCACTGATTTGCAACAGCTTTTCTAGCCCTTCAAACATTCCAGTTATGTCCCTGAAGCTATTAAATTTAGAGCCTTGTGCTTGACAGGATGGCACAGGCTTTATCTACCTCTGCCTTCAAACATTTTTGAACCAGGAAGTTGTGTGAGAGAGGTTGATCCCCTAGATTTTTATGAAAGGGAATTTTAAAAGTGTCAGAATACACCTTTTCCTTAGAGAAAAGCAACCTGTGCTGCCTTCAGCTTACTGGTAGCAAAGTTATCTTTTGAAATGGCACTGTTTCAAACTTAAGGACAAAGATTAAAGAGCACTACAGGCTATGAAGAGGGTAGTTCCTACCTTCCTAGATTTCATACAGTGCTCCCAGGAATTTCATATCCTCACTATGAGAATCACTGCAACTGACAAACCTAAGAAGTGTTTAGGACACAAGTACACATGGTAGTCTCACAGATCTTCACTAGAGTTACTTTTCAGAGAATACCTAGCAGCTGTTTGAACTGTGAGGGCATGTTATTTGATAAAGGCACCATTTGGCAAATTAATAAGAATGATTTGTGACAAGTCAGATTTAAGCTGTAACTTGTTGTTCAAGTATTTTCTACAATACACAACATACTATGTTTTTTATAATACTAGTCTTCTACATATATATATATAATGCAAATCCCCTACCTGGTCAGGATTGTGTTCCAGTGGACAGTTATCACACTGATCTCCAACACCATCCAAGTCTGTATCCCTCTGGTCTACATTGTAGACATATTGGCAGTTGTCCCTTTCATTAAGGACCCCTGCAAAATTAAGGAGAGTTCATGAATGAAAGTCAGACACCACACACTTCTTGATATATTTTTGAAAGCATTTTGAGCAGCATTTGAAAGCTTTGAGACTTGACTCATCACTAGCTCTGCCACACGCTTCTGTTCCTACTGCCTGTGAGAGTAGAGCTAGATTTTAACTGTGCCAAAATGCATATATTTCAAAGCAAATTTCCATTAGCTATAACTGTTACTTTAGTAGTCTTTATATCCTGAAACCACCAGAGGAGAATTTTTGTGTGTTCAGGGATGGAATTCTGGTAGGAAGTCAGTGGTACATTGGGTGCGTTTGATCAATCTGTGATTAGAGGCCACCTACCATCTCCATCAATATCCACTGCACATGCATCTCCTTCTCCGTTGTTGTCAGTGTCAGTTTGATCAGGGTTGTGATTGTAGGGGCAGTTATCACAGCGGTCACCAACATCATCCCTATCATAGTCATACTGCTGTGGGTTGTAGATGAAAGGACAGTTGTCCTACAAGAGCGAGAAGGAAGTCAAGCTTTAAAAAGAGTCAAATTAAAGCTTTAACCAGATTCTGCTTATGCTTGTACTGCTGTATGAAAGAAGAAATGAAAGGCAGGGAAACAGTTAGAACTGGGACGCTTCTATCTCAAAACACCCCATTGCCTGCATGAGTGTAGGAATGGCTGAATAAAAATGAAGATTCACTTCCAAAGCTCAACCAGCTGCAAGAAAGTTTGTCTGCATATTTATGCATATCTAAAGGTTTCTAGGATTGCTGTCAGTGCCAGCAACTTCCTATGGTCCTCTCAAGATTAAGGTCAGAAGCTAGACCCCAGCCTTAGGAAGGGGAATGGGAGAGCTACATTCTCAAAGGCTGTTCTTTTGTGTTGTCTTACCCGGTCATCAGGAATACCATCATCGTCATCATCATTGTCACAGGCATCACCAATCCCATCCTTATCATAGTCTTCCTGCCCAGAGTTGGGCAGATTAGGGCAGTTATCCTAGAAAGGAGAAAGTACACAGATGTGTTTACTCCTGGCATGATTACAATAGGGATTTTAGCAGGTAAGATCTAATCATTAGGCAAAATCATAATACCTCAATCAGGTAGGTTATTGTAATTCTCTCAGTTCTAGCTAGTCATTACTGTGAGGATAAGTCTTAGAAAGCCATAGTTCAAATAATTTTTAAAACAAAGATTTGGCTGCTTTTGAGAATCTCACCCTCTTTTTCTTCCCCTGGGGATCGATATCTGTCAGAGCAAAGCTGATATAGGTATAGCCTAAACTAGAGTCTTCCTATAACAAACATTTATAATTGTGTCAGGCTTCATTTTTTCCCCATATTGCAGGAATATCTAAAGCAACAGCAAGAGCCTCCTAGCAATACCTTGACAATGGTATCCCTACAGAGAGGGGTATTTTACCAGTTTTATTTGCAGAGAGGATAGTTTAATAGCTCTAACTAGATAGAGACTTGCTTTATACCTCAAACCTAACATATTTTGTATATTTCTCAGATAGACAGGCTATTATAATGGTAGACGGGAAAACACGATAAACTTACTTTTTTACAGTGGTAAGTGGCATTGGCAACACAAACAAGGTTCTCATTTGGCCATCCATCCAAGTCAGTATCTTCTCCACAGATTATGCCATTGCCAGCATAGCCTGGTTTACATTCACAGCGATACATGGGGTCACTGAAGTGGCCAAGGTAATTGCATTTGGCATTCTTGTTGCAGTCATGTGTTCCATCTGTGCATGGATTACGTGGCTTGCAGACCTAGAAGACCACACAGAAATTAAATCCACTGTAAACATCTTTTTATCCCTCATTTTTCCCCAGAGATTCAAGTAACACACAGAGAATACATGCTCATTTTGATCAGAGATCCTTCAATCAGAAAAAAAAGAAAAGCCTCATACATTACTTTCTTCCACTCCCCAACTCCAGTAGCAGCCTTAGCACTAATTATTTTTCTTGTTCAAACCTTATTTATTTTCAAATGGAACGAAGCACTAAAATATCTAAGGCACATATTGTTGGATCATAAATGAATACTGATTAAGTTAGTGTCCTAAAATTATGTATAACATCTGAACCCTCCATGGCTGAGGAGGACAGCGATTTAAGACTCATTTTGAACTCCAATAGAAACTGCTTAATGGTCCTCCTGTTCTGAATCACAGAGGATGGTGTTTTATTAAGTGTACCAAGTCCTTCTTGCCTGAAATGTATAGGTGCTTTCTGTTGTTTAGAAACTTTGTGAGATTTCATAACCCAGAACAGTTCTCTAGTTGACAATACCTGTTTGTTAGCCATGGCATCCTCAACACTGCGACCAAATGGCTGTGTCCCAGTGAAACGTGGTGGACAAGGCAGACAGTTGTACCCAGGTTCAGTATTCTCACACCTGTGCACTCCGTTGAAGACAAAGCAGGCATCGGGAACCTCTTTGCACTGAAATACGAATTTGAAATAGAGGAGAACAACAGTTCACATTATAGAACACTGGGATTTATTCTCCCTTCCTATCTTCTTTCACTCCCTTTCAAGGAGTAAACTAGTCTTCTTACCTCATCAATATCTTGGCAGTGGACACCATCACCATGGTAGCCAGCAGGACAGGCACCACACTTCCAGGAACCATCAGGGGAGCTGGTACACGTAGTCCCCGCAAAGCAAGGATTAGACAGACACCCATCTGAGAAACAAATGAGAAAGTGTTAAGATGAGGGACGCTTACCATGCTGCTGCAGTACTGTATTTGGCCGATATGCTGGTTTAACATTCTAGCACTTGTTTTTTTACAGACTTACGTAAAATTTTTTAATTGGTATTTTCAAGGTTGTCCACAACCTTCAGATGTTTATGGGAAAATGGATACTCACCGATTGGACAGTCCTGTTTGTTGCAGACTTGAGTCCCTTTAGCTTCACCTACGCAAGTCTTTCCACCATACTGAGGCTCAGGATTATTGCAGAGACGACTACGTTTTTGAAGTCCTCCTCCACATGTCACTGTGCAAGCATCCCACGGAGACCATGGTCCCCAGTTGCCATTAACTGAAGGGAGATAGAAGTTAGAAGACATGTATAGCTTTAAATTCAGTGGTACAACTAGTTTCTACCTGACTAAGGACTATTACTTTTGTGGTGAGAGCACTTCAGACTTTGTTCAGACCTAAGTGACAGAATTAATGGACTCCATGGAAGAGCCATAGAAAACAAATTTAGTTTCATCTGAAACTAACCTGTGAGGTTTTTACCTAGCCCACCTCTAAGTTTAAAGAGAGAAGATGACTAGAACTAGATTATATAGCAACTACTCAGGAAGTTCACTGTTTAAGCTACTGAGTAGTAGTTACCACCTGGACACACTTACTTGGGCAAGGATCTTTCTGGCAGGATTTGTTTTCTCTTGCCTCACCCTCACAGGGTTTGCCATTCAGCTGTGGTACTGGAGAGTTGCAGAGACGAATTCTAGTGATGATGCCCGTGCCACAAGTGACAGAACATGAAGACCATGGTGACCAGTGACTCCAGCCACCATCCTGTTTAACTACAAGAGAGAAATGTCTGTTATTAATAGAGTTTCTGGAAAACAGACTTCAGCTGCACAGCACCTAGGACTTAGCCGGTACCAGAACTGTACCAAAGACTCCATATATATTGGATAGCCTCAGCACCATCACAGATCAAGTTTTGTCACTAGAGAAATTGCATACCTAAACTGGCCTCAAATTTTGCCTGGGAGCCATGCCTAAAAATGCCTATTTACTGCACTAACTATCTGCTCCCCTTTAACTGATGAGCATAAGTCCTTAAAGCTAGAAGCCAATGCTCCATCCCAGTGACAGAGCTACATGGTAATCTTTGCCATTAACATTAAGCCAATAAAAGCGGCCTGTGTTTTATTACCAGTGTGCGTAGATTAAGTACTTACATCTCTTATCGCACTCCTGAAGGTGGCAAGTCCGAGTTTGTACAGAAGACCCTTCACAGCGGTTATTGAGACTGTCACAGGATCGCCCTCTCTGCTGAATCCCGTTCCCACAGGTGACAGAACATGAAGTCCATTCAGACCAAGGAGACCATCCATCATCTGCGTAGTCGCTAGCTGCAGATGGATACAGCTCTGAATAAGACTCCAGGTATGTGTTTTTCCATAGTCTGTTCTCCCACCCCTCTCTCCACAAAAAAGGACACAACTGTCCTCAAAAGCCACATGCATCTTCCTTCCTTGTACAACATAAGGCCATGAACTCAAATGTATCAGTGCTCACATGCATGACCTAAGTGATTAACCTCAAAGAAGCATCAGGCTAACCTTACTCCAGTGGTGCAAGGTTATATCCAGTTGTAGTATACTTAGAGCAGCATGCGTCTAGCTAGATGAAACCAACTGCTACAAAAGCATGAAGGTATGAAGTACTTACGCCAGCATCGGGGGCAGCACTCCCCATCAGGCACAGTGGCATTGGAACAAGGCATGAGAGGACAGGACACTTTGCGGCATATAGTGGCAGAGTTCTATAAAGAATTGAGAGAACTGCAATAAGTAAGTGGAATATAAACAGTGTCTGGAGTCTGGTTAAATGATAAAGAGATCTTCTCTGCAGCACTTTAAAAACTCAATAGCACATCTAAAGCAGAGGCTCTTGTATTTAGAGCTAACACAACCCAAGGGTAGTCCCAGGTATTTTTGGTCAAACTTCACCTCATTCCCATTCTCACCCATTACTTTTTAGTCAAGAGCAGAAGTATTTTACTTTTGCAGAAGTTGATCAAGAGCTACCAGATGCTGGCTAGAGTAAAAGACTATCATGTGATACCTAAAGTATAAGTCAGACTTCAAGGGAATGAAACAAGAATGAGAAGCCAGCTTTCTTTTCAGTTAATATGGATTTAAGCTGATTATATGGTAAAGATAAAATGAGTTTAGTGGACTCTGCTGAAAAGCCATGAAATCTGTAACTTATACTTAAGAGGTCTTTCATCTTTAAGCCAAGCAGGCAGAGTAAGAACACCCACCTCCATCTCAATGACAGCTAAAGGGCAGCCTGTAGTTTTGCTACTTGAAGGTAGCAGCTTGGTCAGAAGAATGCTCTCATGATTACTATTTTAATCTCCCCAAGCAAATGACTACATTAAGGCAATTACAGCTAACATTGAGTAAGAGGGTCAGTAGGAAAGAGGCAAATGCAGAAGTCATAGTATCATTTGCTGACTACAAGACAAAAAGATAGAGACCTGTAGAAGCAGATGCAGAACTTGGTGACGTGCCTTGGATTGCACATGTACAAATACTCAGCCTTTAGTTTCTAAACAGCGGCAGGCTAGTTAACCCACTCTTTGGTAGACTGGTACTCCAAGATACTTTTGTTATGGTATACTTACAGTTAAAGGGAGCAAGCAAAGAGTTTAAAGAAACTCTGAAGCTATATGTTTTGGTGTACTTTTACAACATTCCACAGAAGCGGAACACAAAGTATGAATATCTTGCCAGGTGGTCCTGGGATTTAAACAGCTAAACTGAAATATGGAAGGGATTGCTGTTCCATATAATCTGTAACAGCTAATAGGACACAGCTAGAAGCATTTGTTAGATAAATAAAAATGCCGTAAGTTCAAGAGCCTTTACTGAGTACTAGAATGTCTTTTCCTACTAAGCCAGCAGGAGGTTCAGTGAGGACAGAAGGTGCATCTAAAGTATTCCAGGGAGGAAAACTGATAGTACTATAAATTTGTTCTGTTGATGCTGACTTTTAGTTTACTCATGGACTTATGTAAAGACAGGCATTATTTAATAATTATCCCAAATTAAGGAACTAAAAGTGTGTTAACAGCTGTATCAAAGTGATGTTTTGTATAATTTTCTAAAATACTGCTGTTGTAACACTGTATGAAAGCTGCCTTTATACCAGAGATCTAGTAGGATGACAAACTGAGTAATTCTCTGGCTACTGTAGTATGCCCAGTTCTGTGTAGGATTCACTCTTTCTAACAGAGAATGTCATTTAGAAATATCTGTTAATTTCAACTCATGAATTTATATACAGAGGCTTTATGAATGTGAGGAATCTTACCTGGCAGGTACATTCAGTGCAGCTGTCAATAGTCCACTCTTCTTTATTTTTGTGCAAGATTCCATTATGAATGCATACTCCGGGAGTGATCTGGACCACTTTAGCAATGAGTTCATTTTCTTCAGTCTTGGAGGTTGGAGTGGGGGGGAGGCAGCAGAGAGAAGATATTTGGAAGTTAATACAGAAAACACCCTTTTCCACAGACGTCAGAGTAAAATTATTACTGTTTGTCCAGGCTCTCAAAGGGCAGGTTGTAGTTCATTCACTAAGTGCCAGTTAATGAAAGGTACCATGAATTTAACCAACACTCACCACTTTGCGAACTCTGTCTTGAAGTGTTGTAACCATGGACCGGAGCCCTTGCAGTTCCACAAACATATTTGTTAGTTCATCACAGGAAAAACCACAGACTGCTTGGATGTCCTTTGTTTTATGGCCAATGTAATTAGTGCGGATAGCTGGGCTGGAACCATTGATGGGGTTGTCCAAAGTAATGATTGCACTAGTGGCTAAGAGACAAAAACACACATAAAGTAAATGCATTTTTTACCATGTGCATTTATCATTCCAGGGTAACACCTGCTAAACAGCTGCCACCAGATTCATTAGGGTGCCTGCAGAAATATAATCTTATTTCTTATGCAACGTGGATTTAGATGTCAGCATACTTCTGAGTTCTGTTTCAACTTGTCTTTCTAACGTAATGAGGAATCTTATTTTTAATAGGTCATTGGATTCAGAAGATTGCAGACTTACAGCTGGAGCAGCCTTTGTTCCTCAGGATAGTTTCCAGAGTTGTTCCAAACACAAACCGCACATTCTGCAGCAGTCCCTGTGGACAGAGGAAGAATTACAGCTACTTGCAGTGACTGCAAGGGAAACAAGTACAACTTGCATGGAGAGAGCTTGGTAGGCACTTAAGGTAACGTATGATGATTAAGAGTAACTTCATGACAGACAGATGGCAAAGTGAAACACATTGCTTTATTCTCCTTAATGATAACAAGCCCTGCTTCCTAACATCCTCATCCTTGACCACAAGGACCTGGCAACTCTCCAGGCTGGAAAGAAAAAACCCATGAATTTCTGAATCTCATATAAGAAGCTGAGCAATGAAGCTACAACTACCTGTTTGGAAGCTTCAGTGCCTTCTTATTGCTGCAGAAAGTTCTATCCCTGCAAATCTAATGCTTCACCTTTCAAACTCCGTTATTAAAGTCTAGTAGATTTAGAGGTGGTCCATATCAGATGTACACAAACTAGGTAGTGATGGAACCCTTTCTCCCTATTACCTATGTCTTTGTAGCTATTTAGGCTGGTTGAGTAGCTAAGGCACCTTCAAGGCAGATGACTGAAAATACTAGGCAAAAACATAAGTGAAAGTCTTACCTGGAAGTTGTCATTGACTCCCCCTTTGGCAATACGGAGCCTGGCACTGCTGGCCAGGTCCCTAGTGAAGATGTTCTGGATGGGGATGTCCAGTTCAGCATTCTCCATTTTCTCACAGCCCACATAGAGCTGAGCCCGGTCCTCCTGCACAAACAGGGTGATATTCTTCCAATGTCCTGTAGCTAGCAAGGCATCCTCTACTGACACTAATTGCTGCTTGCCATCACCAGAAAGGCTCAGGTCCAGGGTGCCTGCCTTGCCATTTGATACTAGACTGAAGACATGACCAGAGCCATCTTTCTGTTCCACAGACAGCAGCGTGCCTCTGCTCTTCTTGGCTTGCCGGAGGGTGGCCAGGAGGATGAAGCCCTTCTCAGCATGGATAGCATCTAATAAGTCTTGGAACTTGGAGTCAGGGACAGCAGGGATGCGACTGGCATCTTCAATGCGGTAAGCAGGGCTGGAGGATTCTGGTCCCTTCACCAAGTGCACCCCGGGTGCCCGGCGCCCAGCTCCCTTTCGAATGAAGCCAATGAGTTCAAAGAGATCAAAGACGCTGTTATCATCGCTCCTGGACTCTGCAGAGAGATCAGAACAAGCATCATGAGCAAGGGACAAGAAAAGGCTGAGTAGGTGCGTATCTCCCAGGATTACTGAACATACTGGCTCGTGGTGCGTATCGTGCGAGGTACAGCGCCTCACATTAGAGCACAGACAGTAGCTCCGATGGTACGGCAGTCCCACCAGGAGCTGCTGTGAGGCAGTACACGTGCATTCTTGTACAGGAGCCAGTCGGCACAGGAGTGCCAGGTACCTGCTGACTGACACACAAAGGTAGCAGCCATTCTGGCACCTCATTAGACTCTAGCAGAGGAGAAATGGACAGCAGAAGGCCAGACTGCAATATCCCTATGCTAGGATGCAGTGAAGTGAGCTTGCTCAGTCTGGCTGGGTGACAGCAAGCACAGTAGCGGCTTCTCCATAGCACCATGACAGCAGCCTACTGCCCCATTGCTTCTTCAGCCACTTCCTACATCACGTTTCCCCTTTCCTCTGCCCAACACAGAGGTGGACAAGCTATGCACTCAAGTCCTGGAGACTACGCGTTCCTATTTCTGAAGGTTACATGAATTCCACACTAGAGAAAGTTTCCTGTTCCCAACTAGCTGATGCTCAGGTTAAAAAGTTTTTGTTCATTGAAAGCTTTGGAACTCTTCACCACCGAGCACAATTTCAGCTGCCTACACAGACACCAAGAAGCATTTTCTATCCTCCCCCCCCCCCTTCCCTGGCTGCTCCGAGTACCAGCACAGAGCTAGTCTTACCTGCAGCGCGCTTGGCCTCCGAGATGCCGAGCATGAGGAGGAGGAAGAGAACAGTCGTTGGCCCCATGGCAAAGGTCTGTCTCTGAACCTGCCTGGGGACAGGCACAAGGAAGAAGGTCACCGCGCTGCCGTCGCACCCATGACCTACCGCCCAGCGCACCGGCACCCGGGGCTCCCCGGAGGCAGAAAGGCTGCGCAGCGGGAGGCAG